>NC_134354.1:772774231-773074231 GCF_048569485.1 Anomaloglossus baeobatrachus
GGGGCTGCAGCCTGTGGCCGTATCCGTATGCTTTATCTGTGCTGGTATCAATATATAGGGGGACCGCACGGCATTTTTTAAATTTATTTTACACCAGTATAACGCTGTCAAAGAAGGTGGGAGATGTGTTATGATCAGACAACCGTAGACGATCACAAAAAATCCCATTAATAAGGAAAAAAACAAAAAACACAAGAGTAGTTGGAAACTGAGCTGACCGCAA
Source organism: Anomaloglossus baeobatrachus (assembly GCF_048569485.1). Classification (NCBI taxonomy): domain Eukaryota; kingdom Metazoa; phylum Chordata; class Amphibia; order Anura; family Aromobatidae; genus Anomaloglossus; species Anomaloglossus baeobatrachus. Next base: position 772,774,455 of record NC_134354.1, read on the forward strand.
TCCCCTATCTATCAGGCAACACTAGAAGTAGTAGTGGGATGTTCCTAACACACATAGACACCTTGTCACTGCCTAAGAAACTTGCTACACCTCAAAGATAGAAATGAGGAATCCTAACTTGCCTTGGAGCAGTCCCCAACATGCAACAATGGTGATGTAAGAAATCACAATACACAGATAGAAAATATAGATCAGAAAAGGTGAGGCTTGACTTACTAGATAGAACAGGACAGGACAGATAATTGATTGCGGCCAGCAAAAAACCCTGAAAAAATACCAATCTCCTGATAATAAAAAATACTGAGACCACATGGACTCCCCCCCACTATATCAGGTACTCTAGTGCTTGACACTTTAAACAGAACTGCAGATTATTAATGGGAAGAAACAAAATCACAGAACAAGTAATATTCTAAAATGCAAATAATCTAAAACTGACCAGGGAGCATGCTCCCTTTCTTGCTGGGGGGACTGCCCTGCTCACAAAACCATAAAGAAAGTTCCTCACATACAAGAAACCAAACACAGAACCAAATGTAATATGCAGAAACACCATTAAGTTCAAATCCAGCAATTAAGCACAGAAACAGTAAACGTATCTGGAATAGATTCAGGCACCAAATAAATGTGAAAATCAGAAGGGAAAACTCCCAGCCATCTTCAGAAGCAGGCAGGAACATTTATCACCGGTGACCGCCAGGCACAAAATGCTCTCCTAAATAAACTAGGCTGATCTGCAATAGTTCCTGGATTCCCAATTAATTCCATCTCCTGTGTGAATCGCAAATTCCAACTCAGCTTCATTACCATTCCTGGCCACCAGAGGGAGCTCCACACCAGTACCCACTCGGATGACATGCACAACAGAGATGAATCTGACTGCAGTCAATCAGAGACGCCGGTGGGAAAGAGTGAATATGGATGAGGGATAATTATCTGTGCTGGAGGAGGTGCTGCAGCCGTGGGGAGACTTGGTAAGTATGTCCTGCTTTAAACCTTTTCTTCTTTTTTTTTTTTACAGTGCCCAATACTTGACATGGCTGTGATGGGTAGGGAGAGGATAGGTTTTGCCATCCGAGTATTTACCCATTCTCGTCAAGATCGCCGACTTTGCGGTAAATGTTCGGATGTCCGATCCGGCCAAAAGATTTGAACATTTTCCGATCTTTGCCGATCAGTATCGCTCATCACTTCTGGTCAACCTAGGAATCTTCATCATTTGTTCGCTTCTCCTAATCAGAGTGATGCTTCAGCAAAAATACTGCTCTACTGTGAGCTGTGACGCTCTATTGGCATTCACAGAAAACGTGCTGGTAGTGACAGGGTCATCATCTGACCCCACGCTGCCTTGGCAGCCCATTGACGCCACGTGATCTCATCATGGGGCCGCCAATGGCAATGGAGACTAGCGCGATACCCGCCGGAGCGCTTTTGAGGGTGCTGTCAGAGTTTGACAGCTTGATCTAAGGGCTTAACAGGCGTGGGTGGATCTCCGACCTGGGACTCTTAGCTGCACTTGTCTGCGGGGATTACCCCGAGTTCACATGAAACAGACAGAAACGGCAGCCAAGGACGTACCAGTACGTCCATGGTCGTGAAAGGGTTAATACTCTATCCCCTCCTCTCACTATAGTTCACCCTATCTTACCTAAAATCATAGCTAAGCCCTTACTAAGTTGTGTCCTATTTTGTATTACCTAAAATAGCCACTAGATCTAGATGGCGGTAAAATATATCTTTGTACCGTGCTGCTAGATGGCAGCATTTTTATCTTTATACTAAAGCCTATCAAATACTTATACTTTATAACTTTACATCATTTCCCCATATACTCCTTGACAGGAGTTTTGTCGCTTATCCATGTTGTGTAAATAAAAGCTTATAATCTGACTTTAAATTCATCCATTGGTTTCATAAATTACTCTTTTGAAAGCGGAAACCCTCCCAACTTTGATTTAGGTTATGAAAATAAAGTTGCTGCAAAGCTGAAATATTGATCATTTAATGAACACAGAAAGGTCAGATTTTGGCAAGACAAAAGTTTTGTTACCTCACCTGTGCTCACTAAATGATTGGTTAATTATTGGGTGTGTATAAAAAGAAACCCAGCACCCCAGACCTTCACTTGAACTGCAACTTGACCTCTGACAACATGCCAAAAATCCACTCTGTAACCAAAGCCTTTATTATCAAGAGGCTGAAGACCAGATCCACTGCAGAGGTGGCTGGCACATTTAATGTGTCTCAGCGTCGAGTACAAATAATTAAAAAAAGATTTGAAGAGACTGGAGATGTTTTTGAAAAGCCCAGGTCCGGCAGACCCCACAAGACAACTGCTCAGGAGGAACGTTTGTTGGTTAGAAAATCCAAAGCCAGCCCCTCTTCCACTGCAGCAGAGCTCCAACAGGCCTGGTCACCTCAAGTCCCTGTGTCAAGTAGAACAGTTTGTAGGATTCTGTCTTGAAATGGCCTCCATGGTCGAATCAGTGCCCAGAATCCAGCACTAAACAAAAGGCAATTAAAAAACCATGTGGCATTTGCCAAGTCTCACAGCCTGCTAAACAGATGGACGCTGGAAAAGTGTCAGAATGTGGATTTCTCTGATGAATATTCAGTTGAATTACACCACAGCCGCCACAAATACTGCAGGAGACCTACTGGAGCCCGTATGGATCTAGAAAACAGTTAAGGTTGGTGGTGGAAAGTTCATGGTCTGGGGTTACATTCAGTATGGGGTGTGCAAAACATTTGCCAGGTGGAAGGCAATATCAATAGCCTAAAATATCAAGAAGTATTAGCCACCTCTTACATTCCCAATCATAAAAGGGGTCAAATTCTGCAGCAGGATGGTGCTCCATCTCATACATCCATCTCTACAACAAAGTTCCTCCTGGCAAAGAAGATCAAGGTGCTCAAGGACTGGCCAGCCCAGTCACCAGACATGAACATTATTGAGCATGTTTGGGGTAGGATGAAAGAGGAAGCTTGGAAGACAAAACCAAAGAATCTAGATGACCTCTGGGAAGCATGTAAGATGCATTCCTGATGACTTCATCAATAAATTGTATGAATCATTGTTGAACCGCATGGATGCAGTCCTTCAAGCTCATGGAAGTCACACAAAATATTAAATATGACTCTAATAGCACCACATCTTCATTCAGCAATGTTATGCAACATATCTTTTATTAGAAGTTAATTATTTGTTTGAATTTCACATTACTTTCTGTGGGCGACAAAACTATTGTCTTGCCAAAATCTGACCTTTCTGTGTTCATTACATGATCAATATTTCAGCTTTGCTGCAACTTTATTTTCATAACCTAAACCAAATTTGGAAGGGTTTCAGCTTTCAAAAGAGTAATTTATAAAACCAATGGATGAATTTAAAGTCAGGTTAAAAGCTTTTATTTACATAACATGGATAAGCGACAGAACTTCTGTCAGGGAGTGTAGATATAATACAGGACGACCATCAATAGATACACTCCTTCGGGGAGAGTGTGGGATGAGCACCTCCGACATGTGCACAACTTTTTTGCCAATGGATTACTGATGGATCCGTTCTAATGGATGATCACTGCATATGTGAACTCAGCCTAAGACTTTAGAGCTAGGGATATACTTAGGTTTAAACATAGGTATTGCCTAATAACAAAAATAAAAATAAATGTAATAAAAAAAAGCAAATAAAAATAAGAATATAACAATGTACATAAATTGTTTTTATTTCTAACAAAATGTTGTAGCAAACAATACATGTGCTTGGTGGATAAAGAGTTTAATACTGGACTGTTGGAAGGCGACTCTCGGAGAACTAATGGTTCAAAGCCAAAGGGGTATAAAGTACATATCATGCCCCGGACTCATAGTACGCCACTGGCTCGGTAGTACAGCTGGTAAAATAATATATTATACATAATAATTTTATGTAATTAAAATGATTACAATAATTAAATCAGAAGCATCATATTAGGAATAGCCTTCAGCATGTGGCGTCCTCAGCGGAGGCTTCAAAAAGAGGATAATTAGTGGTGACTGCACTGCCTTTCATTTCATCTCCTTGATATTTGCTTATTTATAAAATGATTATTTAGTTGTTTTTTGACGACCTGCACTTCCCATGTTATAAGTAATGACCCTGATCAGATATAGTAATAAGCGTCTAAGTACAATCAGAGGAACTGGCTGCTATACTTCCCTCATTCACCACAAGAAGTTTACAAAGGGGGAACAAGAACTAAAAGTACAAAACACAATAAGGATATATATCAGATTTACTCAATGGGATATTTTTATACATTGCAATATTACATCAACAAACATGGTGTAAGGAATAAGTCTATGGATCACAGAAGAAAATACTGCTCCTATGTACAGGAATATAACTACTATAATACTACCCCTATGCACAGGAATATAACTACTATAATACTGCCCCTATGTACAGGAATATAACTACTATAATACTGCCCCTATGTACAAGAATATAACTACTATAATACTGTCCCCTATGTACAGAATATAACTACTATAATACTACCCCTATGCACAGGAATATAACTACTATAATACTGCCCCTATGTACAGGAATATAACTACTATAATACTGCCCCTATGTACAAGAATATAACGACTATAATACTGCTCCTATATACAAGAATATAACTACTATAATCCTGCCCCTATGTACAAGAATATAACTACTATAATACTGCCCCCTATATACAAGAATATAACTACTATAATACTGCCCCTATGTACAAGAATATAACTACTATAATACTGCCCCCTATATACAAGAATATAACTACTATAATACTGCTCCTATGTACAAGAATATAACTACTATAATACTGCCACTATGTACAATAATATAACTACTATAATACTGCTCGTATGTACAAGAATCTAACTACTATAATCCTGCTCCTATATACAAGAATATAACTACTATAATACTGCTCCTATGTACAAGAATATAACTACTATAATACTGCCCCCTATGTACAAGAATCTAACTACTATAATACTGCTCCTATATACAAGAATATAATTACTATAATACTGCATCCTATGTACAAGAATATAACTACTATAATACTGCCCCTAGGTACAAGAATATAACTACTATAATACTGCCCCTATATACAAGAATATAACTGCTATAATACTGCCTCCTATGTACAAGAATATAACTACTATAATACTGCCCCTATGTACAAGAATCTAACTACTATAATACTGCCTCCTATGTACAAGAATATAACTACTATAATACTGCTCCTATGTACAAGAATATAACTACTATAATACTGCCCCCTATGTACAAGAATAAAACTACTATAATACTGCTCCTATGTACAAGAATATAACTACTATAATACTGCCCACTATGTACAGGAATATAGCTACTATAATACTGCCCCTATGTACAAGAATATATCTACTATAATACTGCCCCCTATGTACAAGAATATAACTACTATAATACTGCCCCTATGTACAACAATATATCTACTATAATACTACTCCTATGTACAAGAATATAACTACTATAATACTGTCCCCTATGTACAGGAATATAGCTACTATAATACTGCCCCTATGTACAAGAATATATCTACTATAATACTGCCCCCTATGTACAAGAATATAACTACTATAATACTGCCCCTATGTACAAGAATATAACTACTATAATACTGCTCCTATGTACAAGAATATAACTACTATAATACTGCTCCTATGTACAAGAATATAACTACTATAATACTGCTCCTATGTACAAGAATATAACTACTATAATACTGCTCCTATGTACAAGAATATAACTACTATAATACTGCTCCCTATGTACAAGAATATAACTACTATAATACTGCCCCTATGTACAAGAATATAACTACTATAATACTGCTCCTATGTACAAGAATATAACTACTATAATACTGCTCCTATGTACAAGAATATAACTACTATAATACTGCTCCTATGTACAAGAATATAACTACTATAATAATGCCCCTATGTACAAGAATATAACTACTATAATACTGCCCCTATGTACAAGAATATAACTACTATAATACTGCTCCTATGTACAAGAATATAACTACTATAATACTGCTCCTATGTACAAGAATATAACTACTATAATACTGCTCCTATGTACAAGAATATAACTACTATAATACTGCTCCTATGTACAAGAATATAACTACTATAATACTGCCCCTATGTACAAGAATATAACTACTATAATACTGCCCCTATGTACAAGAATATAACTACTATAATACTGCTCCTATGTATAAGAATATAACTACTATAATACTGCTCCTATGTATAAGAATATAACTACTATAATACTGCCCTTTATGAAGAATCATGTATTGAATTCATATTCCAGGAAGCCTCAGTAATGTATACTGGTGCAGCGTCTTAGTATTTGGCTGTGTCCTGTATTGCCAGGGGGCTGCTCATGTCGTTTAATAAAGTAGTTAACAGCAGACAGATGCTAAAGCCAGCTTTACACCTTACAATTAGGTATGCGATCTCGTATGCGATGTGACACGCCCAGGTCGCATATGCGATTGAATGAGATTGCACGTTGGTCGTTCATTTGCTGTCACACGTGCGTTAGTAGTCTATGTTAAATTGATCAATTTTGTGTGCGATCCTTTAGATCATGTGTTCTGTGACGTATGCATTGGGCACCCTTTTTTTTTTTTTTTATTTATTGACTTGCCAAGCGTGTGTAATGTGTAGGGATGTGTTTTTACTATGTCATCTGCCATTCAGCTCTGCTACATGGCCGCTGACAGCAGACACAGACAGCCATGTAGCAGAGCTGAATGGCAGATGACAGCAGACACAGACAGCCATGTAGCAGAGCTGAATGGCAGATGACAGCAGACACAGACAGCCATGTAGCAGAGCTCAATGGCAGATGACAGCAGACACAGACAGAGCCGCACTGTCAGAATGAACTCGGGTGAACTTCACCCGACTTCATTGTCATGCTGCGGCTCTGTCTGTGCCGCGTCCTGATTAGCGGTCACCAGTGAAGGACTCACCGGTGACCGCTAAACTCCTGAGTAACTGAATTGAGCAGCCCTCTCTCATATACTCACCGATCCCCGATCCCCGGCGCTGCACGGCGTTCACACTGCTCCGGCGGCTTTTACTAATTTGAAAAAGCCGCCCGCCCATTAAACAATCTCGTATTCCCTGCTTACCCCGCCCACAGGCGCCTATGATTGGTTGCAGAGAGACACGCCCCCACGCTGAGTGACAGGTGTCACACTGCACCCAATCACAGCAGCCGGTGGGTGTGTCTATACTGTGCAGTGAAATAAATAATTAAATAATTAAAAAAAATGGCATGCGGTCCCCCCCAATTTTAAAACCAGCCAGATAAAGCCATACGGCTGAAGGCTGGTATTCTCAGGATGGGGAGCTCCACGTTATGGGGAGCCCCCCAGCCTAACAATATCAGTCAGCAGCCGCCCAGAATTGCCGCATACATTATATGTGACAGTTCTGGGACTGTACCCGGCTCTTCCCGATTTACCCTGGTGCGTTGGCAAATCGGGGTAATAAGGAGTTATTGGCAGCCCATAGCTGCCAATAAGTCCTAGATTAATCATGTCAGGCGTCTCCCCGAGAAACCTTCCATGATTAATCTGTAAGTGACAGTAAATAAACACACACACCCGAAAAAATCCTTTATTAGAAATAAAAAACACAAACATATACCCTCATTACCAATTTAATCAGCCCAAAAAAGCCCTCCATGTCCGGCGTCATCCAGGATGGTCCAGCGTCGCTTCCAGCTCTGCTGCATGAAGGTGACCGGAGCTGCAGAAGACACCGTCGCTCCTGTCAGCTCCACACAGCAAATGAGGTGAGTAGCGCGATCAGCTGAGCTGTCACTGAGGTTACCCGCAGCCACCGCTGTATCCAGTGACAGCGGGTAACCTCAGTGACAGCTCAGCTGATCGCGCTATTCCCTTCATTAGGTGCGTGGAGGTGACAGGAGCGGCGGTGTATTCTGCAGCTCCTGTCACCTTCATGCAGCAGAGCTGGATGCGACGCTGGAGCATCCTGGATTACGCCGGATATGGAGGGCTTTTTTGGGCTGATTAAAGTGGTTAACCAGGGTATATGTTTGTGTTTTTTATTTCTAATAAAGGATTTTTCGTGTGTGTGTGTTTATTTACTGTAATTTACAGATTAATCATGGAAGGTGTCTCGGGGAGACGCCTGACATGATTAATCTAGAACTTATTGACAGCTATGGGCTGCCAATAACTCCTTATTACCCCGATTTGCCAACGCACCAGGGCAAATCGGGAAGAGCTGGGTACAGTCCCAGAACTGTCGCATATAATGTATGCGGCAATTCTGGGCGGCTGTTGGCTGATATTGTTAGGCTGGGGGGCTCCCCATAACGTGGAGCTCCCCATCCTGACAATACCAGCCTTAAGCCGTATGGCTTTATCTGGCTGGTTTTAAAATTGGGGGGACCGCACGCCGTTTTTTTAATTATTTAATTATTTATTTCAGTGCACAGTATAGACACGCCCACCGGCTGCTGTGATTGGGTGCAGTGTGACACCTGTCACTCAGTGTGGGGGCGTGTCTCTCTGCAACCAATCATAGGCGCCTGTGGGCGGGGTAAGCAGGGAATACGAGATTGTTTAATGGGCGGCCGGCTTTTTCAAAACAGTAAAAGCCGCCGGAGCAGTGTGAATGCCGCGCAGCGCCGGAGATCGGGGATCGGTGAGTATATGAGAGAGGGGGATAGACTGACATGGACAGAGAGTGAGGGACAGAGATAGTGACCGACTGACAGAGATTACTGAATGACAGACATTGTGAGGCGCTTCAGCTTTTCAGCTGCGCTCTGAAGCGGACCTTTTTTAAGCTGCGGTGCAGAGCGCACACCTGCGCACATAGCATCAGACACCAAAATCGTATGAGGGATGTCACACGTTACAATTCACTAGGTTCGTGCAACAAAACGCTCAATTCTAGACAAAGATACGATGTGTTTGCGATCAACGGTTTTGCGTTCAATCCTGATCGCACGTAGCTGTCACACGCAGATACGTCACAAACGATGCCGGATGTGCGTCACTTACAACTTGACCCCAACGACGGATTGTGAGATATATTGAAGCGTGTGTTGGGGGCTTAAGGAGAAGATATTGTCGTCGATCTTTTCATACTTTTTTTTTTAATCACCAGTTCACTTTAAGTTTCCAAATTGTGAAGTTTAAAAGAAAGAAAACATATCACATAACACCACCTGTCTCTTTGGCAGCCGTCTAGCCTCTGGCATCTGTCGAATAAATACACTCAAAGACGCACATTCCCTGTAATGACATCTGTTGCATTTTCTTCCTCTAAATAATATTTTTCTGTTCTGCTTTGGAACAAATGTGAAGGTTGTGAAAAGCCGATTCCTCGGTGATTGGAGGATTTGCAAAATTCTGCATGGCTTGTAAGTTTCTGATTGCTGCTGCTTTGAATAGAGCTGTTTATTAGGCTGTTGTCATTGACGTAGATAAATGTGGCAGACTGACTGCTTTTACTTAAATATTAACCTTTGAACACTTAATATATAGAAGCTGTTTATCGATACAAAGCTCCAAATTGTGCTGAAATAGAAATAAATGAATATTTCACTCTACCGCTTGCCACCACTAGAGGGAGCTTAGGAGCTTACTGCATACTAATACATAGAACTTCACAGTATGCAGCGAGCCCTTTAGCTCCCTCTAGTGGTGGATGCAGGAAGCTTGCTATTATGAAATATCAGAATATAGGACATTAAATTCAAGGTACCAGTTTATTATTCTGAGCTATTCACACCCAGATACTATTACTAGGAAGGTAACAGAAATTTATAGCTCTGCTATTACTGAAAACAAGGATTTCCATTCTCATCTTATTACCATTTCCATGATAGACATTGATTAGACAATATTACGGCCACTATGTACCTGTCATGATCTTGATTGGTGGTGCTCTGCTCTCCTGCAAAGCCAATACCTTGTTTTTGTGTTATGCTCCGGTGGACGGGTTGTTCCTGGCCTCGGACCCTGTGCTGGTTTTGGGAGGGTCCTATCCACTTGAGCCTCGATCCGGGTGACTGCTCTGCTTTATTTACGAGCAAATCTACCCAGAACGCCGCTGGTGATAGCTCCTGTATTGCAGTTGCATCTTCGGTTCCTGTAAGTGACTGTCCTGATCTTGTCCCTGCTACTCCTAACCTAAGTACCCTTCACTGCCCATTCCCCTGACTTTGACGCGACTCCCAAGCTTCACTGACCTCCGGCTTGTACCCTAACCTCAGCCCCGCTCTCTCCCTGTCTACCTGACATGACCTTCTGGCTTCCAGACTTCCGACTCGTACCCTGACCTTGGCCCTGCTCTCTCCCTGTGTACCTGGCATGACCTCCTGGCTTCCAGACCTCCGCCTCGTACCCTGACCTTGGTCTCGCTCTCTCCCCGTGTACCTGACGTGACTTCCTGTCTTTCAGACCTCTGGCTCATACCCTTATCTCGGCCCCGCTATCTCCCCTGTACCTGACTTGACCTCCTGGCTTTCAGACCTCTGGCTCATACCCTGACCTCGGCCCCCTATGTCCCCATGTACTTGACATGATTCCATGGCTCCAAACCTTTTGACTTGTTCGACTACTCCTGCACTAGTGTTTATAGCGACACCCAGTGGTAGGACAACACAATACCATTGTCAATCTGATTGGATTGGATTTTTTTTTTTCTTCTCAAAAAGAGGGAACATTTACAAATCACATATCTAGTTCTCCACCTAGTGGTCGTCATAGGTATAGCACTATTAGATATAAGTTAATTTCTGACAGATAGTTAAATCTATATTTTTTTCTGTATATTTAATAAAAATAGAAATAAACATTCTAAGTCATGAAACTTAAAAATGGAAAAATGAATATATATATATAGTATAATATATATATATAGATAGATAAAAGAATACAAGGATATTTATAGCTGTAGGTATTTGCCGCCTCTGGGGGTTTGGGGGTTAGTTTATGGGCTCAGGTTTCTTAGATTAAATTTAAAGCCCATAAGATATTTATTATTACTAAGTTATATATTGAATTTTATACTTTGATAAATAATATATATACATGCAATTGGATAAAAGATATATAAATATAAAAATATATTGTAGGGACTTTACTTTTTTTAAAAACAAATGAAAAACACAGCTTTTCGCAGAACAGTGCGTGGTAGAGACGGCAGGCAGACGAGCAGACGCGGGATTTCCGTCAGCGCACCTGACGTCAAAGGCACAAAAAGGAAGAGAAGGGGTAGAGAAATCTTATATAATGAAGACTTCAGGACAGCACACACCCCATAGCCTGGAAGATCAAAGCTATAAAAGATGAATTTTACTGAACAAACCATTATCCATGAGGCAGGCAGGTATGACTAATTTCAGCTGTATAAAAACTATATTTCCATATAAATAATCCAAAAACCTCAAAAGATTCCCTGTAACACTTCCAATTGTCTCCAACAATCAAAACCTTCAGACAGAACCAGGAAACTCATCTCTTTAGGAAGGTCTACAGCTTACCATAAGCCCACTGCCACCTCACCACCATTGGAGCTGCTGCTTCATCACCATTGGAGCTGCCTCCTCACCATCACTGGAGCTATCTCCTCACCATCACTGGAGCTGCCTCCTCACCACCACTAGAGCTGCCGCCTCACCACTACCGGAGCTGCTGCCTCACCACTACCAGAGCTGCCTCCTCACCACCACTAGAGCTGCCTCTTCACCACAATTGGAGCTGCCCCATCACCACCACTGGAGCTGCCCCATTACCACCACTGGAGCTGCCCCATCACCACCACTGGAGCTGCCTCCATACTACCACCGTAGCTGCTTCCTCACCACCAACGGAGCTGCCTCCTTACCACTACTGGAGCTGCCTCCTCACCACCACCGGAGCTGTCCCTTCACCACAACCGGTGCAGCCGCCTCACCACCACCGGAACTGCCTCCTCACCGCCACCGGAGCTGCTGCAACCCCCAAACCTACTGTCTCCATTATTCTGTAGACTGTAAGCCCATTAAGGCAGGGTTTTAATTCAACTATACCAGTCTTTCATTTTGTTTTCTTTATTTTATGCACAGAATATGTATTGTGATGCGGTTACTCACTTTGTGTGCTTGTAAAAGGTAGCCGCAGGACCACTTTCTCTTAAAAAAGTCCTGCAGGTTTATTTAACATCACATAAACCAATTTCCACCAACATAATATAAAGCCTCTTATGGCTTAAAGAAACTTACTGTATATACAGCTTCCAAGTCTTTTTTATTCACATTCAGACATACTTCTCACGTATCCCAGTTGAGCCATGTCCACCTCCACTCAATGAGTCAAGTCAGCATACACACCCTTCTCCAGAGGTAACTTCCGGAGGTATAGCAAGCCTCCATACACTGACCCCGGTCAGACGGATTGAACCCTCTCTTCTCTCAGAGGATCCCTTCAAGAGGCTTCATAACCTCTATTCACGGTCCTGGTCAGGACAAGCCAATCCTCCTTCCTGGAGACATCACAGTCTCCCGCTCACTGACCATGTGGCTAACAAACAGCCTCCATCTTAACAGATGATACAAAGCCATGAGCGGAGGTATGTGGATAGCCCGATCTGCTCGTCTCTCCAGCTCCCTGTATAACCTGAACCTGGTATGACCTAACAAGACTTGTGGCACTACAAGAACCAGAAAGAACATCCAGGCTTACATCATGTCTTGGCCACCATGTTACAGTATGGAAAACCCTTATCACTAATCACTAACCCTTAACAATAATGATAATAATTAATAATAACAGAAGGCCAACTGACCTGCTGTTAATATGGGGCCTCAGAGATCAGGTAACTGATGGATGGGGTGTCACCACTTCTGGTCCCTGCCGAAACCTCGGGAACTATGAGAAAATTGACTTTTCGTCCATTGCTGGTCAATCTCATTTGAATGCCCTCAGTGTGCTAAAAAAATTTAAAAAAGCCCACTTATCTCCTAGACAAGTACTGTTCCTCCACTTTTAGTTCTTTGTCCCCCAGTACTTTGTGACATTGACAAAACAGTATCATCTGAAGACTGCAGCCCATCAGCAGCCGCTGAAAGGCTGCAGCAACCATATGTGACTGTTTAAGTAAAGAAGGTGTAAATGTCTTCAAGCCTGCCAAAAAGTTCTTAGGGTGTGGGATTTCACTTTTGGAACAAAGACTTGTTCAGGGGATGTGACTTAGCTGGTTGGATGCTGGGAGTGTCTATACTTACTATGTAGTTGTATTCTGCTATTTGCTACCATGTTAGGAACGCCTACATTTCTGAGGACTATAAAAGTTCTGATTCTCATTAAAATCATTTGGAGAGCTTTGGAAATCACATGTGTGATGCTAGCCACTACTTACAGGAAGTATGGATGGAAGAGTAGTCAGGGAGCCGGGGTTTGGTATCGGAAGGACACGTATCAGCACAAGGAGTAAACATGGGCGTAGTCAGGTCAATATCTGAGGGTCAGTAATTCAGGAGAGCACGTAATAAGTTCAGGGAGAAAGCGGAGATGTGGTCAGGTAAGGGTCCGAGGTGAAAAGGCAGGAGGAAACGATAGGAACAGGGAGCGGGCAGAGAGGACTCAAATAACAGTCTGGGGTCAGAAAACAAAGATCAGAACACTAGCAAAGACACAAACCAACAGCACAACTAAAGAATTAGGGGATACAACTGGCAAGGTTGTAGACAATCATGCTCAGTAAAGAAGCCTGAGTAATTGCCAGGAAGGTGGAACACCTCATCAGCACCAACATGGAATCCTGTGCTGTCAGTCAAATTGCTAGCTCAGTAACTTAGGAAAGTGCAGCAGAGCATCTCCAAAGGCAAGAAGCTTTGCATAGAGGAATAGTGTCACTGTCAGGTCTGTAATCCAGGAAAACACAGCAGATCATATTCAAGTCTGCAAGATGCTCTGCACAGTGGAGTAGTGACAACATGGCTGTATATTTCTTTAATTCTCCCAGATGCCATAGAATGAATCCCAGAAATTTTAAATAAAAGTAAGAATTACTTCAACATGACAAACAATTTCACAAGGTATCACGGGGTCCTTCTCCGATATCACACAATCAATAGAGCGAGAAATGATTGAACAATCCAAATAATATTTATTTCATACAATCCAGAATGTCCATCAAATAATCCACCACACAGAGGGTAAAATCATCCAGCAATAGTATAAATTTCCCAGGGATCAGTCACAATCCTCCAGCAGTCCTTTTCCAGGGAAATCGAGGTTTCTCAACGGCTATCTAGGGTGTTGCCTGTAGCTGCAGCTTCTCCCACAAAGGATCAATCTTCTTTCTTGTCTCTTGAAGTTCTCAAACAGACTGAATAATCTCCAAGTAAACAGAGAGTTTGGTTGGATTCCAGGCACCCTTCACCCAGACCTAGGGACAGAAACACTGTAGGGGTGAGTCCCACCCAGTATTTGGAGAGCTGGGAGTAAACAATGGACAGTCAAAAATAGGGGTTTAACAAAAAGAGAGCAAATGGTAACGGAGTGTCAGAAGTGGTCCACATGGTAAGTGTAAAGTGGGCTTTACACACAGCGGCATCGCTTGCGAGCGTACCCGCCCCCGTTGGTTGTGCGTCACGGGCAAATCACTGCCCGTGGTTTACAACATCGCTTACACCCGTCACACATACCTGCTTAGCGACGTCACTGTGGCCGGCAAACCACCTCCTTTCTAAGGGTGCGGTTTGTGCGGCGTCACAGCGGCGTCACTTATCGGCCGCCCAATAGAAGCGGAGGGGTAGAGATGAGCGGCCATAACATCCCGCCCATCTCCTTCCTTCCTCATTGCCGGCGGCCGCAGGTACGATGTGGTTCTCGTTCCTGCGGTGTCACACATAGCAATGTGTGCAGCCGCAGGAACGACGAACAACCTGTGTCCTGCAACAGCAACGATAATCGGGATTAGAACAACGTGTCAACGATCAACGATTAGGTGAGTAATTTTGATCGTTTAACGGGCATTTGTGCATTTCACACGCAACGACGTCGCTAGCGAGGCCGGGTGTGTGTCACAAATTCCGTGACCCCAACGACATCTCGTTAGCGATGTCGTTGCGTGTAAAGCCCGCTTAACTTTTTCTTATTTACAGCACTGAACATAATCGACAACCCTTTAATATAACACTTTCCTTTTTTAAGCCATTCCTGAAAATTCTTAGAAATCCGCTTTAGTTCTAGAATGATGAAGGCTACCTCGCCTCTCAAACAATGCAACAACCCGAGCATGAACAGGCTCCATTCTGTCAATAATTTCTTAACTAATGGTTTTGATTCAATCATTAACCTAATTGGAATGATTTTTTGTTTCGTCGTTATCCATTTAAATGCGACATTCAATATCCCCGTGTCCTAAATGACATTTGCTTTAATAGACAGAAGCTTAAGATGCAGTAAATGGGAAGGATTTCTCCCATAATAAGAAGGATATCTGAGATAAGCGTCCCATTAATGGCTTTCTTTGGACGGCTCGCCTGAAGGTTTGTCGGCTTTCGAGGACGTTAGGGCACTGTGCATAGGGACGGTTATTAGAGGAACGCTTTCGCTATAATGTATTCCACCTTTATCAATGATAAGAATAGATTAAAGTGACCTTAGAATGATGGGTGAAAACTTAATCAAATTTAAGCTAAGCAAATTAAAGTCATTAATTTTTTTACACATCTGAAAGCATACAAGTCCTAGGCTTTAAAACTTTGCTGTAATAGATGCACAATCTGCACATTAACCAGATTTCCGGAAAACCAGGAGAGGACTGGAACCAGAATCCATCTAAAGCAAGGGTGGACTATTAATTTTCCTGAGGAACCACATGAAAGATGGTGAATATTGGGGAAACCAAACCAATAGGCTGAAGTTAATTCTAGTCAACATTCATTTTAACATATTAATTACGGTATTATTATTTTATATTAATTGAATCACTTAATATTGAGCAGAATTAAGTATACTGACATCCCCCTATATACAGTATGAGCTCACACACAGCCTCCTATATACATTTATGAGCTCCACGTAGTCTCAAATATACAGCATGAGCCCCCACATAGCCTCCTATATAGAGTATAAGCCCTCACATAGCCTCCTATATAGAGTATAAGCCCTCACATAGCCTCCTATATAGAGTATAAGCCCTTATATAGCCTCCAATGTACAGTATGAGCCCTCATATAGCTCTCTATATACAGCATGAGCCATCCCATAACCTCCTAAATACATTATGAGCCCAACATAGCCTCCTATATAGAGCATGAACCCTCGCATAATCTCCTAAATACAATAGGAGCTCCCACATAGCCTCCTAAATACATTATGTGCCCCACATAGCCTCCTATATACAGTATAAGCCCCCACATAACCTTCTAAATATATTATGAGCCTAACATAGCCTCCGATATAGAACATGAGCTCCCACATAACCTCCTAAATACATTATGAGAACAACATAACCTCATAAATACAGTTTGAGCCCTCACATAGTCTCCTATATGCAGTATAAGCCCCACATAGCCTCCTATATACAGCATGAGCCCCCACATAATCTCCTAAATACATTGGAGTCCCACATAGCCTACTATACATTATGAGCCCTACATAGCCCTCTATAAACAGTATGAGCCCACCATAACCTAAATATAACATGAGCTCTCACATAGCCTCCTATATACATTATGACCCCCATTTAGCCTTATACAGTATATACAGTATAAACCCCCACATAGCCTCGTATATACATTAAAATCCCCAAATAGCCTGATAAATACAGATTAGACCCCCACAGCCTCCAAAATACATTGAGCCCCACATAGCCACAAATATACAGCATGAGCCCCCACATAGCCTCCAATATACAGTATGAACCCTCACATAGCCCCCTATATACAGCACAAACCCTCCCATAACCACGTAAATACATTATGAGCCCAACATAGCCTCCTATATAGAGCATGAACCCCGACATAGCCTCCTAAATACATTCTAAGCCCGACATAGTCTCCTATATACAGTATAAGCCCCCACATAACCTCCTAAATACATTAAGATCACCCACATAGCCTCCTAAATGCATTAGGAGCCCCCATATAACCTCCTAAATACATTATGAGCTCAACATAGCCTGACAAATATAGTTTGAGCCCCCACGTAGTCTCCTATATACAGCATGAGCCCCCACACATAATCTCCTATATACACTGGAGTCTCACATTGCCTACTATATACATTATGAACCCTAAATAGCCCTCTATATACAGTATGAGCCCAATATATAACATGACCCCTCACATAGCCTCCTATATACATTATGACCCCTATTTAGCCTCATATATACAGTTTGAACCCCCACATAGCCTCCTATATACATCATGTGCTCCACATAGCCTCTTAAATGCATGAAATGCAGCATGAGCCCCCAGATAGCCTACTAAATAAAATGTGAGTCCCACATAGCCTCCTATATACATTATGACCCCTATTTAGCCTCATATATACAGTCATGGCCAAACGTTTTGAGAATGCTACAAATATTAATTTTTACAAAGTCTACTGCTTAAGTTTTTCTAAAGGCAATTTGCATATACTCCAGAATGTCATAAAGAGTGATCAGCTTAATAGCAATTACTTGCAAAGTCAATATTGGCTAAGAAAATGAACTTTAACCCCCAAAACACATTTCAACATCATTGTATTCCTGCCTTAAAAGGAGCAGCTAACATTGTTTTAGTGATTGTTCCATTAACACAGGTGTGGGTGTTGATGAGGACAGGGCTGGCGATCAGTCAGTCATGATTAAGTAAGAATGACACCACTGGACACTTTAAAAGGAGGCTGGTGCTTGGTATCATTGTTTCTCTTCAGTTAACCATGGTTATCTCTAAAGAAACACCTGCAGCCATCATTGCTCTGCACAAAAATGGCCTAACAGGGAAGAGTATCGCAGCTACAAAGATTGCACCTCAGTCAACAATCTATCGCATCATCAAGAACTTCAAGGAGAGAGCTTCCATTGTTGCCAAAAAGGCTCCAGGGCACCCAAGAAGGACCAGCAAACGCCAGGACCGTATCTTAAAACTGTTTCAGCTGCGGGATGGGACTACCAGCAGTGCCGAGCTAGCTCAGCAATGGCAGCAGGCTGGTGTGAGTGCTTCTGCACGTACTGTGAGGCGGAGACTGCTTGAGCAAGGCCTGCTTTCAAGGAGGGCAGCAAAGAAGCCACTTCTCTCCAGAAAAAACATCAGGGACCGACTGATATTCTGCAAAAGGTACAGGGAGTGGACTGCTGAGGACTGGGGTAAAGTCATTTTCTCAGATGAATCCCCTTTTCCATTGTTTGGGACATCTGGAAAACAGCTTATTAGGAGAAGAAGAGGTGAGCGCTACCACCAGTCTTGTCTCATGCCAACTGTGAAGCATCCGGAAACCATTCATGTGTGGGGTTGCTTCTCAGCCAAGGGAATCGCACCACTCACAGTCTTGCCTAAAAACACAGCCATGAATAAAGAATGGTACCAGAATGTCCTCCAAGAGCAGCTTCTCCCAACTGTCCAAGAGCAGTTTGGCGCCCAACAATGCCTTTTCCAGCATGATGGAGCACCTTGCCATAAAGCAAAGGGGATCACTAAATGGCTCATGGAACAAAACATAGAGATTTTGGGTCCATGGTCTGGAAACTCCCCAGATCTTAATCCCATTGAGAACTTGTGGGCAATCATCAAGAGATGGGTGGACAAACAAAAACCAACAAATTCTGGCAAAATGCAAGCATTGCTTATGCAAGAATGGACAGCTATCAGTCAGGATTTGCTCCAGAAGTTGATTGAGAGCATGCCAGGAAGAATTGCAGAGGTGCTGAAGAAGGGTCAACACTGCAAATATTGACTTGCTGCATTAACTCATTCTAACTGTCACTAGAACCTTTTGGTCTCATAAAATGATTGCAATTATACTTCTGTATGTGATGTAAACATCAGACAAACACAATTAAAAACCAGAGGGCAACAGATCATGTGAAAATATAATTTTGGTGTCATTCTCAAAACTTTTGGCCATGACTGTGCAGTTTGAACCCCCACATAGCCTGCTATATACATTATGTGCTCCACATAGCCTCGTAAATGCATTAAATGCAGCATGAGCCCCCAGATAGCCTACTAAATAAAATATGAGTCCCACATAGCTGTAAATATACAGAATGAACTCCTATATAGTCCGTTATATGCAGTATGAGCCCTACATAGCCTCCTAAATACATTATGAGCGCCGCATAGCCTCCTAAATACATTATGAGCCCCATATAGCCTCTTAAATACAGCCTGAGCCCCCACATATCATCACAGCATATGTGAAGATATGACTGTGGAGACACGGGGCTCAGTGGGTGCCCTCGCCCACTGGCTCGGCCGCCTTTAAAAAGACAGCATGGCCCAGGGCTCATCCCAACGGATCGCCCGACCTCCTTAACCGTGGGTGGAACACTACTCAGACAACACAGGGTGAGGGAATCACAATATTAAGACTTTATTGGATCCCCAAACAATTAACGGCACATAACACATTACAAGCAAAACACACAAATGTAACAGGCAACAGTTTCTCCCCCTTCCGCTGGCTCACCAGGGATTAGAATGTCCGTGCCTCAGAGCTTCCAGGGCTACTTACTCCAATCCAGCAGCACCCCGCTTTCGGCGGGCACCCACCGAGAATGGAGTAATGCCAGATTTAGGAAGTTGGCTGAGGTCCACAAAGTCTGTAGTCAGATGACTGGATTGTCCCAAGCTGGATTCCTTCCTTAGGTAGTCCTTGATATCAAATCCGAATCCTTGCATTCGATGCTGAAGTCCATGTAGTGTTATAATCCAGGTTTGGTTATGGCTTGCCAATCGGATCCGCAGATCCTAGATTGGTATCATGTAGCAAGAGTCTAACCGGGCAATGGACAGTCCTCCTTCTTATACACCTGAGCTCTCCATTCAGACCATTGGGGTCTTCACGATTGGTGGAAAAGACTGGGCTCTTATTGGCTAGATTTCAAGCCATATTCAAATATCCAGCGACAAGGGTGAGACAGGTAAGTTACATCACATCTAGCAATTCACTTAGTAATACAATGGGAAGTTCGCATAATTGATTTATCTGTGTGTCTGGCCTTCATTAGCCAAGGCAATTACAGTACATGAGTCAACAAGAGTCTTGTAAAAACAATGAGGGCTTATCCCGCATCTATAAACAAACTATCTTCATGTCTGGCTGAATTTTAAGAAATTTAACCCCTGCTAAGCATTGACCATTGAGTCCATGTCGTCACAATGACATCAGTTGTGCCTGCTGATTGGTTTAAGATGGAGCCAGCGTCACTGTCCTCCACTAATGTAATTCACCACTGTCTGCATTCTGTGGTGCAACCTGCGGTCCACTGTTTTCAGTCCTTCAGCTAGCTTGGTCAGCAGGCCGGACTGGAGTAGCCAGAGGGCTGGATGTGGCCTGTGGGCTACACTTTTTCCAGCCCTAATCTAAGACCACTGCAATATTATGTTAGTTAAAAACTACTCACAGTGCATGTTGAAATATTTCTTTACTCCCTATGTCGTTTCACCTCTCCTGTGTGGTGTAGTATATAGAGGATTCGTCAGCTCTCCTGTGTGGTGTAGTATATAGAGCATGTGTCAGCTCTCCTGTGTAGTGTAGTATATAGAGCATGTGTCAGCTCTCCTGTGTGGTGTTGTATATAGAGGATCTGTCAGCTCTCCTGTGTGGTGTAGTATATAGAGGATCTGTCAGCTCTCCTGTGTGGTGTAGTATATAGAGGATGTGTCAGTTCTCCTGTGTGGTGTAGTATATAGAGCATGTGTCAGCTCTCCTGTGTAGTGTAGTATATAGAGGATGTGTCAGCTCTCCTGTGTGGTGTAGTATATAGAGGATGTGTCAGCTCTCCTGTGTGGTGTAGTATATAGAGGATCTGTCTTCTCTCCTGTGTGGTGTAGTATATAGAGGATCTGTCAGCTCTCCTGTGTGGTGTAGTATATAGAGGAGCTGTCAGCTCTCCTGTGTGGTGTAGTATATAGAGGATCTGTCAGCTCTCCTGTGTGGTGTAGTATATAGAGGATCTGTCACCTCTCCTGTGTGGTGTAGCATATAGAGGATGTGTCAGCGCTCCTGTGTGGTGTAGTATATAGAGGATCTGTCAGCTCTCCTGTGTGATGTAGTATATAGAGGATCTGTCAGCTCTCCTGTGTGGTGTAGTATATAGAGGATGTGTCAGCTCTCCTGTGTGGTGTAGTATATAGAGGATGTGTCAGCTCTCCTGTGTGGTGTAGTATATAGAGGATGTGTCAGCTCTCCTGTGTGGTGTAGTATATAGAGGATCTGTCAGCTCTCCTGTGTGGTGTAGTATATAGAGGATCTGTCAGCTCTCCTGTGTGGTGTAGTATATAGAGGATCTGTCAGCTCTCCTGTGTGGTGTAGTATATAGAGGATTGTCTTGCAGGAACAAGATTCTTTGGACAGCTTGCCGCATCTTTTGGCCTTCAGAGCTGCCTTAAATTGGTCCAAACATTCAATGTAATACTTTGTATTGATGGTGGAACCCTTTTGAAGGTAGTCCACTAGCAGCATGCCCTCCTTATTTCAGAACACAGATGCCATCACCTTAGTGGCTGATTTTTGTAACCTAAACTTCTTTAGACGAGCAGAACCACTGCACTTCCACTCTTCTGACTGCGTCTTGTTTTCAGGGTTATATAAATAAATCTAGGTCCATAGTGTCCAGCCGATCCAGGAAGTTCTTATCAGTCCGGAAACGCTGAAAAATGGACCGGGAAGTTTTCACTCTATTGCTTTAGCTGAAATTTGTATATTCTCTAGTATGAGATTGTGCACAGCATCGGCGATCTCCGGAACAACAACCACTCTCGGTCGTCCAGGATGTTCCTCATCATTGGTGCTGTAGTGGCCCGTTTTAAATTTTGCAACCCAGTTCCTATCTGTGGAATATGAAGGGCATTGATCCCCCAATGTCTGCGACATATCACCATGATTATCCTTCACGGACTTTCCTTGCAGAAACAAGAATTTTATCACTCCTCTGCTCTCAGCTCCTGTGAATATTGCATTAGACTCCGCCATTTTGTTTTCCCGCGTGTGTAGAACACTGTTGCCATCAGCAACAAACACAACATTTTGAAAACATATATTAGACACATAAGGCTTTCATATTATGTGTAATGGTGTGATATTGTGGGTTGTGTATAATTTTGTGTAGGATCGTATTTTAGGCGTGTTGCTCTGTCCATTCTATGTATTATTTGTCTTGTCTGCAGGTTAATACCCTCTGCAGTGCTTCTGTCCCTAGGTGTGGGGGACGAGGGCCTGTAATCCACCCATTCTCTCTGTTTACCTGCTGGATTATTCAGTTTATCTGAGAACTTCAAGACAGAAGCAGGAAGATTCATCCTCTGTGGTTGAAGCTGTGGCTCCCCAGAGAGACCTCGACATTTATCCCTTACTGGAATATATCAGTGTTTCTGGACTATTTTACCATCTGTGTGGTGGATTATTTTATGGACGTCTGATTTTGCTTGGAATAAATATTCTTTGGATTGTTCATCCATCTCTCACTCTGTTGATTGTGTGATATCAGAGGAGGACCTCGAGACATAATGTAACATTCGGTACCATAGAAACAAAAAAAGATCACAAAGCCAAAGACTTTTCAGCAGCCCCTCGTATAAGGTTAAAAAAAAAACATGAATGAGAACTACAGAACTACTCTCGTTTATGATGTGGTTTGTTATCTCTGATAAGTTCTAATGGCTTGAATAGTGTTGATCTTCAGTAACAATCAGCCAAGAGAAAAGAGTAGCGCTGTTGTGCCGCCCCCGTGCCAGCAGCTGCCGCTGCTCGGATCCGGATCTACGGTGTGGCTCGAGGGGTTCTCCGGATCCAGGGGTCACGCGGACACTCCGAATTAAATGGGGACGTATTTGTACGGGGAAGGTAGTAAACTGTCTGTGACGCCACCCACGGTGTGTGGTGAGATATAGCACCACAGCTGCTGTTATGGGGAACCCGGGGGAGATGTGATGGCAGCTGGATGTTAATCCCTCCGTGGGTAGGGATGGATGCCCCGGGGCCCAGTGTCTCTGTGCTGAGGATGGTGATTGCAGGGGCCGGCACACCCGGCAAGGCCGGGGATGTTACTCACGGTCGAATAATACTCACAAGTCCTGTAGTAAACCAAGGTAATGGTGGCCGGCTGACGCTGACGGGTGTATCTGGTCCCACACCCGGGCTGGTAGTCAAAGTCTCTCTCCTCTGCACTTTAGTGTGTTCTGTGTTGGACTTCCCGGTGTGTAACGCAGGAGTCCGCTCCCGGTCCTTTGTTTGGGAGCCGTGCCCGTCTGACGCTG
The DNA here is from genome assembly GCF_048569485.1 of Anomaloglossus baeobatrachus. Lineage (NCBI taxonomy): Eukaryota > Metazoa > Chordata > Amphibia > Anura > Aromobatidae > Anomaloglossus > Anomaloglossus baeobatrachus. The sequence continues at coordinate 772,798,009 of NC_134354.1, forward strand.
ACCCATGGGATCTACATTCCCTGGCGGTGACCATATCCCTCTCTGTGGGTGGTTGTCTACTTTTCAGGACTTAGGGTGGGACAGGACCAGGAATCCTGCCCTCAATCGGTTAATTAGCTAGGCCGTCAGTGCCGGTCATGGCTTCAGGGTCCGAGTACCCCCTCTGTGCTACGGTTTCCGGTCGGGTGTCCTGTGTCGGTACCGGCGGGCTCCTACCCTGTCCCAGTCCACCTCGGATCTGCCGAGCCGTCTTCCCGTCTCCTGCTAACTATGGCTACCGTCTGCCACCTAGCTAGGACGTCAGGGCTCCGACCCTGATGTCTGTCAACTTCAAAGCCTAAACTGTCTGTCCTACCCTAAGGGGGGTGACTAGGGTTCTGGTCGGCTGTTTTAACCCTGTGTGGGATAGGTGTTATGCGGGGGCCTATATGTATCTATACCTGGTTCTCCAAGGCGTTACACTGTAACAGAAGGAAACCAGTAATTATTCCCTTTGATGTTGATGTCTTATTATACATGAGCTTCATTTGGAAAGTTTTCTTTTTTAACTATAGCTTGTAGTCTGGGGTTCATTCACAAATTTGGGGGAAATATGGTACACAGAATGTGGAATACAGAACACTTCCTAAATTTTGTATAAACGGGAGGATATGGAAAATCACAAGAACATTTTTTATACAAAAAACAGTATATTATAACTAGGGTATTCTATGTACTGTACTTTCTTAAAGTCTGAAGTGAAAACATTTTTTTCCAATGACAACACATGAAAGGTGTTTGTGTTCATGTAGCTTCTCATTTTCAGGTGACCCATGTGTTCAGGTTGCGAGTGAATACAAAGGTCACATGAACAATGAGCAATGCTGTAATGTAATGAATCTCTACTGGTCTGGATTCTCGGAAAATCACTCCTGTATTATTTTGTTGCCATGGGATATCTGAGTGTTCATTTATCTGTGACACCTACAAAAGAATTGCACTGAAGGCTTTGTGGTCACTGATGCTCTACATGTCATTGCTGAATCGAAGCAAGGATCTCATTAATGAAACCAGCTAAAATGTAATTGAGGATTACAACACAAATACGGAGGTGAATTTTTACCCTACAACAGCAATTGATTTATAATCAAAATGGGTCCAAAAATGTATTTGCTATTATTTCTTTATAGTGATTAGTTCTCTGTTCCAAAATGTGAATTCTTCCCTATCTCACAGATTGACATACATCAGTGTTTTGGAAATATTAGGGAAACACAATATCCTGGTGGGAAAATTGTTTTGTTCTTTCCATGTCCAATACTTTTGTGGCCCTAGTTATTGGTATGGAAGATACATAGATGATCTCCTCCAGGTGGATGTGTCTGTCGTGACAGTGTTTAAGGATTAAATCAATGGTAAGATATTTTGTGAAACATATGTGGTGCCAATATGCTCACTGCATAGCTAGATGATTTCATTAAGAGGTCTAGTTTGTAAGATGAGGTCACTTATGGGGGTTTTCTGCTGTTCTGTCACCTCAGATTCTCTGTCAATGTGACATGACCCCAGCAAGCCATTCCTGACAATCTGCACTCCGAGATTGCGTGCCTTCTTTTCTGAGCTTTGCCATGTGCCTCAAAAGTAGTTTCCGCTGTACTCAGGAGAAATTGCAGAACAAATTTTGTGGTCTATTTTCTTCTGTTACCCTTGTGAAACCCTTTGGGCTTTTGGCATTAATTTTTGTGAAAACCCCCCATAATATTTCATTTTACCAGCCCAATATTATAAAATTATGTGCAGCACCTGGGGGTTCAATATGCTCACCACACACCAAGATAAATTCCTTGAAGGGTGTAGTTTCCAAAATGGGGTCACTTGTAGGGGGGTTCCAATGTTTAGGCACAACAGAGGCTCGGCAAACGTGACATGGTGTCCTCTTTATCTTCCAGACAATATTTTCACTCCAAAAGTCAAATGGCGCTCCTTCCATTCCGAGCCCGGCTGTGCACCTAAAAAGTAGTATTCCACCATATATTGGATATTGATGTACTCAGGAGAAATTGCACAACAAATTATACAGTGCATTTTCTCCTGTTACCTTTGTAAAAATACTAAATTTAAGGCTAAAACAAATTTTTTGTTGGAAAAATATGTTTTTTTTTAATTTTCTTGGTTCAAAGTTGTATAATGCTGCAAAGCACCTGGAGCTTCAAGATGCTCAATACACATCTAGATACATTCTTTGTAGGTCTAGTTTCCAAAATGGAGTCACTTGTGCAGGGTTTCCACTGTTCAGGCACATCAGGGGCTCTACTAACACGACATGGCGTGCGTTATTGATTCCAGCCAATTTTGCATTACAAGTCAAATGGCGCACCTTCCTTTCCGAGCCCTGCCGTGCACCCAAACAGTAGTTTTCCACTACATATGGGATATCAGTGAACTCGGGAGAAATTTCACAAAAAATTATATGCTGCATTTTCTCTTGTTACCTTTGTGAAAATGTAAAATTTGGGGCTAAATTAAGATTTTTGAAGGAAAGTAAACTTTTCATTTTGTCCTTCCACATTGCACCTGAAGCATTAACAAACTCTTGGATGTAGTTTTGAGCACTTTGATGGCTGCAGTTTTTAGAATGGAGTCACTTTTGGGTATTTTCAGTCACCTCAGCCTCTCAAAGTTATTTCAAATGCGATGTGGCTAAAAAAATGTTTTTGTACATTTTGTTGGAAAAATGAGAAATTGCTGATAAACTTTGAACCCGTCTAACAAAAAAGTGTTTCAAAAATTGGGCTGATGTAAAGTAGACATATGGGAAATGTTATTTATTAACTATATTGTGTGATATAACTACCTGGTTTAAGGGCATAAATAAGGTTCTATTTTGTATTACATTGGTGTTATACATTACATGTAACCAACTACTATTTTTTATAGGACTATTCATGTATATAGATTCCATTACTATGTGTCACTACCACAGCTTTTGTAATGTAGCTTTGAAGCCAATTTATTTATGCACAGCTATACACAGGAGGACTTTTTTCCTCAAAACACAGACCACTAATGAATGACCTGGACTTTCTTATGTCCACCATACCACGCCCAGGGGTGCGGTTATCTGAGCAGCCAGTTCCACCCATCCTACTGACTACTCGTAAACCTGGCCCTTGCCATGCCCTATTAAAATCTTTCAGTACTATATGTAGCTTTCGAACTTATATCACAGAGGATAACCAGCTCTGTGATACATATCTCCCCTTCATGATGTGTCTAGTGGCCATCTGAGAAAATACACAATCAATGTTAAAGTCTATGGCATGCAAAATACAGAAACAGCTCACAAAAAATGAAAAATGTATTTACAGACACTTTTTTGTGAAGATAATCAGGGCACTTTTATTTATTCTGATCATTGTGGATCCCAGCAGTCAGATCATAGACAAAAATATGAAATACCGATTTCTGATCTTTAACTAATCCCATCCTAAACAGGGTAGTATTGAAGTCTTACGGTGTTTACAGTAGATGTCCTGAGTTTGCCTATTAGAATGTTGTATACTGGTGGCCATGCTTAATCTAATTGGTAGCCAGGTATAGAATAAAACTGCTATGTGTGCCAAAGTACAAGCCACTCTCATAATGAAGTTTTCCTTTCATGTGAGGAACTCCCCTCTTAAATGTGATCCTGAGAAAAATCTTTGAAAATGGAGCTCAATAATCCATAATTCCCTAAAGGAATAGAGTAGTGATGCATATGTGCTGATAGCGCTTCATTCTCAGTTCCATTGACTCACACCTAATTAGAAAGGTATCACCCACACTGTGGATAGATATTAACTTACAATGTTGGGATTGATTCCTTAAAGGGAACCTGTCACCTAGAATTTGCGTTCTGACCAATCAGCAGACGCATGTGTGCCCTAATTACACCTCCCTACCCATCCTTGTGTTGTAAAATTGTGTAATATGAAAGTAATAAAAAACGTTTTATTACCTTCATATTTCCTATGTAAATTAGAGAGCTGCTGGCCACATGGGCGGCGCCTTGCCCTATGGACGTCTGCATACTTTCCGTGGTATCACGCCCCTGTGGGCGTGATATCATGGAGTCACATGAGCGACGTCTCCGTTGCTCATTCCATCCTGTGCGCATTGTGGCAGGCTTCTTTTCCGGGTGTTCACTCGCTGGTGAGTATAAACGTGCGTAGGATAGAATGAGCGACGGGGACGTTGCTCACGTGACTCCATGGTATCACGCCCACAGGGGCGTGATACCACGGAAAGTATGCAGATGTCCATAGGGCAAGGCGTCGCCCATGTGGCCAGCGGCTCTCTAATTTACATAGGAAATATGAAAGTAATAAAACATTTTTTATTACTTTCATATTACACAATTTGGTAGGGAGGTGTAATTAGGGCACACATGCGTCTGCTGATAGGTCAGAACGCATATTCTAGGAGACAGGTTCCCTTTAATCCCTTCCAAAGATGCACAGTGCATGTTGGACACACGTGCATGGATTAGGCGGCTCACCATACACAACGAGTGACAGCTGTGTTATACAGCCAGCATCTGCCTCTAATAGCAGCGATTCTACTTCACTCAAATTGCAGCTGTTTAACAACTTAAATATCTGGATTCAAAACTATAACTTGGTCTGCAAAATACAAGCTTTCATACATAACAGTCCGATCTATCAAAATATAAAACATTTTCATGGTAAATCTTGCAAAAAAGAAACAAATCCAAAAGACAAAATTGCTGTTTCTTTGCCACTGCATCTCCCTGAAAAAATAAAAAAAATTCTGGGGTGCAGAAAATGACACAAACCAATTTTTTTTTATGGTTCCAAAGCTTTGAGCCCCTTGAGCGCCACTTCAATGTTTTTTTTTTTACCGCTGGAGTGGGGCTTTAGATCTACCGTGTTTTTCCAAAAATACGCCCTCCCCCCAACATAAGCCCTAGCAGGGAATTACAGCATTTTCGGACCAAGACTTAAATATAAGCCCTCCCCTGAAAATAAGCTCTAGTCGCAGATCAATAATGAACTGTCCGTGCAGCTAAAAAAGTTACAGATACTGCAGGGCACTTCATTATAGACGATGGGCACCCCGCCATCATACTCCCCAGACGCCGAGCAGAGGACCTGCAGTGATCACACCCCCGCACACATCACATCACACACACACAATCAGATTGCACACACAAACATTGGATCACACACATCGGATCGCACGCATACTCACCACATCCAGCGACACCAATTTCTTCTCGCCGGCAGAATCCTTAGAGGCAGTGTGGTGGAGTGCAAGGACCTGCCACAACAGGACCTGCGGACACACGTGACTTTCTCCCATCATTCCCTGCGGTTGGATGTGATGTGATGTGTGGTGTGTGTGTGTGCGCGCGTGTGTGTGCGATCTGCGATTTGCTGTGTGTGAGTGTGTGATCTGCGATCTGCTGTGTGTGAGTGTGTGTGTGTGATCTGCGATGTGCTGTGTGTGAGTGTGTCAGCATGTCAGCCAGAAGCAGGGGAGGATGGCGTGCAGCACCCACTGGAAATCACAGGAGGATCTAGGAGCCACGCAGGCATCCGGATCTGGTAAGTATGAGTCTCCTGGGAAGTAGGGGAGTTTGCTTTTTTGGGGGGTAAACTTACCCCCCAACCGTGTTTCTCCAAGAATAAGACCTCCTCCAAAAATAAGCCCTAGTGCTTTTTTGGGGGGCAAAAAAAATATAAGACAGTGTCTTATTTTTGGAAAAACTTGGTAAGTACCGAGCCACCTGTCATACACTCACCCTCCAGCGGCTGCACCTTCTATCACCGCCGCTCTGCTCTGTTCAGTTTGTGACGTGCCGGCAGCTCCACTGTTTCATGGAGTGGCCGGAGGTCACAACTCAATTTAAGTCTGAGAGCCTTGTTCTGGTTAGAGATGCATTGAGCGCTTGTGACGTAACTTCTGACTTCTGGACAGACTGATGTTACGGGCACAAGGTGGCACAAAGGAATTTAAGTATAGTACCGGGAGCAGGGGACCTAAGGGTGCTTTACACGCTGCGACATCGCTAACGATATATTGTCGGGGTCACGGTGTTTGTGCCGCACATCCGGTGCCGTTAGCGACATCGCAGCGTGTGACACCAAGGAGCGACGATCAACGATCACAAAAACGTCAAAAATCGTTGATCGTTGACACGTCGCTCCTTTTCCAAGTATCGTTGGTGGTGCATACTGCTGGTTGTTCCTCGTTCCTGCGGCAGCACACATCGCTATGTGTGACACCGCAGGAACGACGAACATCTCCTTACCTGCGTCCACCGGCAATGAGGAAGGAAGGAGGTGGGTGGGATGTTACGTTCTGCTCATCTCCGCCCCTCCGCTTCTATTGGCCGGCCACTTAGTGACGCCGCTGTGACGTCGCTATGACGCTGAACGCACCTCCCCCTTGAAGGAGGGATTGTTCGGCGGTTACAGCGACATCGCTGACAAGGTATGTGCGTGTGACGCTGCCGTAGCGATAATGTTCGCTGCGGCAGCGATCACCACATATCGCTCATACGACGGGGGCGGGTGCTATCGCGCACGACATCACTAGCAATCGCTAGCGATGTCACAGCATGTACAGCACCTTTTAGATTTAAAACACCACTCGAGTGTTGAAAGCCCCCCAGAAAATAAAGTAAAAATTAAAAAAAATAATATTTAAATTAATCACATAATTCAAATCAACCTCCCTTTTCCCCCATACACATATGTGGTATTGCCACATTCTTAAATGTCCAACTGTATTAAAATATAAATAGAATTAGCCCGATTGGTAAAAACTTAAAAGAAAAAAAATTAACTGAAAAATTAAAACTTAATTATTTAGTTCTGGATAACTCCTTTAAGACATTTTGAAACACCCTTGTGTGGCCATCAGTAGACTTTGCATCGTAGAGAAAGTCAACTTTCTTCAGCTAATCAAGAAATCGAGTAATTGCTGCAGCTTTTTCGTGAACGCCTCTCCATTGGCTCAACCATTCTGATTTGCACCGAAATCCTGCGCAAGCGCCGTGCTTTTTTTGCCAAATGCATTTACAGTACTGTCCCTCTTGGGAGAAAAGGTCTCTTTGATATGCTCAGTACATCTGGGAGGTCTTTCCACACAAAGTTGAAAAGCAATGCACAAGACCAGAAATGCATGGTCTTATATTAGTTTTTGCTCCGAAAAATGTGCTGTCATGCTAGGTATGAGGGGAGCACCAAAATTCGAAAGGAAGGGAAGTGAAACCCTGCATCTAGGGAAGGGGGAGATGGTGACCCCTGACCAAACCGACCGCTGGTCACTGAGGTCCTTCACCACCCTAGATAGGTTCCGCACCTGTGCGCCGAGCTGGATACCTGACCCTAGGATGTCCCTAGAGCTGGGCCCTAGATAGAGAAAGGGTAGGATGAGATAATTGTCAACCCCACTGAACACTAAAGAAGACACAAGGCGCACACACATGGGGAAAAGCATGAACTACTTATCCACAGATGCCTCAGGAAGAAGTTCAGCAAAAAACAGCAATGATCCTACAGATGAGTGCAAGCAACCTGCTTGTGTGACGCCCTGGGCAAGCCAGAGGTCACAGGTAATGACACCACCACACCCTACACCCCGGATAGGTACACCAAAGCTAAACCAGTAATCCTTGTTGCCTTCCTCCAGGGGCTGATGTCCACACCAGGGGGTGGGCCAGGCGGTTGGCTCCGCCCACCGAGGAGTTCACAGTCCTGGAGGCGGGAAATAGGCAGTTGAAGGGAGATAGAGTTTGAAGTGAGAGGGAAGTGGTAGAGGAGCAAGTGAGAGGAGTTGAAGTGAAGGAGAAAGTGACAGTTTGGAAAGCCTGAAGTTGATCCGGGTGTGTGCCCCGGACTGAGACAGCAAGGTTGGCAGACGGTGGTGACCATCTGCAGGAGAGGCTGATCGGAGGTTGCCGAAAGGACCGTGGATGGGTGGTGGCCCGGCGGTACCGGACCGGTATACAAGGAGAAGCCAGCACCATTGGCAGGGGCCTTTCGGATCCCGGCAAGGCTAGGAGTCGCCGTGAATTTGCCAAATCCGTCAGTGAAGGGGACCTCCGGGTCTCCCAACAACAAAGTCCCGATTGAAGGCAACAGTCCAACCGTAGGAGAGAGACACCGCCACCGCCAAGCCACCAGTTTCTCAGGGCCAGCGCCTGCGGGCACAGAGGGGCTCCTCCGGCCCATATCCAAGTCGGGGAGCGGGTTACCGGTGGGAACCCATCGCTACCAACATTACACTAGGTGCAGGGACAGAGACCATCACCGCCAACTACCGGGGAGAAGCAACAGCAGCCGTCCGTGGGAACCGTCTTTCCAGGCGTGTGTTTTACCGAGAACTATGTCAACGTCTCAGGCTGAGTGAGTACCACCGTGCCGTGCGGCACAACGCTGCCCCCACGACCCTGCACCTCACCAGGCCCCACACCTGGCCTGCCATCCATCCCTACCCCATCACCGGGCCCCGGGACAACCAACCCCCTACCCACGGAGGGGAGAACTAACATCTAGCTGCTCCATACCATCACTCCCGGGATCCCCATACAGAGCAGCGGTGGTGTCCACACAATCACCACAACTGTGGGTGGCGTCACGGACAATAAATCTCCAAAACCAATCCCCTTTTCACTCACGGGCGAGGAGCGCCGCTCGAGTCCCCGGGATCCGGCACATCGCTCGAGCCACCGAGCAGCAGCGGCCGCAGCAGCAGCGGCAGCCGGACCCGAGCAGTGGGAGAGCGCAGCGTCCCCTCCTCCGCCCGCGACACTTGCATCCAGAGCTTGTGAAGGAACTGAATATTACCAGCAAAAATTAGAGTATTTACACTCAAGGATGATTAGCAGCTCAAGGGAAGAGGAGCTTCACAGGGTCCTAGAGGGAAAGGGATGAAAATCCAGCAGAGGAGACACCTAGTACAATGAATACTAACAGCAAGAATAATAGAATTATATATAATATAAAGTCAGGGAGCATTTTGAACAGCCAATTGTTGTGAACTTCTATTGCTGGACACCACAGGACTGTCTGTCACCTGTGACACACCCGTGATATGTGCTAGGGCTTATTTTCAGGGTAGGGCTTATTTTGAGGGAAACACAAGTTGGTGGTAAGTTTACCCCTTAAAAAGGCAGACCCCCTGGAGAATCATACTTATCAAACCCCGGACATCTGTGTCGCTCCCAGGTCCTCAGCGGATGGTCCCTGTAGCTCCATGTGTTCTCCACAGCGGTCTTCCCCTGCTTCCGGCCGGCACACACACACACACACACACACACACATCAGACACATACGTAGCACCCCTGAAGCCATCAAGGAGCTACAAGGTTCTGCATCCCCACCAGGATGCAGGGCCTACCCCCTAGGGCCCCGGAAGACCAGTGCCGGTCACACACAAATACTCCAGGTAATCCCAGTTTTCCACAACTTTCCCCCATACAATGGTGCAAGGCTAGGGTTGGACCAATGGATGGTCGCCTAGAGGTGGAGCCAATCCAGTCCACTAGTTGACCAGGTGGGAGGAGCAGACAGTGGACAGTCGAACAGAGGTGTCTAGCAGTGATGGTGGACAAGAGGAGATGCACTGACAAGGGGTTGACGGTAACCTGGTACCCAGGAGGGTAGTTGCCGGTGGAGTACTTCTGGAACTACACACCAACGGGGTACAGGACCCTAGGTCAGGCATAAAGCCCCAGGCAGGCCTGATAACACCTGAACGGTGAGGGGACCATCAAGGACCTCGCTGACCCTAAAAATCCGAGACTCAGTAGCAAAGAGAGAGCCGGGGACAGGACCAGAGACTCCAACCCCACAGGGTTCACGCTACCGTCATACGGACAGCAGTGGAAAGAAAAACCACTGGACAGGGACCCCCAATTGCTCTAGGCCATGGGGACCCACTAACCAGAGACAAGTGTAGGGGAAGAATGGACCAGATTTCTACACTGGCACTGGGACAAAGGGACCTGAACGTGAAATCAGCCGGCCTCGGGTGACCAGTTACCACCAGAAAGTGACTAAACTGACTGCACTGAACCCCTTGATTGGACTCCCTTCTTCTGACATTCGTCACTACACCTACCCTCTGGGTCCCGACCCTGCTTGCGGAGGGCCTACTATCCAGGCTGCCATTAACACCAGTCCCAGTAGTGACATTGTGCAGCGGCGGCTCCATTCACATAGCAGCAACACCGCAAGTGGCGACACGTGTGAACACTAATCTAATCCCCTGTAAATACATCCCCTTTACAAAAAGACCCAGGGCACAGAACCGGGCAACGGCCACCAAAGTGACATTCCCAAGATACACACTGCCCGGGACCGAGAACCCCATATCTCTGGGTGCGACACATACACACATCCGGTGATACTGCACTGCTTCTGACAGACAGGGGGACATGGGGCGCTTTGAACATGAGGACCTGCGGCGGGATGAATCAATGGGTTCCAACCGCATGTCCTCGTGTTCCACAGCGTCCTAGATCACCAGAGCAGTAAGTTATCACTGGATGTGATTGTATATGTGTGTGTGTGCGTTCCACCGCAGGTTCTCCATGTGATTCACCACAGGTCCTCACATTCCACAGCGCCCCAGTCTGGTAGGTACGATTGCGGGGTCTGTCTTCTTTCTTTGGGGTGTGTCTGCTTTCTGTAACGACATGTCCAGCTCTATTCTTTAACTTTTTTAGCTGCATGGACACTTCATTATTGAACCATAAGTAGGGCTTATTTTTTGGGGTAGGGCTTATCTTTATGCCTTACTCCGAAAAGGCTGAAAATTCCGGCTAGGGCTTATTTTCGGGGGAACACGGTACCTGCAGCCACACAGGTGTGACGCCCTGGCCTATCAGATCATCACAGGGTATTGTGCAATCTGCCCTTCAGCACAGTATCCACCCTCCTTGGGCAGTATCCATCCTCCTCAACTGAGCCAATCCAAAAACCCTAGAAACACTTCCCATTTTGACCTACCAAACACACCATTGGGGATCTGAAGGGAATAGGGCCGCCCACATGGGGGTTGGTGAGGAAGAAGTGAGGAGAGTGACAGTTGAGCGTTGACAGTGGAGGAGTGAGGAGTGAAGTGGAGAGGAGCAGGGCTCCTGTGTACTAGGTGGCAGACGTTGGTCTGGGCCTGGTAGGAGCTGGAACCCCGGTCGCAGGGGATAGGGTCAAGGGGCATGGACTGCGGAGGAGGGCGGCTGACGGCCTTGAACTATCACTGGGCAGGGGCCAGGGCACGACGGGGTACGTGGACCCTAGGCCGGGAAGTAGCTCTACGCAGCCCGGCAATTTACCTGATGGGTGTTAAGATTTCAAGTGTCATCCCCAACCCCCTCCAAAATCGGGGTACTAGCACACTGATGAAATAGGACTTTCCCAATACAGTCCAAAGAAATCCTACGCGTGAACCCTGAGAGCAAGCTCACTCCGTTAGCCATACGGGTGAGCGTGATCCGACAGGTTTTAGGCTTACGAGTCCAACTGAGAAAAGACAGGTGCCAGGAGAGGGCTACGGACCAATTGCAACACCAAGGGCACAGACCCTAGTGTGCTCCCTCCAAGCTGCAGTGGTGCTCGGAATGTTAGTTTACAAGGTGTCGGTGTGGTTATTTCGGGACTGTGTGACCCCTCTTCTACATCCCAACGACACCTCTATAACATCCCTCTCTATCACCGGGCTCCCGGGGCAAGAACCCCCTACCCACGGAGGGGTTAACAACACCTTGCTGCCATTCCACCGCCACCGGGCTCCCCAACAGCAGCGGTGGTACCTCAACTTACCACGCACCGTGGGTGGCGTCACAAACTTTCCTAATCTCCCTGTATATACACCACATCTCTTTTCACTTCGAGTGTCCGCGCGAACCCCCCTGGGTCCGGAGGCCCCTCGAGCCACCGCGGCTCCGGATCCGAGCGGCTCGGCTGCCGCTGCGGGGCGGTACCCTGGTATAGGTGAACATCTTTTAAAATAGATGAATTACTAGGTCATAAATCATCTGAGAGATTCTATGCAATGACAGAGAAAATAAGTACCCCCCCCGCCAGATTAATTTGTAGCTGCTCATGAATGTATACTGATCTATAAGACGTCTACGCACTGTATCGCCCCTCAATCATCCTTCCATTTCTAAATCCTACAGGGATAATTCTCTCTCTCCAGGACGTGGGCCGATCGTGTATAATTAATTCATACGATCACAAGGAAAGATAAGTCAGACTTATGTAGAGCTGGAGATTTCTCCATCCGGCTCATAAGATGCATTACATGACAGTAATTCAGTCTAGATTGGAAAATGCCTCGAGTAATGGGAATTCTCATCTAGATATAAAGAAATAATGAAGGATTGAAATTCTTGGAGCTTCATAGGGTTCTTAATATACACCTAGAAGACAACCTGGGCTTCCCGAAATACTGGCTGAAAACATGAAGAGATGGGAACAATGAGATAGAAAAATTAACTTCGAAGCAATGACATTAGAGGGTCCCACAGAAGCCAAGGACAACGCTACGGACGGCAAATGTGTTCTACAGCTGTCTATTAAATCTGATTTTTTTTCTGTTCAGGCCTAACTGATTGATCCGGAGAAAGGCCAATCGCAACAACATTTTTCTTTCTGACTCTTATATTATTATTTCTTACCTCTTGAAGAAAATGCTAAAATTTGAATGCTGTAACTGTAAAGAACCCTTTATTACACTGATATATGTAATGCAACTGATTGATTAGAGATGGAGCATCCAGACTACTTGGCGGAGGGGCCTTTGTGGATGCTTTTTTTTTTTTTAAATAAAAAAAGGGACTAATTTTGTTAATAAATCCTCTTTGTATTTGCTGCTAAAGCGGGCTTTACACGCTACGACATCGCTAATGCGGAGTCGTTGGGGTCACGGAATTCGTGACGCACATCCGGCCGCATTAGCGATGCCGTTGCGTGTGACATCGATAAGCGATTTTGCATCGTTGCAAAAACGTGCAAAATCGCTAATCGGCGACACGGGGGTCCATTCTCAAATCTCGTTACTGCAGCAGTAACGAGGTTGTTCCTCGTTCCTGCGGCAGCACACATAGCTGCGTGTGATGGCGCAGGAACGAGGAAGCTCCCCTTACCTGCCTCCCGGCCGCTATGCGGAAGGAAGGAGGTGGGCGGGATGTTACGTCCCGCTCATCTCCGCCCCTCCGCTGCTATTGGGCGGCGGTTCAGTGACGTTTCAGTGACGTCGCTGTGACGCCGCACGGACCGCCCCCTTAGAAAGGAGGCGGTTCGCCGGTCACAGCGACGTCGCCGGACAGGTAAGTATGTGTGATGGCTGTGGGCGATGTTGTGCGGCACGGGCAGCGATATGCCCGTGTCACGCAACAGATGGGGGCGGGTACCCACACTAGCGATATCGGGACCGATATCGCAGTGTGTAAAGTAGCCTTAAGCCCTTTTGTAACCTACTAGCTATAGTACTCGGCATTGCCCAAGATAGTAACTAAAGCCTGCTTAACACGGAACGACCGATCGTGCGATTTCAAGAGCGATCGTACCCGCCCCCGTCATTTGTGCGTCACGGGCAAATCACTGCCCGTGTCGCACAAAGTCGTGAAACCCCCGTCACACGTACTTACCTGCTGAGCGACCTCGCTGTGGGGAGGGACGTTCGGCGTCACAGCGATGTCACACAGCCGCCGGCCAATAGAAGCGGAGGGGCGGAGATGAGCAGGATGTAAATATCCCGCCAACCTCCTTCCCTAGCTGGCGGGAGCCGTGGGACGCAGGTAAGCAGAGTTCATCGCTTCCGTGGTGTCACACTGAGCGATATGTGCTGCCACGGGAACGATGAACAACCGCCACAAGTAAAAATAAACGATATTATGAAACTGAGCGACGAGTACACGACTCACGATTTGTGAGCGATACCGCGTCACTCGGAGGTTTCACATGAGACGACGTCGTGTATGATGCCGGATGTGCGTCACGAAAACCGTGACCCCAACGATGCATCGCACGATCCGTCGTCTCGTGTAAAGCACCCTTAAGTATCTCTCTGTCACTTTCTTTCTTTTTCATAACCCTGGAAATGATAATCCAGTCCCTGCAGAGCCCTGGAGGTGATGATCCGGCCCCCACAGAGCCCTGAAAATGATGATCCAGCCCCCACAGAGCCCTGACATCATCTCGTCTGTTTGAGATCACAAGACATTGACGAGGTAATAGATAATGTTTTTCACTAGAAATAATAATTTTCTCTTCACACTTTGCTTTCGGCACATGACCAGCTGAGGGAGTATTCTCCGGTCGTGATGTCTGTGTTACCAAACCCCTTATACTATAAATAAACACACGGACTGCATGCGACTTGGTTCAAAATGGCCACAGCAGCCTTTTATTGCCTATTGTTCACAAACTAAGCACCTTAGGGACGCCGTCCAACGGGCGACCCAAAACAACACACAGATAACAATAGACAATGCCAATTACATGACCCTCCTGGGGGCAGGCCCAGTCCATAACTACTACTCCCCTTGCCCCTGGCCGCAACACACCGACCCAGAGACGAGGTGCCAATCACCCACGGATTGACACCCCACACTTTGGCAGAACCCCGTGCCTGCCACATCCCGGAACCGAGAGCCACCATACCGAGACAATGACTCCCGGTCCAGTTACCAGTCACTTCCAACCTCTGGACCAGACCTACCCCCCCGCCACAGGACAGACCACGTGACACCTTACGTGGCCTGGACCCACCACACACCAAAAGCTCGCTCAACACCATCCTGCAGGCCCAATGCCCATAAATCCACTCCAATGTCGTTGAGGTGCACTCCGTCACCCCTCCGAAACCGCCAATCTGCCGGCTCCAACTCCCTGTGCCTCACCACAATCCCACCGTTCCTGATCACAAACCTGGCAACCACCCGATTCACCTGGGCCCTGGCCTTATTGACCTTTTCCACTGACCGAGCCCCCCTCCACGACAACCTGGTCACTATGTCTGACCACACGACAATCAAACCCGGGTACTGCTTCCACAACCGCAGTAAGTCAATCTTTATATCCCGGATCAGATCCCGTGACGCCCGGACTCCCAGATCATTACCTCCCACGTGTAATACCAGCACATCCGTAGGCCGGTCAACCTTACAATAACGACCAAATTCTGGGACCACCCTGCCCCACTCCATGCCCCGAACACCGATCCACCGAACAGTCGCCTGCCCACGATCCAGCCCTAGCTGCCGACCATTCGGGCGAACCGCCACCCGCCGAGCACCCCAGAACACGAAGGAATGCCCCAGAATCCAGATTAGGCACATCCCTACAACAAAGAAAGACAACGAAAACAGAAATTAAAAACCAATAACATCACCACCATCAACGCCTCTCAGAAAAAAAACATTCTACCTCCGTCCTCTAACACTTGTACATTACCCCCTCTTTTTTTTTTTTTTATATATATAAACCACTTCCAAACCGCCAAACCACCTGTACCTAGACCAAAGTTACCATAAAGCTACAACAGCTGCGGCCTCACGTACCGCTGAAAACAAGAAGATTCCCATCTACCAATACGCTTTACCACCTCATCTCCAAGCCCCCAACGAGCGGCCTCGGTAGCTGCCCCTATCCGAAAGGAATGCGACCCGAAATCCTCCGGGCGCTCCCCCACATTCCGCAAACTTCGCCGCAGAACCGCTACAAACTGGAACCTTGATAAAAAGGACCCATCCACGTGCCGCAAAAATGGGCCCGGTAAACCCCCCCTCACGGCCATGAATTGCTCCACCAAACGTACTGGGCACAACTCCTCCCCCGGGACCGCGTATAACACCACCAACCTACCCCGACCCAGCTGATCCGTTTTTTTCGACCGACTAATCCGGCACTCCACCTGATCACCGCCCACTCGCACATCCTCAAGCAGCAACCCGCCGCCTGTCACCCTGGACGGGCTTACCAACTCACCGATCCGGAAAGCCCCATAAAAAGCAAGACCGAAAGCTGTTGTAAACAAAACAGTCTCGTAAACCGACTCACAAATGCCGCTCAGGCCCCCCACCAACCGCCTCAACAAACCAAACGATACGGGACGCCTCTTGTCCCTCTCCCGCACACCGCGGCGGAATCCCCGCAAGGCCCGTCGAACCCGAAAATCCTGCGAAACATCTTGTTCCCCTCTCATTTTTAACCAAAATGCCACCGCCGCCACCCGATGCGCCACGGCCGACGCCGATCGCCCGGCCGAGAAATCCACACTCACCAACGCCAGTAATGCCACCAAGTAATCCACGCTTACCCCACCAAACATCCGACCCAGCAACTCCTCCCATTCAGCCCACACCTTAGCATATCGGCACCAAGTCACCTCAGTCACCGAATTCCGAATCAATTCTGAGATCACCGCCTCACCAGATTCCATAAATCCACGGGACACTCCACTCCGACTTCGTCCGCCCAAGGCAGTAGCGCCCGAAACCTGCTGAACTGAAAACGAGACAAAGCGTCAGCCACCCCATTGTCAACTCCCGGAACGTGCTTTGCCACCACCTGTACATTCAGCTGCAGACATCTCAACACTAAATGCCGCAAAAACACCACCACTGGCTCCGACTTAGCCGACAAGTTGTTAATAGCAAACACCACCGCCTGGTTATCACAATGGAAGCAAACCTTCCTCCCGGCAAAACGCGAACCCACAGCTCCACTGCTACCACGATAGGAAATAGCTCCAACAGAGCCAAATTCCTGACCAAACCGCTCTCCCGCCATGCCTGTGGCCACCGACCCACACACCAGTGACCTCGAAACACGGCCCCAAACCCTGCCGACCCAGCCGCATCGGTGAACAGCTGTAACGCCCCATTAGACGCCACCTTCTCCATCACCAGGGCCCGGCCATTGAAACACTGCAAAAATTGATCCCATACCAAAAGATCATCCTTGATCGCCTTCGTGATTCGCACGAAATGTGTCGGCGACTGCACACCTGCCGTCGCCGTTGCCAAACGTCTCGCAAAAACTCTCCCCATCGGCATAATCCTGCAAGCGAAATTCAATTTCCCAAGCAAGGACTGCACCACCTTAAGCCGCACCTTCTTTGCCGCCTTCACCCCTGCCACCGCGGCCCTCAAATCACGAACCTTCTCCTCCGGCAACCTACATTCCATGGCAATAGAATCAATCTCAATCCCCAAAAAACGCATCACAGGCGCCGGGCCTTCCGTCTTATCGGGAGCCAAGGGAATTCCGAAGCTGTCTGCGACTTTCTGCAACGCAAATAACAACCCCGCACAAACCATTGAACCCGCCGGCCCAACACAAAGAAAATCGTCCAAATAGTGAATAATGGACGTAAGCCCAGACACATCCCGAACCACCCACTCTACAAACGAACTAAACGCCTCAAAATACGAACACGAAATTGAACAACCCATTGGCAAACAGCGATCAACATAATAACTGCCATCCCACCAGCAACCTAACAAATGCTGACTATCTGGATGAACCGGTAACAACCGAAACGCCGCTTCCACATCAGCCTTTGCCATCAACGCCCCCCGACCCGCAGCCCTGACCAGGTCCAACGCCTTGTCGAACGACACATAATATACCGCCGCTAACTCCGGTGCAATGCCATCATTCACCGATAACCCCTCTGGGTAAGACAAATGATGGATAAGCCGAAATTTGTTCAGCTCTTTCTTCGGCACAACCCCCAACGGCGAAACCACCAACTTCGAACACGGCGGGGCGTCATAAGGACCGCCCATTCTGCCCAAAACCACCTCCTTTCTCAGCTTCTCATCCACCACATCCGCATGATCCCGAGCAGAACGTAAATTACGGTACGGCGGGGGCGATGGACTAACAGCCGACGGGATACGGAAACCGTCAGAAAAACCAAACCATAACAACGCCGCTGCCTCGCCGTCCGGATACCTATTTAAAAAGGGGGCCATCGCTTCTACCTTCACCGGCGTCATCCCTTTTTCCAACCCCGTCACCCGCTTTTCCTTTCCCCTTTTTAAAGCACTTGGACAGGCTATGTCCTCCCCCACAACCTGAGCATTCATGCTTAAAGCGGCATGCCGCTCCAAACCTGCACTGCCCCTCATTATATTGCCAACAGAAACCTTTTTTCTGACTTGCCAGGGACCCGGCCCCCGGTCCCCCGGCACCCCCCCGAAAGGGCTGAGTCGGTGCCGACATCAGTCGCATCCATAAGGAAATATCCTTATGGTCCCATCGCATATCCGGCCGCAACGCCTTCCGCTGCCGGAATTGCTCGTCGTAACGCAGCCACACCAGCCCGCCATAAACCCGATAAGCCTCCCCTATCGCATCCATGTAACCAAACAAGGCCGAACAATGCTCCGACTCCTTTTCCCCGACCACACTCGCCAAAATCGCAAACGCTTGCAATCTGTTTGCAAAAGTCCGAGGAATAAGCCTATAACGGCGCTTTTCCTCCTCGTCCTTCTCCTTTTTGGAGTCGCTCGGCTTAACCCTATCCAAATTAAATTTCTCCAGGGGAAGCAGAGAAAAAATCTCCACATATTCCCCTTTCCAAATTTTTTCCCGCACCTCCTTCTTTAAATGAGCCCCCAGCGGGCCCTCAAAACAAACATAAACTTCGCTTTTAGCCCTATCATCTAGGCGCACCACCTCATCCTCCTTCTCCTTTTCTTTTTCCTATGCCCCCTCCGCTGCACTCCCCCCTGCGCCCCCCCTTCCGCCGCGCCCGCTCCGTCCCCCCCCTCCCACCGCCGCCGCCCCCGACCTGTCGTCCCCACCCACGCCGCCGCCGGCGCCTGCGCCGCCCCCCCCCAGCCCCGGCAACCGCCGCCAACCCCTGCAACAGCCCCAACAACTGGCTCCACACTGCTACTCCGCCGGGCGCTGCCGTGTCCACAGCCGCCCTCCCACCCCCGACACTCCCCGCCAGCGCAGCCCCTGCCGCCCCCGCTGCCGTCTCACCCAACCGTGGCTCAGCGTCCCCCGATACCGCTGCCTCGCTGTCCTCCGTCTGCCGACCATCCGACTCTTCCGACAGCACGACCTCCTCATCCTCGCCGCTGACATCTTCTTCCATCCGACATCCGGGGGGTGCCGCCGCGGCACCCCCCCCCCACCACGGCCGCCAAACCGGGCCGCCGTGTGGGCAGTGCCGTCCCCGCTCCGTCTCTTGCCCTGGGGCGACAGCCCAGGAGACTGTCCTGTCCCCCGCGCCGGCACCCCAGGCCTCGACCTCTTGCGCCCGCGCCCACCCCCCTCGCCGACTGCCAGGGGACTCTGGACGCGGACTGATGGACGCCCGGCTCTGGATCCCAGCCGTCGCCGCCTCTGGCCCTCCTGGGCCGCTGCAGGCCTCCTGCCACTGGGTCCTCCCGCTCCCACGGGACACCGCCACATTCGGGGGCTGCACAGAGGTCCTGAGTGACCGGGCGGTCGCCGCATGGCTCACGCCGTCACCCCTGCTCACTGCCGCGCCAGGGTCAGGCACCACAGACCTCCCCCTGGCGCTGGACCTACCGCCGCCTGCAGCCCCTCGGTCCCCCCGCCGACTGCAGGGGGAACTGCTGGCCTCCATCCCTCGCCGAGCGCGCTCCCGACCTGGAGCCGCTGCTGTCACTGGAAATCCAGCCCGGAGGCCGGGACCGGAAGTAGGCCCCACGCTGGCCACTCCCACCTCCCGACCACCGCGGCTGGAACGCAGATTCCTTCCGCTGCTGCTGGGAGCAGCAGCCGGACTGCGCTGCTGCTCGGCCCGCTGCGGAGGGTCCCTGGAGGGGCTCTGGCATCTCCTCCTCGCCCCCCCCCGCACCCGGGGAATACCTGCGGGGGGGCCGCGACTGGCGCACACCACGGCTGGGGGAGCGAGGGGCAAGCGCCGACGGGTTAACCCAAGCAGCCCTGATGTGGGTCTGCACTGCCAGGGGCCCGTGCGCTGCAATGGCTGCTGCAATCAGGCGCTGAAGTTCCTGGAGATCAGCCATGGTGACTCGTGCTGCTGATCTCTTGGCGTCCGGAAGAAGAAGAGGAGGTAACCCCCTCCTCTCCCAGACTAACCCTTTCCCTACTCCTCCTCTTCCTCCCAAGCTAAAACCACCCCTTAATGCCATATTAGGCCTGCCTACCAAACTGTCCCTATTAACCCCATCACTCCCTAACTCCCCCTTGGTCATGTCGCCCCTCCTCCCCAAGGGGGGATCCATGGCTGTCTGATCGCTCCTTTGCAGTAATTCCAGCTTTGCAGAGCTTTGGCATTCTAGCTGTTAATTTGCGGGGGTAATCTGGAGATATTTCCCCCCCATGCTTCCCCCCCCCACACAAGTTGGATTGTCTTGATGTGCACTTTTTGCACCATACGGTCAAGCTCCTCCCACAACAGCTCTATAGGGTTGAGGTCGGGTGACTGGGCTGGCCACTCCATTACATATAGATACCAGCTGCCGGCTTCTTCCCTAAATAGTTCATGCATAATTTGGAGGTGGCTTTGGGTTATTGTCCTGTTGTAGAATGAAATTGCTTCCAATCAAGCGCTCTCCACAGGGTATGGCATGGCGTTGCAAAATTCTTTCTTATTCAAAATCCCTTTTACCTTGTACAAATCTTTCACTTTACCAGCACCAAAGCAACCCCAGACCATCACATTACCTCCACCATGCTTGACAGATGGCGTCAGGCACTCTTCCAGCTTCTTTTAAGTTTTTCTGCATCTCACAAATGTTCTTCTGTGTAATGTAAACACCTTAAACTTCGATTCATCTGTCCATAACACTTTTTTTCCAATCTTCCTCTGTCCAATGTCTGTGTTCTTTTGCCCATATTAATCTTTTCCTTTTATTAGCCAGTCTCAGATATGGCTTTTTCTTTGCCACTCTGCTCTAAAGGCCAGCATCCCGGAGCCGCCTCCTCACTGTAGACGTTGACACTGGCGTTTTGTGGGTATTATTTAATGAAGCTGCCAGTTGAGGACCTGTGAGGCGTGGATTTCTCACACTAGAGCCTCTAATGTACTTGTCTTGTTGCTCAGTTGTGCAGCGTGGCCTCCCACTTCTCTTTCTACTCTGGTTAGAGCCTGTTTGTGCTCTCCTCTGAAGGGAGTAGTACACACCGTGGTAGGAAATCTTCAGTTTCTTGGCAATTTCTCCCATGGAATATCCTTCATTTCTAAAAACAAGAATAGACTGTCGAGTTTCACATGAAAGTTCTATTTTTTTGGACATTTTGAGAGTTTAATGGAACCAACAAATGTAATGCTCCAGATTCTCAACTAGCTCAAAGGAAAGTCAGTTTTATAGCTTCTCTAATCAGCAAAACTATTTTCAGCTGTGCTAACATACTTGCATAAGGGTTTTCAAGGGATTTCTAAGCATCCGTTGGCCTTCTAACACAGCTAGCAAACACAATGTACCATTAGAACACTGGAGTGGTGGTTGTTAGAAATGGGTCTCTAGTCACCTATGTAGATATTGCATTAAAAACCAGATGTTTTCAGCTAGAATAGTCATTTACCACATAACAATGTATAGAGGGGATTTCTGTTTCTTTAAGTAGCAAAAAATGTGCTATTCTTTCAAAAATAAGGAAATATCTTAAGTGACCCTAAACTTTTGAACTGTAGTGTATGTATGTGTGTATATATATATATATATATATATATATATATATATATATATATATATATATATATTTTTATATATACAGTCATGGCCAAAAGTGTTGGCCCTCTTGAAATTGTTCTAGAAAATGAAGTATTTTATAAATACGTTTTTTTCTTCTTGTGCATTGGAACAATACAAAATTCCAGGGAGAAAATTCAAATTGGAGACAATTTCACTCGCAACCTTTTTTTCCCCATGTTTTTTTTCTGTTGTTCCCATACAGACAAAGGAAATAAACACATATATAACAAAACATGGAATTACAATAATTTTCTCTGAGAAATACTTCATTTTATGGAACAATTTCAAGGGTGCCAACACTTTTGGCTATGCCTGTATATATATAATGAATGTTTGTGCTGGTCGTGCTCCTGCTATCATGAGTTTCACCCATATAATTTAGGCTATTGGAAGTCACAGCTGGAGGTGGTGATTACTATGGTTGTTTGTGTGCAGCTACTCACTATGAATATAAACTTGTATGCTGTGAAACCAGTGTCTGGCATACCTGTACCTGCCACCTGGTAAACGAAGCAGAGATGGATCCGGCTAGATGGATAAAAAGTCCTGAAATTGAATTTATTCTTGTTAAATGTTCCACAAAACATCTGCAACATTCCAAAAGCGAAACACATCACCGACGCATTTCTGGTGCCTGCAACACTCTAAAGGCTGCTTTACACGTTACGATTAGGTGTGCGATATCGTATGCGATCGCACACGCCCCCATCGTTTGTGCGGCTTGTGCAATTTGTTGCTCGTGTCGCACAAACGATTAACCCCCCCGTCACACGTACTTACCCTTCCATACGACCTCGCTGTGGGCGGCGAACATCCACTTCCTGGAGTGGGAGGGACGTTCGGCGTCACAGTGACGTCACACGGCAGCCGGCCAATAGAAGTGGAGGGGCGGAGATGAGCGGGACGTAAACATCCCGCCCACCTCCTTCCTTCCACATAGCCGGTGGGAGCCGCGGGACGCAGGTAAGCTGAGTTCATCGTTCCCGGGGTGTCACACACAGCGATGTGTGCTGCCTCGGGAACATTGAACAACGTGACGTTCAATTTTTAGAAATTGAACGATGTGCATGCGATCAACGTTTTTACGTACAATCGCAATTGCACGTACCTGTCACACACTACAATATCACTAACGATGCCGGATGTGCGTCACTTACAACGTAACCCTGCCGACACATCGTTAGATATATTGTAGCATGTAAAGCCCGCTTTAGTCATGGTATTTGCCCTGTCACGTCCAGGTATTGGACGAGGAGGTAGTGGGTCCACTGGTCCAAGGTACTGTTCACCAATCTAGAGAAGCGGACCTTGGTGGCCACCGAGTCTTCACTACTACCTTCGGAGGTGGAAACAGGTACACACGCTTATAAGTGTCAGCCAGGAGGCAGCCCCGGGGAAAT
Organism: Anomaloglossus baeobatrachus; assembly: GCF_048569485.1. Classification (NCBI taxonomy): domain Eukaryota; kingdom Metazoa; phylum Chordata; class Amphibia; order Anura; family Aromobatidae; genus Anomaloglossus; species Anomaloglossus baeobatrachus. The sequence continues at coordinate 772,821,118 of NC_134354.1, forward strand.
CACCATATCTCGGCAGCTGGTGCCACAGGTTGGAGACCAATAGGCAGAGCTGAGAAGACTGAAGCTGGTGCAGTCTGGGGAAGGCTGGTATGGAGGCCACAGGCAGGTGGTGGAAGATTGTATCGTCGGGAAAGCACAGGATGGTCACAGGCAGGCACACTTGCACTATGGAGGCAGTCATAGACAAACACAATATACAGTTTAGAGCACGGTGACCTGACAACTAGCACGGGCAAACTAACTACGGGAACACGTTGACCAGGCACCTCCCTATGGGGGAGGATGCCTTAAATACCCAGTACCTGTAAAGACCATAGGATGGACTCCTGGGTCAGGTGGCGTTAGCCCTGTAAGAATAGGAAAGGAAGCAAGGACATGCCCTACCGCGCATGGGCAGACCTCGTTAGCCAGATAACAGGCCAGGACGCACAGAGGTAGAGGTGGCAGGTGCAGCCTGTTGGCACTTCTGCGAAGGAGGCTGACGGGGGTATAGAGGAGACCCAGGAGCCATGGGTAAGACAGGAGGGACAGGGACCAGACAAGTGAGAGGGGGAATGGTGTGGTATGCACCTTATATACCAATTTCTTTGGGAAAATTACCTTCGGGATATTCAGATACAATTTTTGGAATTTGTATCCGTGTAGCTGATGCATCTGTACTTCTCTTAGGCTACATGTGCACGTGTGCGCTCTGCACCACACCGAAAAGGTGCGCTTCAGAGCGCAGCTGAAAAGCTGCGTTCTGAAGCGCATGGTGCCGGCGAGAACGTGCGCTCTGCCTGCAGCTCCTGCTTTAGACAGAGCAGGGGCTGCCGGCAAAGCGCACGGAAGAAGTGACATGTCACTTCTTAGAACGCAGTGATTCGGGCAGCAGCCGAAGCGCTGCGTTCTAATATGCCAAGTGCGCACGGCTCCTGCACAATCTCCATAGACTGTGCAGGGGACGCAGGATTCATGCAGTTACGCTGCGCTACAAAGCGCAGCGTAACTGCATGAATTACGCACACGTGCGCACATAGCCTTACTTGTCTTTCCATCGGAACAATGACGTCAATCCGTGCTCCGGAGATATTACGGACTACAGCGGAGAGCGGGCTACTTCTTTTTTTCGATACTGCTACTCAGTCCAGTTTCCAACATTAGTGTCTTATTTCATTGTTTACATCTTGGGTGGGGGGTTACTTTCTGTAAATACATGAGTTCTCTGTGCCGGCCAACCGTTAATAGTTTTTCAAAAAATTTTAGAATGCATTAATTCTATTGATCTGTTATGTTTGTGGTTGTAAAGATCTAGTCATTAATTTTCAAACATTTGTTGATAGTCCAAAACTAAACTCCATGTTTATGAAAAGGTCATAAAACGATTTATAAAGGGTTAAAATACATTTGGATTGTATTTTTTATATTTTTTATTTTAGTCTAGAAGCACAACTACCATAACCCTAGCCTTAACCCTAATTACAGTCAGAAAAAGAGTTAAAAATATAAAACTAACTCTTGGTAATGACTGAAAGCTATCTTCTAATCTCCTATCATCTCGGTGGCTGCTGATGCAGAGCATTGGTAGTCATATGCAACTCTGGCAAAAATTAAGAGACCACTGCAAAATTTCAGTTTTTCTGATTTTTCTCTTTGTATTTTTTAGTAAAATGAAAATTCTTTTATTCTATAAACTACTGACAACGTCTCCAAATTTCCAAGCGATAAATTTTGTATTAATTTTCTAAAAATGAGAAATGGTCAAAATAACAAAACAATGCATTGCTTTCACACCTCGAATAATGCAAAGAAAACAAGTTCAGAATCATTTAGAAACAACAATACTAATAATGTTTTCCCTCAGGAGGAGTTCAGAAATCATTATTTTGTGAATAACCATGATTTTTAATCACAGCTTTCATGCGTCTTGGCTGCTTTCCACCAGTCTGTCACACTGCTTTTGGGTGACCTTATTCCACACCTGGCGTAAAAATGTAAGCAATTCTTCTTTGTTTGATGGCTTGTGACTATCCATCTTCCTCTTGATTCCATTCCATAGGTTTTCAATGGGGTTCAGGTCTGGAAATTGGGCTGGCCATGACAGGGTTTTCATGTGGTGGTCCTTCATCCACACATTGATTGACCTAGCTGTGTGGCATGGCGCAGTGTCCTGCTGGATAAAACAGTCCTCAGAGTTGGGGAACATTGCCTGAACAGAAGGCAACAACTGGTTTTCCAGGATAACCTTGTATGCGGCTTGATTCATACGTCCTTCGCAAAAGTTTAATCTGCCCAATTCCAGCCTTGCTGAAGCATCCCCAGATCATCACTGATCCTCCACCAAATTTCACAGTGGGTGCAAGACACTGTGGCTTGTACGCCTTTCCAGGTCTCTGTCTAACCATATGACGACCAGGTGTTTGGCAAAACTGGAAATTAGACTTATCAGAGAAGATTACCTTATTCTAGAAATTGGGCAGATTAAACTTTGCGAAGGACATATGAATACAAGGTTATCCTAGAAAAACAGTTGCTTCTTTCTTCTCAGGCAATGTTCCCCAACTCTGAGGACTGGTTTTTCCAGCAGGACAATGTACCATGACACACAGCTAGGTCAATCAATGTGAGGATGAAGGACCACCACATCAAAACCCTGTCATGGCCAGCCCAATCTCCAGACCTAAACCCCATTGAAAACCTCTGGAATGTAATCAAAAGGAAGATGGATAGTCACAAGCCATTAAACAAAGAAGAACTGCTTACAATTTTGCACAAGGATTGGCATAAGGTCACCCAAAAGCAGTGTGAAAGACTGGTGGAAAGCAGCCAAGATGCATGAAAGCTGTGATAAAACATGGTTATTCCACAAAATATTGATTTCTGACTCTTCCTGAGGTAAAACATTATTAGTATTGTTGTTTCTAAATGATTATGAACTTGTTTTCTTTGCATTATTTGAGGGCTGAAATCCATGCATTGTTTTGTTATTTTGACCATTTCTCATTTTCAGAAAATAAATACAAAATTTATTGCTTGGAAATTCGGAGACGTTGTCAGTAGTTTATAGAATAATAGAACAATTTACATTTTACTCAAAAATATACCTATAAAGAGAAAAATCAGAAAAACTGGTAATTTTGCAGTGGTCTCTTAATTTTTGCAAGAAATGTATGTGGATAATGGGATTTTATCTTTTTATACACCACAAAATCTTGTTTGCTTTTGCAGCTGCTGCTTGACATTGAGTGCTCAGCTTACTTGTAACCAGAATCCCCAAGTCTTTCTCCTGGTTTGTCATTCCAGATATATTTCCATTTAATATATATGCAGCAATACTGTTAAATTTGTCAGGTGAGATGGATCCTCTAAGCTCTAGGTCCTGGTGGGCAAATGGGTCATGGGCGTCACGGTAGCAGATAGGTGAGGCATACTGGACATGGACAACTGAGGAACTGGAAACCGCAGGTAGACAGGACATGTCCACAGAACCGCAGACAGGCAGCAGGAATACTGGAAACTGAAGGCAGGTGGGAGACCTCCAAGAATTTTCAGGCAGGCAGGTGGGATGCTGGAAACTGAAGGCAAGCGAGAGACATCAAGGATTCTGCAGGCAGTCAGGTGGGATGCTGGAAACTGAAAGTAAGCGGGAGACATCAAGGATTCTGCAGGCAGGCAGGTGGGATGCTGGAAACTGAAGGTAAGCGGGAGACATCAAGGATTCTGCAGGCAGGGAGATGGGATGCTGGAAACTGAAGGCAGGTGGGAGACATCCACAATTCTGCAGGCAGGGAGGTGGAATACTGGAAACTGAAGGCAGGCGGGAGACATCTAAAATTCTGCAAGCAGGGAGGTGGGATCCTGGAAACTGAATGCAGGCGGAAAAAGTCTAGGAGCCTGCAGATAGCAGCTGACTAGGTCAAAGTATACAGAGCAACCCTGGGATTAGCAACATTGAAGTCTTGATACCAAGACACAGCTGAGTGTCTTGGTAAGCCTTATATTGGCCACAGATGAATGTTACAATGAGATCATGCCAGGCCATCTGCAAAGCCCAACATGGAGCACAACAGAGTCTAAAGGACCGAGATGAGGAGAGCAAGACACAGGTCCGGCTCAGGTAACAAATAGGATTACTTCTGCTACATTGAATTACTCTACATTTACCAACATTAAACCTTATCTGTCATGTTTGCTCATACAGACATCTTATGCTTTTGAATATTTTGCAGTCAGCTCAGTTTCATTATCCCACATAGTTTGGTGTCATCAACAAAGACTGACAATTTACTCTCAATCCCGTCTACAAGGTCATTAATAAGGAAAACAAAATATTTTGTCCTAACAAAGATCCTTGTGGCCCCCACTACTGCTAGTACTGATCCTTGTGGTTGCACTGGTACAAGTACTGATCCTTGTGCTCCCCACTGGTCCCAGTAAAGATATCTTGTGGTCCTTACTGCCCACAGTAAAGATCCTTGTTGTCCTCACTGCTCCCAGTACTGATCCTTGTTGTCCTCACTGCTCCCAGTACAGATCCTTGTGGTCCACACTGGTTCCCATTCTGATCCTTGTGGCCGTCACTGCCCCCAGTGCAGATTTTTGTGGTCCCAATGCTCCCAATACTGGTTCTTGTTGTCCCCTGTCCTAATCCTAATATTGATCCTTGTAGTTCTCGCTGCTCCCAATACTGATCCTTGTGGTCCCCACTGCTGATTTTATCTCTTTTAGAGAATGTACTATTTGACAATAATGTCCCCCATATGTGGCTTCTATATAGTAAAAATGTCACAATTCCGAGAGGCAATGTCAGACAGCCCCGACCTCCACCTGAGGTCTCATGGTAGGAGCGGCCCTGCAGCAAGTCTGTGGTTTTAGACCGGGAAGGAAGTATTTGGATATAAATATTCTGGGTAGTCCATTAAATTTACAAATTCTATGTATAATATTTTAATCATGGTGCTGTGTGACTGACAGGAGGACTCGCATGAAGAGACAAGTAGATGTCTACAGCGGGTGCTAGATATTAAAGGCATCCATGACTTAAGGCTGCGGAAGTCATCAATGCCAGTCACTCGAATCATCGCCTACTCAAAAGGCAGAAAAAAAAGAAAGCTAAAAGAAAAGACAAGATAACTTTTTCCAACACTTTGAAAATCCATTTTCCAACAGCCCTGAAGGCACTTGAAAAGATCTTATGAATATTAAAATACATCTCGGCTTCTCGGCTTCTTTGAGCTGAAGGCCATGTACAATGTTCTACATCATATTTGCTTGTTAGTTTATATATAAGAAAGTGCTCAGAGTAAACTGATATTTGCTTAGAAAATTGAAAACATAATTATTTGCTTCTCCTCGGCGGGATATGAGTTTAGATCTTGTTATTCCCCAATATTTATTAATCTTCATGGCGCCTTTTAAAACTACAAAGCAACTACAAGACCATTCCCTGCCTAATCCTTCTTCAGAATGTGCCACATTTGTGTGTGTGAGACTAATACTTAATAAAACTAAGTACTGGTACATTTCGGGGGCAGTAGCCATGTCTAATGGGTACTTTACACGCTGCTATATCGGTACCGATATTGCTAGCGAGCGTACCCGCCCCCGTCGGTTGTGCGACACGGTCAAATCGCTGCCCGTGGCGCACAACATCACTAACACCCATCACACAGACTTACCTCCCCTGCGACGTCGCTCTGGCCGGCGATCCGCCTCCTTTCTAAGGGGGCAGTTCGTGCGGCGTCAGAGCGACGTCACACGGCAGCCGTCCAATAGCAGAGGAGGGGCGGAGATGAGCGTGTGGAAGATCTCGCCCACCTCCTTCCTTCCTTCTTTTCCGGTGGATGCAGGTAGGAGATGTTCGTCGTTCCTGAGGTGTCACACGTAGCGATGTATGCTGCCGCAGGAATGAAGAACAACATCGTACCTGCAGCAGCAACGATATTAAGGAAAGTAGCGACATGTCAACGATCAACGATTTTTGACGTTTTTGCAATCATTGATCATCGCTCTTTGGTGTCACACGCTGAGATGACGCTAACGGCGCCGGATGTGCGTCACTAACGACGTGACCCCGACGATATATATCTTTAGCAATGTCGCAGCGTGTAAAGCACCCTTAAGGCTCCGTATCCTTATATACCCTCCTATCCTAAGCCAGGTTTTAATTACCAGCTACGTCTGGTTTCCTTTCACTTCCCTGGTTCAGTTGAGGCCTAGCTTGGTGTGATGTCCTAACACCAATGGAGGAGTAGTGAGATGCTCTAACACTAGGTGTCGCTAGAAACACTAGTGGAGGAGTAGTCAAAGAAGCCAAAAGGTCAGGAGCTGGGAAATCACATCATGTAAACGGGGAGATAGCGAGGAAAAGGTCAGGAAACGAACCGGAGGTCTGGAAGCCAGAAAGTCATGTCAGGTACACAGAGAGATTAGGGTATGAGCTGGAGGTCTGGAAGTCAGGAGGTCATGTCAGGTACACGAGGAGAGAGTAGAGCCGAGGTCAGGGTACGAGCTCAAGATCAGGGAAGCCTGGGACTCGAGTCTGAGTCAGGGGAACGGGCAGAGAAGGGTACTAGGTTAGGGGTAGCGTGGAGAAGATCAGGACAGTCCCTTACGAGAACCGGAGACGCAACTGCAATACAACTATCACCGGCGGCATTCCGGGTGGAGTTGTTCCTCAATAAAGCAGAGGTGTCACGCAAAACGAGGCACCAGTGAACAGGCCCCTCCCAAAACCAATGTGGCGCCCTGGACAAGCCAGGGGCCACAGAGAACAACACCCACACATCCCACACTCCCGGTCAGGCACACCGAGGTCAGACACAAACCCTTGTTGCCTTCCTCCAGGGGCTGATGTCCACACCAGGGGGGTGGGCCAGGTGGTTGGTTCGCCCACCGAGGAGTTCACAGTCCTGGAGGCGGAAAAAGAGTGGAGTTGAGTTTGAGAGTGGAAAGTGAGAGGAAGGAAAGTGGCAAGAGAGCAGACTGAAGTTGGTCCGGGTGTATGGCCCGGACGGATCAGCAAGGTTGGCAGACGGTGGTGACCGTCTGCAGGAGTGGCCTATCGGAGTCTACCGTAATGACCGTGGACGGGCGGTGGCCCGGCGGTACCAGACCGGTACACGAAGAAAAGTCAGCACCATCTGGCAGGGGCTTACGGACCCCGGCAAGGCTAGGAGTCGCCGTGAATTTGCCAAATTCGTTTGTGAAGGGAACCTCCTGGGTTTCCCAGCAGCCAAGTCCCGACAGAAGGCAACAGTCTAACCGTGAGAGGGAAACACAGCCACCGCCAAGGCTACCGTTCCCAGGGCCAGAGCCTGCGGGCAAAAGGGGCTCCTCCGGCCCACATCCAAGCCGGGGAGCGGGTTACCGGTGGGAACCCATTGGAACCGTTATACTACACAGGTGCAGGGAAAGGCAGTCACCATCAACCTGCCGGGAGAAACAACACCGCCGCCGTCTGTGGGACCCGTCCATCCAGCCGTGTGTTTTACCCAGAACTGTGTCATCATCATTAGCTGAGTGAGTACCACCGTGCCGTGTGGCACAGCGCTGCCCCCGCGACCCTGCACCTCACCAGGCCCTGTAACCCGCCTGCCCTCCATCCCTACCCCATCACCGGGCCCCGGGACAACCAACCCCCTACCCACGGAGGGGAGAAATAACAACAAAGCTGCTCCCTGTCACCGCTCCCGGGATCCCCGTCTAGAGCAGCGGTGGTGTCACCAATATCACCACAACCGTGGGTGGCGTCACGGACAGTAACAAAATCCCCACAATCAAATCCCCTTTTCACTCACGGGCGAGGAGCGCCGTTCGAGTCCCCGGGATCCGGCCCACCGCTCGAGCCTCCACCGAGCAGCAGCAGCAGCCACCGGACCCGAGCAGTGGGAGAGCGCAGCGTCCCCTCCTCCGCCCGCGACACCAACACAGGGCCTATGGCTGGGAACAACCTGTCCACTGGAACACAATACAAAAACAAGGCATCAGCTCTGCAGGAGAGCAGAGCACCGCTAATCAACTCACCTAAGGTGTAAGGTGCTGACTAGTGTGGATGACCCAGGCTTCAGAAGAAGGAGGGCAAAGATGGCCTAAAGAGGAGGCACTGGTACTGGAGAACAGAGACGCCCATCCGAACAGTCTGCACCGCCCCGCCCCTCAGGTGAGTATTATAAAGTGATTTTTACATTCTACACAGCGGCCTGGGCTCTTATATACAGCATGTTAGAATGCTGTATATAAGAGCCCACTGGTGGTGGCCACAGCTTATAGTCACCAAATCTGGTGACAGGTTCCCTTTAAGTAAGATATAGTGTTAAGCATGATATAGTGTGTGTTAGTGACAGGAGGAGTGTGACAAGTGCTAGTGAAGCGTCCACGGGGCCTTCGGGTACTCGTCACCGGGCCAGTGGTTCCTTGGGGTAGTTGTGACTGGTCTGACACGGTTTCGTGACCCCGTCGGCTACATGTTAAATAAGAACAGCAAACGGACAAGTGTCCAATACAGATGGGGATATAAGGAGGGTGACGGGCCCCTGGGAAGCGTGACTAGGGTCTCGGACTCCTCCGCCGCCAACCTTTCCTGCGACTAGTCCTCTCCCAAGGGCAGTACTGGATGGTGATGCTTCGCAGCGCCACCTGCAGTATGCGGCCAGGAACTAGCTGGCGCTGCACAGTCTCTCTACAGGGTAGGTATTATGTGCAGCCGGGATTGTATCACTCCCCACGGGCGGAACGGGGTACCTCGGGAGGTTGGTGAGAATGGGGGCGGCAGTCCACGGGAGCGTCGGAGCGCAGGGCGGCGACAGTTACTCACAGAGTCATTAGGTGCGGGTTCCAGTCACTTTATTTACTGGCTCAGGTGGTATCGCACCCTGGATGCTGGTCCTCGCCATCAGAGACTCCGGTCGCTTCCCAGGCAGGTCAGAGGCTGGATCCGGTTTGGTAATCTGTGGCCTTTCTCCTCCATGCACAACTCTGTACTCTTCCCCGGTCTCGGTCCGCACGGCCGGCAGCCTGGGCCTCTCGTGGGTCGGACCTCTATCCCCCTCTCTCAGGCTCCCTCTCTGCTGCTGCACCTCGGCCACGCGAACTAGGGCTCTGTACCTCTCTTGTGCCCAGTCCCGTCTCTCTGGTGACTGCTCCCTTTTAGTCCACGATTACAGGTGCCAGGTCCCGTCTTTCTAGATGTTACTGGCCCCCAGCTTGGTGGAGCTGTCTGTTTGGTGTTACATCCAGACAGGTCTGTTCTGTCGCCCTGAAGGCCTGACAGCCTCCCATTCAGGGAGCTGCACCACTGTGCGTCTGCTCTGTCTCGTGTCCAAGTTTATTCTAAAGGTAAAGTGAAACTGTTTTCTACTCCTAACTGCGTATACCCCCACTTTTGCAAGTTGCTATGGCAACCTGGGTCTGCTAAGAACTGTCTGAGTCACTTCCTGTGTCTGTAGAAACATTATTAACCCTTTCCTAGTGACTGCTTCTCCCTGCTGTATGATGGTGTGAGGTGTGTGTAAAACGTACTAAATTGCCAGGACAATTTTTCCCAGTGCTCCTAAACCCTTCATGACCGAGGACGTACTGGTACGTCCTAAATCATGAAGGGGTAATCACCGCCGGCTGCTACGGTGAGCCGGTGGTGATCCCCACACATGTTGGCTGATTTGCACAGAAGGCATGTAGGGCTTGCTCGTTAACCCCTTAGATCACGCTGTTAAAATGAGACAGCACAATTTAAAGCACCGTAGCGGGCTACGCGCATTTACCTGCTCCCATCGAAAGCCGATGGTTGTCATGCTAGTGACGGGTCACGTGATGACTCCTGTCGCTATCATAACGTAGTTCAGGGGCTGTAACAGAAGACGAGCATTTCTCTATGCAGCTCTGATCAAGAGGAATGAATGAGTGATCAGACTGCTGATTCTTATAATCCTCTAGGGGGCTAGTAAAATAAAAAAAAAGTAAAAAGAAAATGTTTAAGAATTTTTCAAAAATAAAAAACCTAAAAGTTCAAATCACCCCCCTATTCGCCCCATTGAAAACTGAAAGATTAAAAAAATACAAAATATACACACATTTGGTATCGCCGTGTTCAGAAATGCCTGCTCTATCAAAATATAAAATCTATTAATCTGATCGGTAAACGACATAGGAGCGAAAAATTCCAAACGCCAAAATTACGTTTTTTGGTCGTCACAAATTTTGTGCAAAATGCAATAACAGGCGATCAAAATGAAGCATCTGCGCAAAAATGGTACCGTTATAAATATCAGCTCAAGACACAAAAAATAAGCCATCACTGAGCCATAGATCCCAAAAAATGAGAACACTACGGGTCCTGGGAAAATGACGCAAAAAGTGTGTCACTTTTTTTGGACAAACTTAACCCCTTAGATAAAAGTAAACCTATACATGTTTGGTGTCTCCGAACTCGTACCAACCTGAGGCATCACACCGACACATCAGTTTTACCATATAGTTAACATGGTGAATAAAATATCCCAAAAACAATCGTGCAATCACATTTTTTTACAATTCTTCCGCACTTGGAATTTTTTTGCCATTTTTCAGTACACTATATGGTAAACCTTATGGTTTCATTTAAAAGTACAACTCGTCCCACAAAACATTAAGCCCTCAGATGGCAAGATTGACGGAAAAATAAAAAGTTATGGCTCTCTGAAAAAAGGGAGCAAAAACAAAACGAAAAACGGAAAATTGTCCGGGGGTGAAGGGATTAAAGGGTGACAGCCCCTACTACTATTAGTTGGTGGTGGTTCGGGTCCTGTAGTTATATTTTCAAAATATTTAGGAAACCAGATATCATTTCCTTTACACTTCACAAATACTTGTACTTAGTGTTGATATTTCACATAAATTCACAATAAAATACTTTTAAGTTTGTGTTTGTAATGTAGAAAAGTTCAGGGGGTATGAATACTTTTTCAAGGCACTGCACTTTACTTTTCTGTGTGGAGTGACTCATATTACTGTAGTGTCTGCTTCTGAACTTTCTGATCTCTGACACTTGCTAGTCTCCTGTTACCCCACAGGAGGCGCCATTGTTCCATATCTTCATCTTGCATATTACTATCCCATATTGCGTATATTTTCAATATCACTTAGGCTGTAGTTATATGAGGACGCGCGTTACCTACTGTATAAAGTCTAGAAAGTGATCAATTTGCAGGATACTGCTAACGATTTCTTAACAAGAACCATAAAGTCATCAGCTACATTGCAGATACATCAGAGGATATCTTATACAGGAACACAACAAAAACATAAAATACACATAATATTGTTGTTTTGATATTTATTTCATAAATCAATAGTATGTATAAAAATAAGCAACTTTGTAATATATCTTATCAAAGAAATCAGCTTTTTTCTCCTCCTGGACTGATCTTTCGATCTGAATTCATGGGTAAAATCTGTATATAGTAACGACATATTTTCTTATTCCTTAGACAGTAGATAGCAGTTGGTTCTTTTAAAAATTTATGAAGCAGAAAAGAGATTAGAGACCGACAGTGACATGCTACTGCAAGTTCTCCTAGAAAGATAGTTATACATTGTTCTTCATATTATATTCTGCTGCACGTTGTTCTGGATTGACAGTTATAGTTCTCCATAGGACATTCTGCTGCACGTTCTCCTCGATTGACAGTTATAGTTCTCCATAGGACATTCTGCTGCAATTTCTCCTGGATTGACAGTTATAGTTCGCCGTAGGACATTCTGCTGCAAGTTCTTCTGGATTGACAGTTATAGTTCTCCATAGAACGTTTTGCTGCAAGTTCTCCTGCATTGACAGTTATAGTTCTCCATAGGATATTGTACTACAAGTTCTCCTGGATTGACAGTTATAGTTCTTCATAGGATATTCTGCTGCAAGTTCTTCTGGATTGACAGTTATAATGCTCCATAGGACCTCCTGCTGCAAGTTCTTCACAGGACATTCTGCTGCAAGTTCTTCTGGATTGACAGTTATAATGCTCCATAGGACCAATGCTGCAAGTTCTCCTGGATTGACAGTTATAGTTTTTCACAGGACATTCTGCTGCAAGTTCCCCTGGATTGGCAGTTATAGTTCTCCATAGGACATTCTGTTGCAAGTTTTCCTGGATTGACAGTTATAGTTCAAATAGGACATTGTGCTACAAGTTCTCCTGGATTGACAGTTACAGTTCTTTTTAGGATATTCTGCTGCCACCTCTAATGGATTGACAGTTATAATTCTCCATAGGACATTCTGCTGCAAGTTCTCCTGGATTGACAGTTATAGTTTTCCATAGGATATTCTCCTGCAAGTTCTCTTGGATTGAGAGTTATAGTTACTCCTAGTATTATAGGCTTTTGGAACAGAGCAAACATACATTCCATTTAATATCTATGTATGAGTGAACATTGATTCACCTTTCCCGTGTTTCTTTAATGTTCATATAGATCTTACTATTTTGACAAAGGCCTGGGGTTCAGGCCGAAATGTTATAGATATTTTTGTTCCAAACCTTTGCACGAAAAAAGCAGGTTAACGAAATATAAAATTTCCTTTTTCCTTTTTTGGTCATATATGTGTGCCCGAGCATATACTTTTTACTATAGTTATCCATATGACATTCTGCTGCAAGTTATCCTGGATTGATATTTATAGTTTTCCATAGAACATTTTATGCAAGTTCTCCTGGATTGACAGTTATAGTTCTCCATAGGACATTCTGCTGCAAGTTTTCCTGGATTGACAGTTAGGCTGTGTGCACACGTTGTGTATTTGCCGCTTTTTTTGCCATGTTTTTTCTTGCAGATTTTCACAAATCTGCAAGGATATCTTTGTACCAGCAAACTCTATGAGAATGCTGAAGTGTTGTGCACACGTTGAGGATTTTTTTTCCTTGCAGAAATAATCTGCAGCATGTCAATTCTTTCTTCATTTTTTCCTGTGTTTTCACCATTAAAAGCAACAACCCCCCCCCACGAAAAATGCTGCAAATTGCAACCAAAAAGGGGTTTTCCCCCACATTTTTCCTTCCAAAACATGCAAGTTTGGGTGTAGATTGTCTGCAACGTGTGCACATAGGCTTACAGTTCTCCACAGGACATTCTGCTGCAAGTTCTCCTGAATCGACAGTTATAGTTCTCCATAGGATATTCTGCTGCAAGTTCTCCTGGATTGACAATTATAGTTTTCCGTAGGATATTCTGCTGCAAGTTCTCCTGGATTGACAATTATAGTTCTCCGTAGGATATTCTGCTGCACGTTCTCCTGGATTCACAGTTATAGCTCTTCATAGGATATTTTGCTGCAAGTTCTCCTGTATTCACAGTTATAGGTATCCATAGAATATTTTGCTGCAAGTTCTCCTGGGTTCACAGTTATATTTCTCCGTAGAACTTTATGAGCGCCAACAGTTGTCTCCTTTCTCTGCAATAGTATAGCCCTATTCAAAGAATATAAATTTTATTCGTGAAGTTTGACAATTAAAGATGAGTCCTGAAGGAAATAAAGCAGATTTCTTTGATAAGATCTATTACATAGTTGCTTATTTACTCCTGTACTATTAATGTGGAGAACTAAAACTACATATATATACTGTACATATGTAACGCCCATTCCTATCTAATTAATGCTGCTGGTGATTAATTAAACTAAAGTTAATAATGACAACATTTAGTAGCGTTGAAGTGGTTGAATTACGTGTAAAGGAAGTTGATAATTGTCGACTGGCAATGAAAACGTGATGTGAAAAATGCCGGGAGTAATTACGCGGCCTTTGTCTGTCATTGGCTGAATCAGCTCAGCATGAGATGTGTGAGTATGCAATGTACACAACAGGATTTGTGTCTGTGCTTACAGGACCTGTGATGATGTCACCTGGAGGGGAGGAGTCAGGGGGGTCACATGATCAGTTCCTCAGTGTATGCAGGACTTTGCTGTGCTGGTTGTCATGGTGCTGGATGAGGTGAAGTTTATGTGTGGGACAATCGGATGTGATGATGTTGAGATGATGATGATGAGACTCAAGCGGTCCCTCGGGATCTGACTGCTGTTCCAAATTATAATGTCATGTGTGCACACGAGACTAAATAATGGACTACAAGTCAGTTATAACTATCTCCATGACAGACGCTGACCAACTGATCTTTATTCTCCTCGGACGAAGCTTTTATAGTATGGGTGTATACTAAATAATAGTCCAATCAAGTATCGCAGGTCGAGGCTTCAAGACGTATAGAAATGTACATAATCTCTGTTGGATTGGTCAGTCCAAACTTTAGGAATTCTCCTTTGTTCATCATCTTGGGTGTAGACAGTATGTGGCAGCCATCTTTAAGTTACATATGCTGGTATATACTGTGTTAAGGAAAATCACTAAATATGCAATATACATATTAGTAAGAAACAACAGCATTCATAAATATGTGTGTTAGTTTACATCTACTAAACTATATACCTTAGTCTATGAAATGGCTGAATTAAGTATTTTTGGTTACTCAATTCTTATCCTCAACAATGATGTTACGTGGGGAGGGGAGGGATTAGCGAGTAACCACGTGTAATCACATCAGCTTTTATATATATATATATATATATATATATGTATATATATATATATATATATATATATATATATATCATGACGGTAACTCTTTAAGCTTTTCTGTCCTAGCAAATTTTGATTTTCCAACAACCAGTTTGGCAATTTTAGTTTACACAAGGGTTGTTCCCCAGCTTTTCCACACTCCAGGGACAGGGGTGCTCACCCTGTTGGTAAGTTTAGTTTTTCTTTTTAATCTTACCCCACCATAGTCCAACTAAGGGTAGGGTGACATGACCGTATGTTCTCTGTTGAACCAATTCTGCCAATCAGATTCTGATCAGAGTGGGATTCGTTTTTGTTGGAGGTGGAGAATAAAACAAAAAAGTTTCCTCATTCTGTCAGTCCGGGAAAATCGGAGCTCTCTTGGCTGACATCCGAATGCGGTCTGAATTTTTTCATGGACCCATAAACTTGAATGGTTGAGTTCGATTTGATTTTTGGAGGCAAATTGTGTGTGGTGCAATGTTTTTTTGCCGAGGTAAAAATCGGACACATGCACTGACTCACTGAATAACATTGGTCCGAGTCCGATTTTTTTACGCAAACCCAATGTGTAGTTTTTAAAGTAGTGTATGGCTCCTTTTAATGAAAGGGAATTTAGTTACGGAGTCTCATTGGTACAAGGCAAAGACAGTAGTAAACTTTGCGACAGAATCTTCGGCTCCTTGTGCAAACAGATCGGAAGAGTCGCTTGGAGACAGATCCCAATAATCTGATATGAATCGTCTATGCTAAGGATGAACTTGGCATCTCTTCTTGGTATCGAGCACCTTGGTCACATGCCGGACAGTTATTTTACCCCATTATCTTTCTCAAAATATGAACTTCGTATGAAAAATGCCCGAGTTGGGTTCCAAACTATTGCATCCGCGGTGCCAAGTCATCACCATGGCGGCTCACTGAGATACTGCCCAAAAACTTTACTGCCTCCTAAATACAAAAATTTACAAAAGCAGAAGAAAAATATCATCATTTACTGCTGCCATTGCTAATGATAAATTCTCACTGAGCTCTTGGCCAGGGACTATGGGGAAAATGCAAATGTCTTCTGAGCTAGAAGCACCAGCCAAGCACACAACCAACCAACGCTCTGAAACCTGACAGCGTTTTACAAGCAAAAGCCTGCCAGACAGGGAATAACGTGAAATGTTCTTATTAAATAACTCAAGGTGAAAAAGCTTGAACAATGCCAGGTGTCAAAAAAAGTAAAAATGGAATGCAAAAAACATTGGCTCAAAATTGGTAGAAAGTTTCTTTCGAGATTTGCATTTTCTGCTCAGCAATCCTTACATGATTCAACTGGTAACTGGATCTTAAAATTACTAGAAAACAGTAATTGCTGGTACCAAGAGCAGCACGTCCTGTATATTTGTTCTTTCATGTGGATTGTGGTACTGTACAGATGCTCAGCGTGTAGCGCAGCACAAGAATAAGAATTGGAATGATATAGAAGGAAGACCCTTGCAAAAGGAAGAGAGAAAGGACACGTCCTGTAACTCACTTAAGTCTGTACACTACGCTCCATAATGTCCCTATATGGGTCCTTCCCACCGGCGCCATCACATGCCTAGGTCCTCGCTTGCCTTAACTTCACCCTGGCTAGTGAGAAGGCAAGCCAGAGCACTAGTCTCACCACTGCAATAATATAACACAAAATAAGGGAGACAGACAGCGGGAAAATAGACACAAAATGGAAAACACTCCAAGCTCCTCCAAAGCAGCTAAACACCACAGCTGCAATAGTCACGACTCCTCAGCTTCTTCCAGAGACAGGCTCTTTTCAAAGTGATCAGCATAGAATGAGAATCTATAACCAGCATCAGATGGTAAGACAAGTGACTTTTCCTAGCGAAGGGGAGTGATCACAAAGAGATGAACCTGAGATTAAGGCTACAAAGGACAGTCAGATAGAAGAGTCCTTAACCCCTACAGCATCAAAATTAAGTAGATTCACTCAAATACAAGTTGTAGATCTGTGAACAAAAAGGCGTTGTGACCTTGTGGTCCCAAACTCGCCAGAGGTCTCCACAGAGCAGGACACACTCATGATAGGTACATCGGGTGCCTGCTGATTATTTGGGAACTTTTCTGATGGATCTTTAACTTTTCCACACCACACTTGATATTTATATACTTTGATTTTTGCAGAACTAGGTGAAATCTGAATGACCTGGAGGTGCTATGACTAATGCTTATTTTTTTCCATCTTAGTAGTACTTTGCACACCACGACATCGCAAGCCGATGGTAGCGATGCCGAGCGCGATAGTCCCCGCCCCCATTGCAGCTGCAATATCTTGTGATAGCTGCCGTAGCAAAAATTATCGCTACATCAGCTTCACATGCACTCACCTGTCCTGCGACGTCGCTCTGGCTGGCGACCCGCCTCCTTCCTAAGGGGCCGGGTCGTGCGGCGTCACAGCGACGTCACACGGCAGGCGGCCAATAGAAGCGGAGGGGCGGAGATGAGCGGGACGTAAACATGCCGCCCACCTCCTTCCTTCCTCATTGCGGCCGGCGGCAGGTAAGGAGATGTTCCTCGCTCCTGCAGCTTCATACACAGCGATGTGTGCTGCCGCAGGAACGAGGAATAACATCGTAACATCGGTCCTTCCGAAATTATGTAAATGACCGATGCTACACCGATCATATGATTTCGACGCTTTTGCGCTCGTTAATCGTATCAAAAAGGATTCACATACTCCGATGTCGACAGCGACGCCGGATGTGCGTCACTTTCGATTTGACCCCACCGACATCGCACCTGCGATGCCGTAGTGTGCAAAGTACCCCTTAGGGTCCATTGGGGGCAAAGTAGGAAGCAACACTACACTTTCACTAGTCCCCTGTGGTTAACTAGTTCGATCCACACAAGAGTGAGATTTTGGGAACCAGCTCTCCTCTTCTCTTCTCGGTCTGGCCATATTGTACTTTTACTTTGTATACCTCTGATATTTTACTGATAGATACCATTTTTTTTTCTATCCAATTATGTATTTTAAGCTATTGGACCCCCAAAGCTTTCTCTTTTTCCTGCAAATGCAGTTTTTGGAGCGACAGAGGGGATCACTGCTTAGTGAAGATCCAGTAATTGGTTTCTGAAGGACAGCAGGTCCAGACCGGGCTGTCACTACTTCTTTATCAAACCACAGACCCTCTAAGTAACATCGCTTATCTCATGGACATAACAATGCGAGATCTTTTGTCTTGGGACAACATCTAAAAGTACATTTTTCCATTAAAGATGCAATTATAGATATGTGGTACCCGACAGGGGAAACTCAAGCCATGTGAACCCTGGTGACATATGAAGGACCAGTACAAAGGATCGGACACACTGCATACTCTTTAGGTGACTTCCTTATTGTTAACTGTTGACTTGAATGAAGAAAAACTGTGTAAAGCCCAGGATTACTAAACAGTGTATAGAAATGATCAAAGAACATAAACTCTTGGTTTTGAATATACCGTAATACATTACTTTACCAGTTACCTCCTGTATTATACTCCAGAGCTGCACTCACTATTCTGCTGGTTGAGTCACTGTGCACATACATTACATTACTGATCCTGAGTTACCTCCTGTATTATACTCCAGAGCTGCACTCACTATTCTGCTGGTGCAGTCACTGTGTACATACATTACATTACTGATCCTGTACTGATCCTGAGTTACCTCCTGTATTATACTCCAGAGCTGCACTCACTATTCTGCTGGTGCAGTCACTGTATACATATATTACATTACTGATCCTGAGTTACCTTCTGTATTATACTCCAGAGCTGCACTCACTATTCTGCTGGTGCAGTCACTGTGTACATACATTACATTACTGATCCTGTACTGATCCTGAGTTACCTCCTGTATTATACTCCAGAGCTGCACTCACTATTCTGCTGGTGCAGTCACTGTATACATATATTACATTACTGATCCTGAGTTACCTTCTGTATTATACTCCAGAGCTGCACTCACTATTCTGCTGGTGCAGTCACTGTGTACATACATTACATTACTGATCCTGTACTGATCATGAGTTGCATCCTGTATTATACTCCAGAGCTGCACTCACTATTGTGCTGGTGGAGTCACTGTGTACATATGTAGGAGGTAGTTGAGCCATGTAATGTAAAGTGTATGGTTATGTAGAGTGCAGTGTGTTATGCTTGTTTCTAAATGTGTAAGTCATGATTATTGTACTTGTTTTTTATGTACAACCTTTTCCTCACATGTAAATAATGGCAGCATAATAAATATTATTAGTAATAATAATAATAATAGTAGTAATAGTAATGCTAGCTGGGTGCATGTTCCGGATACAGTAGAGCGTTACTGTTACCAAAGGTGCCACCTGAGATAGTGGGTGGACGGAAGAGACAGGATTAAAGGGGTAGTGACAGATGTGGGAAAGAGGCTGGTTGAGAGATCTCGAGAGGAGCCAGTCTAGAATAGGGTTCAAGTTTGAGAAGACGAGGCCTCTGTGCTTCGGCCAGTCATGGAACCCTGAAATATGCTCAAGAGGTACAAATCCTATGGCTCACCCTGGCGTGATTAATGAGTTGCCGTGGACCAGATTTGAATGAAGATGAATGGAGACACAGACCCAGGAGCTTGAGGATGAGATCCAAGATAGAGGAGAGGGACAGGTTGAGAGGAAGTGTCGCGGGCGGAGGGGCCGCGCTCGCTACGTTCAGGTCCAGAGCTTCTGCTGCTCGGTGGCTCGAGCGGTGGGCCGGACCCGGGGACTCGACCAGCGCTCCTCACCCACGAGTGAAAAGGGATGGTTTGTTTGGGGGAGATAGTTCATGACGCCACCCACGGGTCATGGTGATAATGGGCACCACCGCTGCTGGTGACGGGGATCCCGGGAGCGATGGCAGGGAGCAGCTAAGATGTTGGTTCCCCCTCCGTGGGTAGGGGTTGGTGATCCCGAGGCTCGGTGGTGGAACGGGGAGGCAGGAAGGCCGGGGTGCAGGGTTGCGGGGAAGCGCGGCGCGGATCAGGCACAGATTCACAGAGTCTCTGGTAAACCAAACGGCTGGATGGACGGGTCCCGCAGCCGGCTGCAGTGTTTTTTCTCTCCCAGGACAGGTTGATGGTGGCTGTCTTTCCCTGCACCGTTGTAGAAAGTATTGACTCGGATGGATTCCCAACGGTAGTCCGCTCCCTGGCGTGTATGTGTGTCGCCCGGGGACCAGGGGTACTCAGATCCGGGCCACGGGGTCACTTCTGTGGGTATCACGGTGGCGTGACCCGTTCTGTGATCCCAGGCTCCACAGTAAAAAGGGGTTAGGTAAGGGAGATTGTACGTGACGCCACCCACGCTTGTGGTGAGGTTGTGACACCACCGCTGCTCTGGACGGGGATCCCGGGAGCTTTGACAGGGAGCAGCTTTGTTGTTAGTTCTCCCCTCCGTGGGTAGGGGGTTAGTTGTCCCGGGGCCCGGTGATGGGGTGGGGATGGATGGCAGGCAGGTTACGGGGCCTGGTGAGGTGCAGGGTCGCGGGGGCAGCGCTGTGCTGCATGGCACGGTGGTACTCACTCAGCCCAATGATGCACACAGAGTCTCTGCTGAAACAAACGGCTGGATGGACGGGTCCCACAGGTGGCTGCGGTGTTTTTCCCCTGACCCCAGGTTGGTGATGTAAGTCCTTTCCTGCACCTTCTGTATGCTCCTCCTGCGCTCCGGTTTCCAGCTGGCTCCCTGATTCAGTACCGGTGGGCCACCGCCCAGCCCCGGCTACCTACGGTTCCACCAACTGTCTGCCCGGCTCCCTCCAAACGGCCACTACCATCTGCCTCACTCTGCACGAGGGCCCTAGGCTCCAACCTAGGCCCCAGTCTGCGTCTGCCTCTCTGCAGACCTCCTCTCTCTTCCTCTCCTAGGACTTGACTGGGCTGTTTCCTGCCTCAGGCCAGCTAAACTCCTCGGTGGGCGTCTCCATCTCCTGACTCCGCCCACCTGGTGTGTCTGTCTGAGCCCGAGGAAAGGAATCAGGTTTCACTGGGGATGTCTGCTGTGGAACTGCTGGGGGTGGGGGTGTTTGTGTGTTGTTACCTGTGGCCCCTGGCTTGTCCAGGGCGCCACATATGTACCGAAGGAGCCCGTTTTGCCCGCAGGCGCTGGCCCTTGGATCTCTAGCCTATTGCGGTGGCTTTTTATCCTCACTGTGTGGACGGTTGCCTTCTGTCGGGTCTTGGGTGTGAGGGAACCCCTGGGGTCCCGGTCACTATCTGATTTGAACGTTGTCGGCGGCTCCTAGCCTGGTTGGGGTCTGATGGCCCTGCCTTTGTGCTTGGTTCAGATCTGCTCCCCGGCTCGGTACCGGTGGGCCACAGCCCGTCCCCGGTCCTACGCTTCCGCTGACCTGCACCAACTCCTGCAGACGGCCACCACCGTCTGCCGACCTTGCTGACAGTGCCTGGGCTCCTACCCAGACACCAACAGTTTCCCTCCTCTCTCCTTCAACTCCAAACTGAACTCTCCTGCTTTTTCCCGCCTCCAGGCCTGTGAACTCCTCGGTGGGTGGGGCCAACCGCCTGGCTCCGCCCTACCTGGTGTGGACATCAAGCCTGGAGGGTGGCAACAAGGATTTTGTTTGACTGCTGTTGCCTAACCAGGGGAGGTGGTGTGCGTGATGTTGTGTTTGTGACCACCTGGCTAGTCCAGGGCGTCACAGAAGTACCCCACACTGAGAGGAAGTCTACCTCCCTGTCACACACTCTGTGCACTCCATCTACAGTATATCGGTCCCTCTGTCACTCCTCCATCTATATGATTCCCTCTCTCCTTCCCTCTCCTATGTACAGCTCACATTCTCTATTTGTATCAGTCCCTCGCTCCTTCCCTCTCCTATGTACAACTCACAATCTTCATCTATATCAGTCCCTCTCTCCCCCCCTACTATCTACAGCTCACATTCTCCTTCTCTATCAGTCCCTCTCTCCTTCCCTCTCCTTTGTATGGCTCACATTCTACATCCATATCAGTTCCTCTCTCCCCCTCTCCTATGAACTGCTCACATTCTCCATCTATATGATTCCCTCGCTCTTCCCCTCTCCTATGTACAACTCACATTCTCCATCTATATCAGTTTCTCTCTCCTCCCCTCTCCTGTGTACTGCTCACATTCTACATCCATATCAGTTCCTCTCTCCCCCTCTCCTATGAGCTGCTCACATTTTCCATCTATATCAGTCCCTCTCTCCTCCCCTCTCCTATGTACAACTCACATTTCCCATCTATATCAGTCCCTCTCTCCCCTTCTCCTATGTACATCTCACATTCTCCATAGCTATCAGTCCCTGTCTCTTCCCCTCTCCTATGCACAGCTCACATTCTCTATCCATATCAGTCCCTCTCTCACCCCTTTCCTATGTACAGCTCACATTCTCCATCCATATCAGTCCCTCTCTCCCCCTCTCCTATGCAATACTCACATTCTCCATCCATATCAGTCCCTCTCTCCCCCTCTCCTATGCACTGCTCACATTCTCCATCCATATCAGTCCCTCTCTCCCCCTCTCCTATGTACAGCTCACATTCTCCATCCATATCAGTCCCTCTCTCCCCCTCTCCTATGTACAGCTCACATTCTCCATCCATATCAGTCCCTCTCTCCCCCTCTCCTATGTACAGCTCACATTCTCCATCCATATCAGTCCTTCTCTCCCCCTCTCCTATGTACAGCTCACATTCTCCATCCATATCAGTCCCTCTCTCCCCCTCTCCTATGTACAGCTCACATTCTCCATCCATATCAGTCCCTCTCTCCCCCTCTCCTATGTACAGATCACATTCTCCATCCATATCAGTCCCTCTCTCCCCCTCTCCTATATACAGCTCACATTCTCCATCTATATCAGTCCTTCTCTCCCCCTCTCCTATGTACAGCTCACATTCTCCATCCATATCAGTCCCTCTCTCCCCCTCTCCTATGTACAGCTCACATTCTCCATCTATATCAGTACCTCTCTCCTCCCCTCTCCTATGTACTGCTCCCATTCTCCATCTATATCAGTCCCTCTCTCCCCCTCTCCTATGTACAGCTCACATTCTCCATCTATATCAGTCCCTCTCTCCTCCCCTCTCCTATGTACTGCTCCCATTCTCCATCTATATCAGTCCCTCTCTCCTCCTCTCTCCTATGTACAGCTCACATTCTCCATCTATATCAGTCCTTCTCTACCCCCTCGTATGTACAGCTCACATTCTCCATCTGTATCAGTCCCTCGTTCCTCCCCTCTCCTATGTACAACTCACATTCTCCATCTATATCAGTTTCTCTCTCCTCCCCTCTCCTATGTACAGCTCACATTCTCCATCCATATCAGTCCCTCTCTACCTCCTCCTATGCACAGCTCACATTCTCCATAGCTATCAGTCCCTGTCTCTTCCCCTCTCCTATGTACAGCTCACATTTTCCATCTGTATCAGTTCCTCTCTCCTTCCCTCTCCTATGCACAGCTCACATTCTCTATCCATATCAGTCCCTCTCTCCCCCTCTCCCATGCACTGCTCACATTCTCCATCCATATCAGTCCCTCTCTCCCCCTCTCCTATGCACTGCTCACATTCTCCATCCATATCAGTCCCTCTCTCCCCCTTTCCTATGTACAGCTCACATTCTCCATCCATATCAGTCCCTCTCTCCCCCTCTCCTATGTACAGCTCACATCTCCATCCATGTCAGTCCCTCTCTCCCCCTCTCCTATGTACAGCTCACATTCTCCATCTATATCAGTCCCTCTCTCCTCCCCTCTCCTATGTACTGCTCCCATTCTCCATCTATATCAGTAGCTCTCTTCTCCTCTCTCCTATGTACAGCTCACATTCTCCATCTATATCAGTCCTTCTCTACCCCCTCGTATGTACAGCTCACATTCTCCATCTGTATCAGTCCCTCGTTCCTCCCTTCTCCTATGTACAACTCACATTCTCTATCCATATCAGTCCCTCTCTCACCCCTTTCCTATGTACAGCTCACATTCTCCATCCATATCAGTCCCTCTCTCCCCCTCTCCTATGCACTGCTCACATTCTCCATCCATATCAGTCCCTCTCTCCCCCTCTCCTATGTACAGCTCACATTCTCCATCCACATCAGTCCCTCTCTCCCATTCTCCTATGTACAGCTCACATTCTCCATAGCTATCAGTCCCTGTCTCTTCCCCTCTCCTATGTACAGCTCACATTTCCCATCTGTATCAGTTCCTCTCTCCTTCCCCCTCCTATGCACAGCTCACATTCTCTATCCATATCAGTCCCTCTCTCACCCCTTTCCTATGTACAGCTCACATTCTCCATCCATATCAGTCCCTCTCTCCCCCTCTCCTATGTACAGCTCACATTCTCCATCCATATCAGTCCCTCTCTCCCCCTCTCCTATGCACTGCTCACATTCTCCATCTATATCAGTCCCTCTCTCCCCCTCTCCTATGTACTGCTCACATTCTCCATCCATATCCGTCCCTCTCTCCCCCTCTCCTATGTACAGCTCACATTCTCCATCCATATCAGTCCCTCTCTCCCCCTCTCCTATGTACAGCTCACATTCTCCATCCATATCAGTCCCTCTCTCCCCCTCTCCTATGTACAGCTCACATTCTCCATCCATATCAGTCCCTCTCTCCCCCTCTCCTATGTACAGCTCACATTCTCCATCCATATCAGTCCCTCTCTCCCCCTCTCCTATGTACAGCTCACATTCTCCATCCATATCAGTCCCTCTCTCCCCCTCTCCTATGTACAGATCACATTCTCCATCCATATCAGTCCCTCTCTCCCCCTCTCCTATGTACAGCTCACATCTCCATCCATATCAGTCCTTCTCTCCCCCTCTCCTATGTACAGCTCACATTCTCTATCTATATCAGTCCCTCTCTCCTCCCCTCTCCTATGTACTGCTCCCATTCTCCATCTATATCAGTCCTTCTCTACCCCCTCGTATGTATAGCTCACATTCTCTATCTATATCAGTCCCTCTCTCCCCCCTCCTGTGTACAGTTCACATTCTCCATTGATATCAGTCCTTCTCTCCTTGTATGAATGGCTCACATTCTATATCCATATCAGCCCCCCCCCATGCTATGTACAGCTCACATTCTCTGCAATTTCTTATCAATCCTATCAAGGCTGCGGTTAACCCGGTTGCTTGTGCACCTTTTTCTACCACACTTTTTCCTTCCACTCAACTTTCCATTAATATGCTTGGATACAGCACTGTGTGAACAGCCAGCTTCTGTAGTGTGTCAATGACTGCCTTCTGGTCTGGATATCTGTCAAGTCTGCAGTCTTCCCCATGATTGTGTAGCCTACTGAACCAGACTAAGGGACTATTTTAAATGGTTAGGAAGCCTGTGCAGGTGTTTTTTGTTAATTCTAATTTCCTGAGATAATGACTTTTGGGTTTTCATTGGCTGTAAGCCATAATCATCAACATTAACAGAAATAAACACTTGAGATCGGTCACTCTGTGTGTAATGACTCTATATAATATATAGGAATATATCACTGTGTGTAATGACTCTATATAATAAACATGTGAAATTGATCCCTCTGTGTGTAATGACTCTATAATATATAGGAATAGATCTCTCTGTATGTAATGACTCTATATACTATATAGGAATAGATCCCTCTGTGTGTAATGGCTCTATATAATATATAGGAATAGATCCCGTTGTGTGTAATGACTCTATATAATTTATAGGAATAGATCCCTCTGTGTGTAATGACTCTATATACTATATAGGAATAGATCCCTCTGTGAGTAATGATTCTATATAATATATGCGTTTACTGAAATTAACTTTTTGAGTATATTCTCATTTGTTGAGATGCACTTGTATATCGTCATCATATTCCACAGTACTTTACAGAAGTGATCATCACTGTCCCCATTGGGGCTCACAATCTAAGTACCCTACCAATATGTGTTTGGAGTGTGGGAGGAAATCAGAGCATCCAGAGGAAACTCCCGGAAACACAAGGAGAACATGCAAACGTCTTGTAGATGTCCTTTGTCGGATTTGAACCCAGGACCCCAGTGTAGTGAAGTAAAAGCATTAAACACAGAGCCACCATCCTAATTGACCAAGAAATGCCCACTTTAGGCATGTTTTCCTAAGCCCAAAGTACCACCTGAAAATTAAAGAGTATCTATGAGACTCGTATGAAAAATGGGAGACTTCTCCTGGCAAACTGTGGAATTCTCCTGGAACCCACTGGTAAGTAACACTCGAAGATGCTTTCTTAGTTGTTTAGATGGCCCCAACACCAAGAGGTATATTTGTGGAGGTGGCACTGAGCTATTGCTTGTTTGTTCAAACATAATAAGAATACCTGTGTATATAAATAATCAAAATATAGATGTAGTTGTATAATAATCTGTCTGTCTATGTAGCCATTGCATAGACCCATAATATAATTTTAAGTTGTATTGCCATGAAGGAGTTAACCAAACATAATGAAGCCAGAATGTGAAGCTGCAAAAGTGTTATCAGTAATGTTCACACAGAAGGAATGTACGGGAAGCAGGCAATGTGCTGTGAGAAATTAAGGAGTAAAAGTCCTCCCTGTTCAGCTTCAAGGTTATTCATGCTTACTGTATAATTGGATCTATGGAATACACGAGTCAGTTGGTGATGTTGGCTCAAGGAGAACATGTCTCATGTATTCATTGTCTGATACATTAATATCGGCTCTGATATATATAGCTAATACGGCACCGTCTCTGGATTCCCCGTAAGAAGATACCATTAGCAGTCTTCAACCAAAATTCCTTCCTTGACATATTCTGGGTATGGAAATTAGCTTTTTCCACTTACAAGGGGGGCAAAGTTATCAAATTAAAATTCGCCATTTCAGAAAAAAATATTGGAATTACCAACTCTTCCAGAAATTCAAGAAGTCCAACATTTTTTGGAGGAGTTTCCCGGACATTCCAAGAGAATAGGCAAGTGTGCTAAAATTGGCCTCACCCTACATATAACAATTGGGGGTGCAGAAGTACCAGTTGCATCCAAGACTCGTACCAAAGGAAGCCAAAGAGCAATAATTGACTCCTCTTTACCGAAAATTGACATAAAGTACAGCAAATAATAATAATAAAGTAAGATATGTCAAAAAGAGACATTATTCAGTGGACATAGCTTTCTTTTACGGCAATAAAACAGTGATATAAAGTACGGCTGTGACGGATATCGTTGGCTGTTAGTTAATTTGTAATTCATGCCTTTGCCTTAATGCGATGTGACATTTTATGCCTTAAAAGAAAGAACTATATTTAAGTCTGGTCATAAAAGATCAAATATGTAATGGAAATGTTCAGGCATAATTTATAAGGAAGAGTCAGAGAGAAAGTGCCGATTCTGACAATGCATTGATTTCTCTCGGTCTTTTCAACTTTTTACAGACCGTCAGAGTCTATTCTTCCCGAGGGTTACATTAAAATGTTTGATTTCAAATGAAAGACGTCTGAAAAATTACATTTATAGTTTTTTCCTATATATAGGTTGTCCTGGTCCCAAAAAAATGCAATGCAAAAAATAACATTATTTCATTGATATAAAACCTCCCTTCTATTAACCTGTACATATGGGGTTAATCATCAGGTTAATATCGTTCTGCTTCACTGAGAGCTGCGCTCCTGTCAGCCTCAGGCTTTCAGTCATACGGCTGCTGCCGGCGCGGTTTCAGTCAACGCCCAGAATATAGTGAGTGATGGCTGTAACCGCACCACCGCCACTGATGGAAAACCGGCACTGCATTGCATCAGTACAGAGCCGGTTGTTAGTCAGTGCCAGTGGTGCTGTTACAGCCGCCATTGATTATATGACATAATTCAAGTTTTTCAGTTTGCGTATTTTGCCAATATTAGAACACCAATTAGCAAGTCCCACCTTCACAGAAACCGTGCTATTCTATTACTTGCGCTAAATATAGACCATTAATTATACAAAGTATGGAAAACCCCTTTAGGCCTCCTTCACATGTCCGTATCTCCGGCACTTGTTTGGTCTGTTTCTTCACGTGCCGGAGACACGCGCACACGTAGACCCATTGGGTCTGCGCTCACGTGCGTGTTTTGCCATGGACCATCTGTCCATATGGAGCATACGTGTGTCCGTGTTCTCCACACATAGACATGTCCGGTTTTGTCCGGCATCACGGGTGTCACACGGATCGCACGGATGTGAGTCGTGTGACACGCACCGGAGAAAACACGTGCCTGTGAAATAAAAAGAATTTCATGGCATGAAAGCCAGTTTTGATGGCAAATTAAGATAGAATTCTGATAAATCTTCCTAAACGTTATGTATCTGTCCCAAATTCTGTGCTGCTTCATACTATTTAGAGATGAGAAAACCAATTTTAGGTGAAGTGAATTTGCCTCAAATTCATAAGATATTGAAATTCATTAGAATTAAAATAATTTCTAATTCACTTAGCGCAAATCCACAACCAGAAAGGCAATAAAGGGGGAAAAAAGTCCTAGTTAATACAGGAATAGAAGACCAAACTCGTATCATCTTGTCACTCTGGTTTTCTTTTCAGTCACTTTCTCTGGTCCTGTCTTCTCTTCAGTCATTCTATCGCTCCCTCCAGTTTGTGTTTTTCCTTAGGCATCCTATGGCTCCCCTTGGTCCGGTCAGTCTCTTCAGTCTGATTTTCTCTTCAGTGATCCCATCGGTGTCTTGGGTCCTATCTTTTCTTTCTTCATCCAGTTATTTTATCTGGTCTTCTCTACAGGAATCCTTGTCACTTCCGTTGGTCCAGTCTTTTCCATAGGCATTCTGTTGATCCTGTTGGTCTGGTCTTCTCTTGAGGCGGCTTCCGATCACTCCCTTTGGTCTGATGTTCTCTTCAGGCATCCTGTTACTTCCTTTGGTCTGGCCTTTTCCACAGGCATCCTGTTGATCCTCTTGTTCCGGTCTTCTCTTCACTCATCTGACTGCTCCTTTTGGTTCTATCTTCTCTTCAGGCATCCTGTCACTTCCTTTGGTCCCGTCTTTTCCACAGTCATCCTGTTGATTCTCTTGTTCTGACCTTCTCTCAGGCATCCTGTTGATCCTCTTAGTCTCATCTTCTCTTCAGGCACCCTGTCCCTTCCTTTGATCCACTCTTTTCCACAGGTATCCTGTTGATCCTCTTGGTCCGGTCTTCTCTTCAGCCATCATGTTGCTCCTTTTGGTCTGGTGATCTCTTCAGACATCTGATCACTCCCTTTGGTCCGATCTTCTTTTCAGACATCCTGTCACTTCCTTCAGTCCGTTGTTTTCCACAGGCATCCTGTTGATCCTTTTAGTCTGGTCTTCTCTTCAGACATTCTGTTCCTCCCTTTGGTCTGATATTCTCATCGGGCATCTGATTGCTCCCTTTGGTCAAATCTTCTCTTCAGGCATCCTGTCACTCCCTTTGGTCCGATCTTCTCTTCAGGCATCCTGTCATTTCCTTTGGTCCCGTGTGTTCCACAGTCATCCTGTTGATCCATTTAGTCTGCTCTTCTCTTCAGGCATCTGATTGCTCCCTTTGATGCAATCTTTTCTTCAGGCATCCTGTCACTTCCTTTGGTCTGGTCTTTTCCACAGGCATTCTATTGATCCTCTTGATCTAGTCTTCTCTTCAGGCATCCTGTTGCTCCCTTTGGTCTGGTCTTCTCTTCAAGCATTCTGTCACACTTTCCATTTCAGTCTTTTCTTCAGGCTTCTTGTTATTTCCACTGATCCTGTCTTCTCTTCACTCATCCTATTGTGCCGCCCCCGTGCCAGCAGCCGGTGCTGCTCGGATACAGATCCGCAGTGTGGCTCGAGGGACTCTACCAGACCCGGGGGTCGCGCGGACACTTCGAATAAAAGGGGACGTATTTGTACGGGATTTACTGTTAATAGTCTGTGACGCCACCCACGGTGTGTGGTGATGGACAGCACCACCGCTGCTCTTATGGGACACCTGGGGGCGATGGGATAACAGCTGGATGTTAACCCCTCCGTGAGTAGGGATGGATGCCCCGGGGCCCAGTGTCTCTATGCTGGGGAGGGTGACTGCAGGGGCCGGCGCGCCCGGTCGGACCGGGGGATGCTTGGTTACTCACAGTTGAATAAATCACACAAGTCCTGGTAAACCAAGGTGTTGGTGGCCGGCCGCCGCGGCCGGGTGTACTCTGGTCCAATACCCGGGCTGGTGATCTGTGTCACTTCCCTCTGCACTTTGTGTTTGTAGTGTGTGGACTTCCCGGCGTGAAATGCGGGAGTCCGCTCTCGGTCCTTTGGTTGGGAGCCTTGCCCGATGACACTGACCCTTGGGATCTACAGGCCCTGGCGGATGCCCTATCCCTCTCGGTGGGTGGTTGTCTGCTTTTGGGACTTTTCTTGGGACAGGACCTATAATCCTGCCCTCAATTGGTTAATTAGC
The DNA here is from genome assembly GCF_048569485.1 of Anomaloglossus baeobatrachus. Lineage (NCBI taxonomy): Eukaryota > Metazoa > Chordata > Amphibia > Anura > Aromobatidae > Anomaloglossus > Anomaloglossus baeobatrachus. Next base: position 772,851,109 of record NC_134354.1, read on the forward strand.
TAGGCCGTTGGTTCCGGTCCTGGCTTCAGGGTCCAAGTACCCCCTCTGTGCATGGTTTCCGGGACGGTTCTCCGCTGTTGGTACCGGCAGGCTACAACCCTGCCCCGTTCCCCCTCGGATCTCCGGCAGCCATCTTCCTGTCACCTGACAGACACGGACCACCATCTGCCACCCAGCCAGCATGCCGGGGGTCCAACCCCGATGCCTTTCCTTTCTGCCTTGGCACTTCACTCTCTCCTCTCAACTTCTCCACTCCACTACAAGCTGCACTTGCACTCCACTTGAACTCCAAACTTAACTAACTCTTTTCCCGCCCCGGGTTCTCTGGACCCCTAGGTGTGGACGTTCTCCATCCGCCTGGTCCCGCCCACTGGTGTGTCTTTCCTACTTTAGAGGGGGTGACTAGGATTTTGTCGGCTTTGATGTAACCCTTTGTGGGAAGGTGTTATGCGGGGGCCTAATGTGTGACTACCTGGTTTTGCCAGGCCGTCACACTATCACTCCCTCTAGTCTGGTTTTCCCCTCGATCACCTATTCCTCCCAGCTTCTTTTCAGGCATGCTGTCATTTCCTCCAATCTGTTTTTTTATGTAGTCATCCTGTCACTATCTCTGGTCCGAACTTCACTTTAGTCATCCTTTTATGGTCTGGTCTTTTCCATGGGCATTTTGTCGGTCCCCTTAATTCGAGCTTATCTCCAGGCATCCTGTCACTCTTTCTAGTCCGGCCTTCCCTTCAGACATCTGGTCTTCTCTTCAGACATCTTATTACTCCTTACTCCCTCTGGTCCGGTCTTCCTTTCAGCCATTCTACAGCTCCTTCTGGTTTAGTCTCTTCTTCAGGCATCTTTGTAGCCTCTGATTCTGACTAGGTCTCGTTATATTATACCCTGCCTTAATTTCAAGAAAGACCTTAGAACAAAATAAGCACCATTTTCATTAAATAAATTCATATAGTCAAACCTCAATTATGTGAGCAGACCTAGAACACGCAATGAATCTGCTCCGATAGCCCTCATTGCATGTGCCCACCATCTCTTTTGTTCATAGAGCCAAGCTTCGATAGGAGAGTTACCATTGACGTTCTCTGGCCAGCAACCCATAAACCTCACACCACTGACTCAGCGCCATTATTCATTCTTTAAGGACACGCATAAGATTGCTCATTATCAAGAAAGCCAGAAAACATATTAGTAGAGCTATGATCTCATATTTATAGTTGCACTTGCATGACCCATTATGGGCTAATTAGAGGACAATATATATACCGTAATCATCCAGCTATTATCACAAACTCTCAATAACAGAATGAATTATCATGTTCTCCAATTATAAATTATTTTAGGAAAGAACATCTTTCAGATCAGGACAATCCTCTTAACGACCTTCAACCATTTATCTTAGAAAGCATAATTATCAGAATATTATTTTATTCGATCATATTCTCTTCTTAGTTAATCATAAATTCTAAAAAGTGTAATAAATAATATTCAAATGATCAATGATGGCTAAAGTTGCACTTTAGTTTCACTCCAGTTTTGTGCTCAGGCTTCCCCATTCCCTTTAACATAATGGTCCTAAGGCACTTGGAGAAAGCCCAGCAGGTCTGGCCTGATTGGTGTTGGGCAATCCTGAATAGCATGAAGACAGTCAGCACACCCCGGTCTCTGATTGGGTGGCTGGTTTATCAATCAACAATACTGACAACCCACCACGCCCTTGCCAATTATTATACGGCTAAGCTGTCACTCAGTGAGCAGTGGATTTATGATATATAATTTATTAGACTAAACTGGGAAAACCATCCACTCTCAAACTCGGCAAGTGAACCATTCCCAGATGCCATACTAAATTATTTCCTCTGTCCTACAAACTTCGTCCATTTCTGATCAATGCAAACACAGCCTTGCCCAACAAGAACCCATTACAATGTCACTTGCCAACACAACCCATATCATGCCTAACCATTGACCAAAGCCATACAGAGTCCATGGGCCCTGACTGGGATTCAAACCCATGACCTCTTGCAACCCAAGCAAGAAGCCTACCACTAGACCAATGAGCGCAAGTTTACTTGCCCATATCATGCCTACCCTTAACACCCCCATGTACTTTGGGCTAATGACTCAACATGACGATATGGGAAACTGTCAAAATGATGGTCGGTAGAAATGTTGATTTTGGGCTACCGAGCCTATTCTTATCACATAGATAACATAGAGAATTCATAGAGAACACAGGGGGGCTCAGCTGAGAGAGCACCTGTGTATGATAGAGTAGATAATATGGCTGTCGGATGAACGATTGGCTGAAACTTTGTGTGGCTGACCACCATTTAATGTGTATGATCAGTTTTACTCAATAGTTTTACAACCCAAAAAGCTAAAAATAAAATGCCCACAGTAAGCCTGTATAGAATAGAACAGACTCAAAGGATCATAAGGAGAAACACAGCTTCCCTTGAAGCTGCGACTCAACCAAGACCAAGAATGCCTTCCATAGCTGAAGATCATATTTCATGTCTTCAATGACCCTTATAAAAAGATGAATGTCCCTAACCCTTGTGGTAGCCCCTATGAGGCAGTGACTAATGATTACCATAAAGGCAAAATTAAATTTTTCCAGACTGGCATTTACACTGAACTCAACTGTTAAGGCCAGGTATCTTACGATTATGCAACTGACCCTTCCACTAAGCTCTGAACCTTACACCAGCTGCCACTCAGTATGATCAAACCACTGATGAAATCACGCCAGCCGCATGCCTATTGTAGCGCCAAGTTCCTGCCCAGGTACCTTGCACGCTCCCGCTGCCGGTCGCCAGAGGGGGCACCGTCCTCCTCAACTGTCTCCTGGCTCCATGTGCTCTGTGCCCAGTCCCAGCACGGTATCCTGGCACACTCCTGCTCCCAGACCTCTGCAGGGTCGCCGCTCTCCTCTCCTGCCCAGCGCTTCCACGCTCCTTTCTCCTGCCCCGGGGTCTGGCGCAGCCTCTACCTGCTTCCTGGCCACACTCAGGCCTTCCGTGTATCACCTTAGGCTGCGCGCGTCTCATCTCTGCCTCCACCTCTGTGCCGCCATATCTGTGGACTCCTACGCTGGACATTGAGACATTAACCGTTCGTAGAAACTGTCTCCTCTGGTCTCTAGCTGCCATGCATTTAGGCTTTCTGTTTGGAGCACCACACAATCCCTGTACAGGTGTTCGCTGCTGGTCGCTCCTTTGGGGGAGTCCGGTGCACGGTCCAGTGGGTCCACCCCCGGATGGTCCCCACCCCTCTGTGACCGTAACACCTATGACTGAAAGTTTGAGTCTGCCGGGAGGCAAAAAGCTGATTTCCTCCCAGCAGTGCAGAGGCTGCATGGCGTCAGAGCGCTTTGAAGCTGCAGATTAACCCCGTATGTGCAGGTTAATAGTGTTATTTTCATATGAAACGTTTCTTTTAAGAGAAAAAGCCAAATGGGTCTTTCGATTTAATTGGTTGTCCACTACTTGGACAACCTCTTCTCATTCCCCATGTTTTTGCCCCATTAAAATAAAAAAGCTTATACTCACCTCCCATGCTGTATCCCATGAATCTTAAGATACATGACTTATTCATTTAGTTTAATTTTCAATGTCGAAAATAATGTAAGTAGAATATCATCATAAACAATTCTGTTATTGAGAGCACCGAATGCAAGAATGTAATTATGGGGTCATTATATACATTTTCTCCTATTTACCGCATTTTGGTTCATGCAAGAACAACCATGTATATGGGGCTATGGAGCTAATGATTTATTTACTTAACAATAATTATATTTTTCAGGATATTTAATAATTAATTGTGCTCTCATTATGTCAGCGTACAGATGTTGGAAGGTTTTATTTTTACTGTACCATTGATCTATTCATTCTATGTTTGTGATACTGTATTATATATTTGTGTGGGGGTGGGGGGGGGGACACTGTGAATGCGGCTATCCAGGTTGGAGGTCAGTTTTTGGAGTGTGCAAACAACTATAAGTAGTTTTGGCGCAAGTGCATGACTAGGTGAAGCAAAGCACTGAGCTAGGCAAAATCTAGAGTCAAGGAAGTTGAATGTCTTTATGATAGAACCGTCAAGTTGACATACTTGTGTGTCCTATGTGAGAAGGCAAGTATGACATGAGAATAGTCACAGAGTTTTGCACAAACTTCGCCAACTGTCATGGCGGCATTGGTCTCTGTTCAGATTGCTGATTATGACTCTCCCCCCGATGGTTTCTCTTTCTACACCTGCTGTGTGCTGATTCATAGGCAGGCTAGTAAGAGTTAATATCTGCTGCTCTGCTTGCTTCTTTAATCACATGTTGTGGAAGACGTATCACATCTGCTCCCCTCCTATTTAGGATGGTTGAATCCTCCTACCCATGCCAGCTATAGTTTATTCTATGTTCGTCTGTAAGTTGTGGTGTCCCAAAATGTTTTGTGAAAATTGTGCTTAATTTGTGCCTATTGCCTGGAGCGATTGTGGAGTTTACACCTATGGTTTTGTACTTCCTTTCTGCTCTTGTTTTGCCTCCTGAATCTCTTATTTTCTTTACCTTTGTGTGTGCGTGTTGTGTGATAGAGTTTTGCTTTTCCTTTGTTTGTCTTTATTTCTGGTTTTTAACACACTCCTGTGCCATCCGTCCCTGGAGGGAGAGAGAGGGGGAATCAGATCAGGACTGGTCAGGAGCAGAGCCAGGAGGAGACTCAGGCCTCTACACCATCAGTAGTATCCCTTAGGTTAGGGATAGCTTAGGGCCCCGAATCCCCACTATCCCACAGTCATCGTCAGAAGAATATAATACATACCTGATAACTAGTGGATGAACAATCCTTGCACCACCAGTCAAGACCACAGCAAGTGCCATCACAATGTCAAATCCCCACTGTTTCTTGATCTAAGTTTGTGCCTTAATAACTGTAACTGACAAGCATTGTGTCTATGACAGTAACCACTAAGTTCGTGTCTCTTCTGAATAAAGTTTTACTTGTTGCCATCCCTTGTGTCTGTGTGTTTCTGCGCCATTTCCACGCCTTTATGACTTGCAACCCCTGCCCACTCTCTAAGGAGATTGACACTATGATACGCAATGGTGACAGGCATGTAGTAGCAGTAGGCACAGATCACTTTCAGAGTGCTCGACAATGGCGTGTTCTAGAGTGTTCTAGGTCCGATTATGATGGATATGGTTTCTATGTTGTATTACTTGCGTGGTGTTTCTAACATGGGTGATGATGTCCTTATCAGGTTGTTGTCCACTATGAATGGGTGAACCTGAAAAGTAAGCGCAGCGCAGCCAATTAACAAGTTTTATTGCATGGGGAAGATGCCTGTATGCTGCTGTGAACAATAAAGAAAGAAAATGATGTGGGCTACCACCTATGTTTGATAACCAACCAAAGTAAAGCCGACAGCTGGGGGCTAGTATTTATCAGGCTGAGAAGATCAATGGTTATTTGGTCCTTCCTAGTCTAAAAATAGGAGCCAACAGCGGATCCATTAGATGTGTTAATTCTGGCTCTTTACCCAGCTCCTCCCGATTGCCGTGGAGTAGTGGCAATCACAACGCTCATCAAATCCTATGGACCTTTGTTCTGAAAATGTTCTCAGAACGATGATACATAGGTCCCTGCCAGTCACACTTGTGAGAAATTCTGTACCTGCTGCTCATTGGCAGTGACCTATGAAGCCTCATTCTGAGAACGTTCTCAGAACAAAGCTCCATAGGAATTGATGGCTGTCATGAGACACGATTGGATTATGTCGAAACTTTGAGGATTTTTTTTCAATTAATAAATTGGTGAATGAGGGAGTGTAAGGGGGTCTTTATTCAAATAAACTTTTTTTTTTCCTGTGTCTGTTTTAAGTCTACACTTGCCAGGTTAGTAATGGAGGTGTCTGATAGACGCTTATCAATTACTAACCCCTGAGCTTGATGCAAACTATCAGTTCAATTCAAAGGTGCCATTAAAGCGAACATGTCACATACAATATGTGCTCTAATCTATCAGCAGACGCATGTGTGCCCTAATTACACCTCCCTACCCATCCCTGTGTTGTAAAAGTGTGTAATATGAAAGTAATAAAAACGTTTTATTCCTTACATATTTCCTAGGTAAATAGCAGAGCTCGTGGCCCCATGGGCATCGTATCACCCTGTGGGCGTTTGCATACTTTCCATGGTATAACGCCCCTGTGGGCATGATTCCATGGATTCACATGAGCAACGTCCCCCGGTCGCTCCTTCAGATCCCGTGCGTGTTTGTGTGACGCCCTGGACCAGCCAGGTAGTCACAGGTAGGCCCTTACACAACACCCATCCCCTAAAAAGGGTAACATCAGCCAACCTTTAAAACCCTAGTCACCTCCCTCAGGGTTTAATGGGCACACCAGGGAGCATGACCAGGTGGTTGGACACGCCCACCGAGGAGTTCACAGGCCCTGAGGCAGGAAAACACAAGTAGATGAGTTTGAGGAGAGAAGGAGATGAGTTTTGGAGGAGGAGGAGTGAAGGTCAAGTGCAGAGGCAGACCTATGCCCAGGTCTGCCACAGTCTACACCAGGTGTCTGGGTCGGAGCCTAGGAGGCATACGGTGGCCTCAGCCTGCAGGAGCCGGGAAGACGGCCAGGTGGAACCATAAGGGACCGGGACAGGGTAGTGGCCCGACGGTACTGAACCGGGGAACCGACTGGAAACCGGAGCACAAGTGGGGGTACTCATACCCTGAAGTTTGGGCCCGAAACTACCGGACTAAGTTAATTAACTGATTGAGGTCTGGAATTAGGGCCTTTCCCACCCAAGTCCCCGACTGAAGACAACAGCCCACCGAGAGGGATAAACGCCACCGCCCAGGCTTAGAGATCCCACGGGCCAGTGTCTGCGGGCAAATGGGCTCTCCCGACACATACAAGCCAGGGAGCGGCACTCCCGTAGCTGAAGCACGGGTGTCCAACTACAAAGAAGGTGCAGGAGAAAGGCGGAGACCACCAACCCGGGTGGGGGACCAGACACAGCCGGCTGCGGGCACCGACCACCATCTTTTTGGTTTACCAGTGACTCTTGTGCATCTGTAACAGTGAGTACAACTGGGCCCTCGGGCCACGCATCGCCCTGCACCGCCAAGCACCGACACACCACACCAATCGGGTCCCAGGGCCACCACCCCTGCCCACAGAGAGGTTAACACCAAAGCTGCATCCCATCTTCCCCGGGTGCCTAGTAAACAGCAGCGGTGGTGTCCACATTCACCACAACCCGTGGGTGGCGTTACAAACTCAAACCATACCACGGCCCCGGCCGTAAGCCTAGCCCCCTCAAAGTACCAGCCCCTTTCAGAGCGAAGTGACCCCCGGTCTGGAGGCGCTCGAGCCACCGACAAAGGAGCCCGGATCCGAGCGGCTCGGCTGCAGCCGAGCGTCGGGCGGTACAGTTGCACTTTACCATTCCCGCAGCCTTTACCGGGTGTTCACTCGCCGACATCAGACGCGCTCTGCGCATGATCTCTCGGTCTCTTCTGATCATGCGGAGAGCGCATCTGAAACTGACAACGGGCACCCGGAAAAGGCTGTGGGAATGGTAAGTGCGCATGCGCAGGATTCTGAAGGAGCGAACGGGGACACATACGTCTGCTGATAGGTCAGAAAGCATATTGTATGTGACAGGTTCCCTTTAACCCCAAAAGTATTACTCCGACTGCCACCACACCAGGGCATTTGGATAGAGTGGGGCAAAGAACCAGAATTCATGTGATGTTTCACTTCTCAGGCTGATGCAGGCTGCTATTTTTAGGCTGTGAGGGGCCAAATAACCATGGGCCTTGCAAGCCTGATATTCTCGGCCCCTAAATGCCTACTTTTCCTTGGCTGGTTATGAAAAATAGGGAAGACCACAAGACTTTTTTTACAATATTTATTTAAATCATTTTTAAAAACGGTGTGGGACCTTCTCTATTTTTGATGACCAGCCAAGGTGTAGCAGACAGCTGAGAGTTGCAGCCCGCAGTTACCTGCGCTGGTTAACAAAAAATAGGGGGACCCACACCATTTTTTTAATTATTTATTCCCTATCCACATTTCCTTGTAGGTCAATTGTCCTGCTCTTACCCCCATTGTGTTTCCTTTTGCAGTCCTCAAGCCCTTACTGTGACTATTTTACAGCCATTTTACAGCACACAAGTTCGGGTCCCCATTGACTTATATGAGGTTCGATGTCAAGTTCGAGTCATGTCCAGGTCCCGAATTGAACTTTTAACTAAAGTCCAGCTCAATCCAAACTTCTACTGGTCCATTCATGCCTACTGAGAACATAAAGTAAACAGAAGTAGAGTCTTTTTTCATAGCAGCCAAGTCTGGTCATCCTTGTTATGCACGCTCGTATCTAATTACTTGATGATACCGTGGTTGGAAAAAACCATGTGGGAAGCAATGAGTATGTATCTAACTCTTAAATATCTCCTGGCCAGACTCCTAAGCAAAGAGCATTTCCTTCGATGATGAAGAATCAAAGCTTCCTCTGTAAATAACAGAGAACATGCAGTGCCGGCCAACTTCGTGATTCCTGGTCAACATAAGCCCAGTCTCTGGCTACTGTAAACTTCAGCAGTGTGTGAAGTGGTGTTTGACATTTATGTAGGGTTTTTTGTGAGTCTCATGAATCGAAACACAAGTTGTTAGGATTCACCAGGATCTTCAATTTTCAGGAAACTCACCTCAAAGAGAAGTGATCTGCTCATCTGTACTTACTATGAAGGATGTACCGAATGTGCTCCATGATTTGGCCCATGACGATTGAATGGTTCCAAAGTCAAATATTAATAACCTAAGACAGACTTTTTTACCTGAATTGCATTTACAATCCCACCATCTTCTTATTCCATGGTTAAAGACAGAGTCTAGCCCCCAATTCATTGCTACTCCATTGGAAATCAGAGGTTATCAAGAGGTATGCTCAATGGTAGTGAGGTCTGGACCGCCAGTGTGACATTTACTCCTGTCCATACCCTGGAGACTGGGACCGAAGTAACAAACCCTACAAATACCGCAGAGAAGGGGAACCAAGACACATACATAATGCAGGCAGACCCAAGGGAGAGGCAAAACATAGAAAGGAAGAAATAACATACAGGGAGGAAATAAACTTATATTTCCAAACCACACAAAAACATACACCAGATCACCTGTAACTGAATTGAACGCTAAGATCGGAATCACTGGAGCTATGATCAGCAATTAGGAACCGGATCCAGCAACTAATAAAGTATAGAGGAAGCCATGAGTGGTCATTAGCAACCTGAGCTCCTAGCAGCAGTTCACAAGCCAGCAGGGATTAACTCCTGCTGGACTGATGAGCAGTGAACATGAAACAGCCAACGCCCGGCTCTGGCAGAACAACTAAGTGACATCAAATTGCCTGTCAGACTTTGCAGTGTGAACAGAGTCCAGATCCAGCACCTTATAAAGGGCGGAGGCAGCTGTGAGTGGTCATTAGCAACCTGAGCTCCTAGTGTGACGTCCTGGCCTATCAGGTCGTCACAGGGTATTGTGCAATCTGGTATACAGCAAAGGGTAATAAAGCTAAAATTTAACTTTTAATTCTAAAAATTAAAACGACTCAAGGTCTAAAAATTCACCCGTGATGTGATCACACAGATAGACAGACAAAATTTGAGTATTCAATTCCAGCAGGCAAAAAATAACCTTACTAGAAAGATATAAATCAGATATCAATTGCCCTCATGGTACCTTATTAATAAGTGTTCTTTGACCAAAGGGTACTGCAATTTGCACAAAATATCTGCTTTTTATATTTCACCTCAAATTACTTATTTGGCATCTGACAGAAGCAGGATATCATGTTTCACCCATCCTCTCTGACAGAAAAAAATCAAGATATTACCTTAATAGGGCATGGTATACATTGTCTATTCAGCCCAAAGATAATACTTAGAATATGCTCATAGCCCTCCTTGTTTTCTTCCCAACGCGTTTCCTCTTATCGATTCATCAGGGGAAAATTATCATTTGGAGGCTTATCAGAGGAGCATGGAGCCTATGTTGTCCTAGGTGTGCGCTGCCATAACACACCAGGTCCAGGGACCACGCTTCTTATGGATTCCACCAAATATTGTGCAATCTGACCTTCTGCACAGTATCCACTCCTCCTTGGCTACGGATCGTGGTCCTTTGGTGTTGCTACCAGCTTAGCCAGTCAAAATCCTAGGAACACTTTGCACCGTACCCACCACACACACCATTGGGGGGCCTGAAGGGAATAGGGCCGCCCACATGGGGGGTTGGTAGGGGAAAGTGAGAAAGTGACAGAGAAGTGAAACAGGAGTGAAAGGAGTAGGAGGTGGAAGTGACTCTCTGGGAGAGAGAGGTCACCGGTCCGGAGAAGGGCTCCTAGAGTTTACTAGGTGGCAGACGTTGGTCTGGGCCTGGTAGGAGCTGGAGATTGCGTCAAGGGGCACGGACTGCCGAGGAGGGCGGCCGGTGGCCTTGAGCCATCACCGGGCAAGGGGCCGGGGCACAATGGGGTACGTGGACCCTAGGCTGGGAAGTAGCTTCATGCGTCCTGGTGATTTACCCGCCGGGGGTGAAGACTTCAAGATTTATTCCCAACCCGCTCCAAAATCGAGGTACTAGCGCTCCGATGGGATAGGACTTTTCCAAATACAGTCCAAAGAAATCCTACGCGTGAACCCTGAGAGCAACCTCACTCTGTTAGCCATACGGGTGAGCGGGACCCGAAAAGTTTCAAGCTTGAGGATCCAACTAGTGAGAAGTTGCCACAGAGATGGCCACAGGTTAACAGCAACACCAAGGGCACGGATCCACGCATGCTCCCTCCATGCTGCAGTGGTGCTCAGAATTCTGGTTTACAAGCTGTCGGTGTGATTATTCCCGGACTGAGTGAGTACGCTGAAAAAGCCCTTTTTCCTATCTCCAATGGCACCCTCCTTCACCAACATCCAACGGGCCCCGGTGCACAAACCCCCTACCCACGGACGGGTTAAACATCCTGCTGCTACACCATCACCACCGGGCTCCCCAACAGCAGTGGTGGTCTCCTGCATTACCACGCACCTTGGGTGGCGTCACAAACTTACATATCCCCTGTACATACTATCCCCCCTTTTTTTTTTAATTCGAGTGTCCGCGCAAACCCCCGGGTCCAGCGACCCCTTGAGCCACCACGGCTCTGGATCTGAGCAGCTCAGCCGCAGGCACGGGGGCGGTACACTAGCAGCAGTTCACAAGCCAGCAGGGATTACCTCCTGCTGGGCTGATGAGCAGTGAACATGAAACAGCCGACGCTCGTCTTTGGCTGAACAACTAAGGGACCTCAGGTTACCTGTTAGACTCTGCAGTGTGAACAGAGTCTGGATCCAGCACCTTATAAAGGGTGGAGGCAGCTGTGAGTGGTCATTAGCAACCTGAGCTCCCACCAGCAGTTCACAAGCCAGCAGGAATTAACTCCTGCTGGACCGATGACTAGTGAACATGAAACAGTCGACGCCCTGGCTCTGGCTAAACAACTTGAGCGGGCTTTACACACTACGATATATCTAACGAGATGTCGGCGGGGTCACGTCGTAAGTGACTCACATCCGGCATCGTTAGTTAAATCGTAGCGTGTGACAGCTATGAATGAGCAGAAATACAGTCAGGGCCAGAAATATTTGGACAGTGACACAAGTTTTGTTATTTTAGCTGTTTACAAAAACATGTTCAGAAATACAATGATATATATAATATGGGCTGAAAGTGCACACTCCCAGCTGCAATATGAGAGTTTTCACATCCAAATCGGAGAAAGGGTTTAGGAATCATAGCTCTGTAATGCATAGCCTCCTCTTTTTCAAGGGACCAAAAGTAATTGGACAAGGGACTCTAAGGGCTGCAATTAACTCTGAAGGCGTCTCCCTCATTAACCTATAATCAATGAAGTAGTTAAAAGGTCTGGGGTTGATTACAGGTGTGTGGTTTTGCATTTGGAAGCTGTTGCTGTGACCAGACAACATGCGGTCTAAGGAACTCTCAATTGAGGTGAAGCAGAACATCCTGAGGCTGAAAAAAAAGAAAAAATCCATCAGAGAGATAGCAGACATGCTTGGAGTAGCAAAATCAACAGTCGGGTACTTCTGAGAAAAAAGGAATTGACTGGTGAGCTTGGGAACTCAAAAAGGCCTGGGCGTCCACGGATGACAACAGTGGTGGATGATCGCCGCATACTTTCTTTGGTGAAGAAGAACCCGTTCACAACATCAACTGAAGTCCAGAACACTTTCAGTGAAGTAGGTGTATCTGTCTCTAAGTCAACAGTAAAGAGAAGACTCCATGAAAGTAAATACAAAGGGTTCACATCTAGATGCAAACCATTCATCAATTCCAAAAATAGACAGGCCAGAGTTAAATTTGCTGAAAAACACCTCATGAAGCCAGCTCAGTTCTGGAAAAGTATTCTATGGACAGATGAGACAAAGATCAACCTGTACCAAAACGATGGGAAGAAAAAAGTTTGGAGAAGAAAGGGAACGGCACATGATCCAAGGCACACCACATCCTCTGTAAAACATGGTGGAGGCAACGTGATGGCATGGGCATGCATGGCTTTCAATGGCACTGGGTCACTTGTGTTTATTGATGACATAACAGCAGACAAGAGTAGCCGGATGAATTCTGAAGTGTACCGGGATATACTTTCAGCCCAGATTCAGCCAAATGCCGCAAAGTTGATCGGACGGCGCTTCATAGTACAGATGGACAATGACCCCAAGCATACAGCCAAAGCTACCCAGGAGTTCATGAGTGCAAAAAAGTGGAACATTCTGCAATGGCCAAGTCAATCACCAGATCTTAACCCAATTGAGCATGCATTTCACTTGCTCAAATCCAGACTTAAGACGGAAAGACCCACAAACAAGCAAGACCTGAAGGCTGCGGCTGTAAAGGCCTGGCAAAGCATTAAGAAGGAGGAAACCCAGCGTTTGGTGATGTCCATGGGTTCCAGACTTAAGGCAGTGATTGCCTCCAAAGGATTCGCAACAAAATATTGAAAATAAAAATATTTTGTTTGGGTTTGTTTTATTTGTCCAATTACTTTTGACCTCCTAAAATGTGGAGTGTTTGTAAAGAAATGTGTACAATTCCTACAATTTCTATCAGATATTTTTGTTCAAACCTTCAAATTAAACGTTACAATCTGCACTTGAATTCTGTTGTAGAGATTTCATTTCAAATCCAATGTGGTGGCATGCAGAGCCCAACTCGCGAAAATTGTGTCACTGTCCAAATATTTCTGGACCTAACTGTACTCACCTTCTTGTTCATCACTGACACGTTGCTCATTTTCTAAAAATCGAACGTCCAGTTGTTCATCGTTCCCGAGGCAGCACACGTCGCTCCGTGTGACACCCCGGGAACGATGAACACAGCTTACCTGCGGCTGCTGCCAATGCGGAAGGAAGGAGGTGGGCGGGATGTTTACATCCCGCTCATCTCCGCCCCTCCGCTTCTATTGGGTGGCCGCTGAGTTAATGCGCTGTGACGCCGAACCTCCCTCCCCCTTCAGGAAGTGGATGTTCGCCGCCCACCGTTCGTTTGGAAGGTAAGTGCGTGTGACGGGGGTTTACAGCATTGTGTGACACGGGCAAGAAATTGCCCGTGCCAAACAAACGATGGGGGCGGGTGCGATCGCAAATGCGATCGCACGATCAATTGTAACGTGTAAAGCAGGCTTAAGAGACCTCAGGTTGTCTGTCTGACTCTGCAATGTGAACAAAGTCCAACGCCGCCATGACACCTAGCACGTGCAGAGCAGAACACCGCATGACATTAGTCCTAGTTTTGTATAGGAAACTTTTAAAAATGTACATAGAATTAATTAAAATACTGACGTCAAAAAAACTTCTAGAAGGTTCTGAGCTTTACAAAAATAACCCTGACTTCATCCCTGATTTCCGCTGTATTCTGATTCGTTGCACCCTATCATTTCGATGCCATCAAATAGTCCGTAGATTGCAAATGATAACAGCTTCATGTAATGACATTGTACCGTACAATAGACAAATGATTGCCAGACACAAACATTATCTGTTCTATTGACTAAATGTCTATATTTTCTGTAGAACATTAGCAATAACAAGGTCAATGAAAGACAAAACATCGAATTATTATGTCATTCATTTTTTTGTCTTAATATGCTAATATAGAGGAAAGTATTTTAGCTGTTATACACTTGTACGTAGCAATTTATAGTACTTATATGATATCATATTATACACTGTGTGCATAAGTATTAGTCAATTTTGTATTTTTGATGATTACTTTTATTATTGACCAACTCCAAAGCTGTAGGTTTATCCAAAAGGCTAATAAACCTGAATACTTCAGAAAATAGAACGGAGGTTATCTCTTTCCAAGGAGAATATCTGTGTGTGCAGAATTATTATATACCGGTAACTAAATGAAAAACTGACATTTTTCACCTCAATTGTCTATTTTCATTTGTTACAATGAGAATTAGAACCAAACAACTCAAGAGGTAGAAAAACATTTTTCTGACATTTCCCCCCCAAAAAACAACTCAGTGACCAATATTAATAACAGCCATAAGCCGCGGAGTCAGCCAGCTTCTTCATCTGTTGACCATCAACTTTTTGGGCCGCACCAACCACATCGCCCAGACACTGATCAGAGGGGACTGATCTCCTTCCCCGTAAATCTTCCATATGAGAAGAGCCACAAGTTCTCATTAAGGTTTAAGTTCAGCGAGGAAGTGGTCAGGTCAATCATTCTTTATCTTTAAGGACTTTTCTGGCAGCCGAGCAGTGGAGACTTCAATGCTATGGTGGAGCCTTGTCCTGCAGACAAACCAAGGTTTTCTTGAAAGCTGCAGACCTTTTCCTGTACCGCTCCTTGAAGAAAGTGTCTTCTAAAGCTGACAGTAAGGTTGGATGTAGATTTTGAGTCCATGTTCAACTTGAAAAGGTCCAAAAACCTCATCTTTAATTATAACAGCCCATAACAGGACCTATACTCCAAAGTGGAGGTCAGTGCCAATTACTGATCTAGTCGAGGGCCCATCCATCTGTTCTGTCAATAGTCATCTCATCAGTAAATAAAATCTTTGAAAAACCTGTCATCAAATATTTCTTGACCCAGTTTTGACATTTCCATTTTTGTGTCTTGCTGTCACGGGGTGCCAAGGGATAACAGGGGTCCAGGGCTCCTAAACTGGCCCTCAGGCAAGGGGGGGCCCTAGCTGTCCATGAACCCAGAGACATGTCTGAAGGTGACGATGTCTGGGCCGCCTTCCTACTCTTGCTCCTGACCAGCCATGATCTAGTACCCCTACCTCCCTACCCCAAGGAAGAAGGGGGTAAAAGAAAGAAGTGTGTAAACACCAATAGTGATAACAAGGAAAACCAAAACGCTATCACACTGCATTCTCAAACAGTAATCAGCCAACAAATGATAAGGAAGAAAACTGAAGACGAAAGTTGGCGTGACATAACTGGATCTCTGAGGTCACGGAGCCCGGGGGTCAGGCGATGGGGAAGAGCGGACTGCAATAGCATCGCTCACAGGCACTATTAGCAACACAATGTATTTGAGAGAAACCTTGCTTCTCAACCAAATATCGTTGTGGCCAATAATGAATATGGGTGAACCACCCCTTTAAGGACTGGGAGATTTTTCTTTTTTTTGCACTTTTGTTTTTTCTTCTGTGACGCCCTGGGCAAGCCAGGGGTCACAGGTCACAACATCACACGCACCCCACATTCCCTGCAGGCACACCGAGGTCAAAACATAAATCCTTGTTGCCTTCCTCCAGGAGCTGGTGTCCACACCAGGGGGTGGGCCAGGCGGTTGGCTCCACCCACCGAGGAGTTCACAGCCCTGGAGGCGGGAAAACCAGGCAGTCCAGCTAGGGCAGTGAAAGTGAAAGGAAGTGAGAGTTAAGCTAGGGAAGTGAAGGAGTAAACAGTGAAGTGGTAAAGGAGGAAAGTGAGAGAAGTGACAAGAGAAAGTGACAGCAAGAAGCCTGAAGTTGGTCCGGGTGTGTGCCCCGGACTGAGACAGCAAGGTTGGCAGACGGCGGTGACCGTCTGCAGGAGAGGCTGCTCGGAGGTTGCCGAAAGGACCGTGGATGGGTGGTGACCCGGCGGTACCGAAGCGGTATATGAAAAACAGTCAGCACCAGGGCAGGGGCCTTTCGGATCCCGGCAAGGCTATGAGTCGCCATAATTTGCCAAATCCGTCAGTGAAGGGGACGTCTGTCTCCCAACAACTAAGTCCCGATTGAAGGCAACAGTCCGACCGTTAAGGGGAGACATCGCCACCGCCAAGGCACCAGTTTCCCAGGGCCAGCGCCTGCGGGCAAGAGTGGGGCTCCTCCGGCCCATATCCAAGCTGGGGAGCGGGTTACCGGTGGGAACCCATCGCTACCAAACAACTACACATAGGTGCAGGGAAGAGATCGTCACCGTCAACTGCAGGGGACATCAGCACCGCAACCATCCGAGGGACCCGTCCAACCAGCCGTTTGTTTACCGAGAACTGTGCCGTGTTTACTGGCTGAGTGAGTACCTCCGTGCCGTGCGGCACAGTGCTGCCCCTGCGCCCCTGCACCTCCACAGGCCCCATATCCCGCCTGTCCACCATCCCAACCCCATCACTGGGCCCCGGGACCACCAATCCCCTACCCACGGAGGGGCAAATCAACAACTGGCTGCTCCATACCACCACTCCCGGGATCCTTAGCCAGAGCAGCGGTGGTGTCCACATAATCACCACAACCGTGGGTGGCGTCACGGACAATAAACAATACCCACAACCAAACCCCTTTCACTCACGGGCGAGGAGCGCCGCTAGAGTCCCCGGGATCCGGCCCATCGCTCGAGCCACCGAGCAGCAGCAGGCCGCGGCAGCAGCGGCAGCCGGACCCGAGCAGTGGGAGAGCGCGGCTTCCCCTACTCTGCCCGCGACAACTTGGCGTCACGAACAGGATCTTACCACTCTGCCATCTGGTAGAGGTGCGCCTTGTTACCGCCGGAGGTGTCCGGCCAGAAAATTTCAGAAGCCGCCATCTTGGCGCGAAGAGTTCCCGCTCGAGCGTCTTCTCGAGTAGCAGAGGCGCGAAGGCCAAAACCCCGCCCCGATAGAGGAGGGGCCGGAAAGAAGCTAAGGGGGACGAAATGGCGGCTGGACGCATGTGAGTGTGGCGGTACAAACAGAAACGCTGAGACCCCACGGTCCGCCGACCCAGGCAAGGAATGTCCGCCCCACCTAGTTATGCGGAGGCTACCGAGCTGGTGCCCGGGACAGCGGCATGGTTGAGGGCCCGGACGGCGGGGATCTGCCGTCACTACCGGAGCCAGATCTGCAGACTGATGGAGCAGTGGACCGCGGAGGTGGAGGCGATAGCTGCTGTTGCGCAAGTGTATGGAATGGAGGCCATGATGGAGGAGCTGGTGAGTAACCCACGCCCCTGTGTCCCCAAGGGACCGGCCGCTGCGGCTGAGGGACCCGGTCTACCCCTGGCCCCCACGCCACCTCCGTCCTCCTTGCTCGTGCACCGCACTGCGCCTGGCCCGTCGGGCGTATACCCCTCTGTGACCGTGGCGGAGAGAGTGGCAAGCCTGGAAGCTGCGGCAGCTGGCGGCAACCCGCCTGACGCAAGGACGGACGATAGTGACTCTGGGCCTGATACCGAACCCGTTTCGGAAGAGGATGAGGGAGTCGTCGCCCTGCATGGCATGGAGGCCACGTATATCCCCCGAAGTGGAAATAACGGGTATCGGGCAGCCCTTCCTCGCCGTGCTTGCTATGCACTGGAGGGGCTGGTGCCCGTGTTCTTCCACCCCGAGCCGGGTGAGGAGGACGAAAGTGCACAGTAAGGGCAGCGGAGCACCGTTGCACCGTCCCCGTTGGGACCACCACTGAGTTTCTGTTTGACAAGTTTGCAAGTTTTTAAAAAATGATGATAAGTAAAGGGAACCGAACAGTCATCTGATTTGCACCGTGATTGGGAAAACCGGCCGTTGCCGGCACCGTTGTCCCCGTGGGGACCGTTTAAAAAGTTGCATAAGGGACTCCTTATGGACAAGCCCGTGAACTTGCAGGGCAACCACAAACGTTAAGTGGCATGTAAATAAGTTGTTTTACCTTTACCGTTTCCGCAGTTACCGCCTCCGGAGAGGCAGGTTGGAGGGAGGGCCCGCAGTAGAGCCGGCTGGGGCCCAGCCACCACAGGAACCGGTGGCTACCCTCTGGAGGGGAAGGACAGATCCCGCTCGGGTGACTTGGTGCAGGACTGGGGTCAAGGGGTGCTGCCTGGGATTTAGGGGCAGCATCAGGGCCAGGTTGCTTGGGTGGGAGAGAGCGGAAACCGTAACCGAAAACCATTTGAAACCGTTTAAGTAAGAGTACCTCCCGATGTGGGAAGAAGTTATTTTAATTGTAAATATGTTACCGTTTTCTACTTATTTTTCACAGAAAAACAAAAAGGAAAATAAAACCGGTGTTGGACGGGCAGCCCGAGGATGGTCTGCGTTTTGCTAAGGGGGAATGTGACGCCCTGGGCAAGCCAGGGGTCACAGGTCACAACATCACACGCACCCCACATTCCCTGCAGGCACACCGAGGTCAAAACATAAATCCTTGTTGCCTTCCTCCAGGAGCTGGTGTCCACACCAGGGGGTGGGCCAGGCGGTTGGCTCCACCCACCGAGGAGTTCACAGCTCTGGAGGCGGGAAAACCAGGCAGTCCAGCTAGGGCAGTGAAAGTGAAAGGAAGTGAGAGTTAAGCTAGGGAAGTGAAGGAGTAAACAGTGAAGTGGTAAAGGAGGAAAGTGAGAGAAGTGACAAGAGAAAGTGACAGCAAGAAGCCTGAAGTTGGTCCGGGTGTGTGTCCCGGACTGAGACAGCAAGGTTGGCAGACGGCGGTGACCGTCTGCAGGAGAGGCTGCTCGGAGGTTGCCGAAAGGACCGTGGACGGGTGGTGACCCGGCGGTACCGGAGCGGTATACGAAGAACAGTCAGCACCAGGGCAGGGGCCTTTTGGATCCCGGCAAGGCTATGAGTCGCCATAATTTGCCAAATCCGTCAGTGAAGGGGACGTCTGTCTCCCAACAACTAAGTCCCGATTGAAGGCAACAGTCTGACCGTTGAGGGGAGACATCGCCACCGCCAAGGCACCAGTTTCCCAGGGCCAGCGCCTGTGGGCAAGAGTGGGGCTCCTCCGGCCCATATCCAAGCTGGGGAGCGGGTTACCGGTGGGAACCCATCGCTACCAAACAACTACACATAGGTGCAGGGAAGAGATCGTCACCGTCAACTGCAGGGGAGATCAGCACCGCAACCGTCCCAGGGACCCGTCCAACCAGCCGTTTGTTTACCGAGAACTGTGCCGTGTTTACTGGCTGAGTGAGTACCTCCGTGCCGTGCGGCACAGCGCTGCCCCTGCGCCCCTGCACCTCCACAGGCCCCATAACCCGCCTGTCCACCATCCCAATTCCATCACTGGGCCCCGGGATCACCAACCCCTACCCACGGAGGGGCAAAACAACAACTGGCTGCTCCATACCATCACTCCCGGGTTCCCCAGCCAGAGCAGCGGTGGTGTACACTCAATCACCACATCCGTGGGTGGCGTCACGGACAATAAACAATTCCCACAACCAAACCCCTTTCACTCACGGGCGAGGAGCGCCGCTAGAGTTCCCGGGATCCGGCCCATCGCTCTAGCCACCGAGCAGCAGCAGGCCGCGGCAGCCGGACCCGAGCAGTGGGAGAGCGCGGCGTCCCCTCCTCCGCCCGCGACACTTCCCCTTATTTCAAGAGCCATAACTTTTTTATATTTCCATCGATATAGTCGTGTGAGAGCTTATTTCTTGTGGAATAGGTTGTACTTTTGAATGATATCTTTTATTTCATCATCTAAAGTAATGGTAAGCAGAAAATAAATTCCAAGTGAGGAAAAAAGCAAAAAAAGTGAAATTCTCAATAGTTTTTGGAGTTTTTTTATTTACAGTGTTCATCTACATACATAATTGCTAGTTGCGGATGTAACTGTATCCCAAAATGCAGTGTGGCACTGTCAGTTGCCCATGGGAAATATCAGCTGACCGCGTATGCGCTCACTCCTGGTTTCTCCCCTGGAGCACGGATAGGCGGTGCCACAGACCAAGTGTGGCGCCCTGGACTAGCCAGGTCGTCACAGGTACTACAACATACACCCCCACCCTGAGACAGGCACATCAGCCAGACACAAAATCCTTGTTGCCTCCCTCCAGGGGCTGAAGTCCACACCAGGTGGGGTGGAGCCAGGCGGTTGGCCCCACCCACTGAGGAGTTCACAGTCCTGGAGGCGGGAAAAGGAAGTCAGTCAGTAGGAGTCAGGAGAAGAGCGAAGTAGTAGTGGAGGAGCAAACCGACTGTGTCTGGGTGTGTGGCCCGGGCACTGAGAGCAAGGTTGGCAGACGGTGAACCGTAGGACCGGGGACGGGCGGTGGCCCGCCGGTACCGAACCGGGGAGCGAAGTGATGCCAGCACAGACAGGCAGGGCCTACGGACCCCGACCAGGCTTGGAGTCGCCATTAGAGGTCAAATCCGTCAGTGACCGGAACCCCAGGGGTTTCCTAGCAGCCAAGACCCGATTGAAGGCAACCGTCCAACCAACAGAAGGAAATACAGCTACCGCCACAGCTAGAGTTCCAAGGGCCAGAGCCTGGGGGCAAAAGGGCTTCTCCGGCACATATATACGCTGGGGAGCTGGTTACCGGTGGGAATCCATCGGGACCGAACATACACAAAGGTGCAGGGAAAGGCAGCCACCACTAACCGTCCAGGAGAAGCCACAGCAGCCGGCTGCGGGACCCGTCCATCCAGCCATTTGGTTTACCAGAGACTTTGCATACCTTTGTGGCTGAGTGAGTACTACCGTGCTGTCTGGCACCGCGCTGCGCAGTCCAAGCGACCCTGCACCCATCCAACCCTGCCTCCCCGTCTTCTCACCGGGCCCCGGGACCACCAACCCCTACCCACGGAGGGGGAAAACAACATCCCAGCTACTCCCTGCCATCGCTCCCGGGATCCCCGTCACCAGCAGCGGTGGTGCCCAACCTCACCACAACCCGTGGGTGGCGTCATGGACCAAATCCCCAAACCAAACCACCCCCTTTCACTCACGGGCGAGGAGCGCCGCTCGAGTCCCCGGATCCGGCCCACCGCTCGAGCCACCGAGCAGCCATCGCAGCAGCGCCGGACCTGAGCGTTAGCGAGCGCAGCGGCGTCCTTCCCCGCCCGCGACACAAGCAATCCAAAATAAACGTAAAATCCAGCTCTTCAGGTGAAAGAACCTCAAGTTTATTTCAACATGCCGATACAGCAACTGAAATGACCAGGGCTATGCGTTTCAGGTGAATAGGATCCCCCTTAATCATTATGATGGTTAAGGATGATCTTATTCACCTGAAATGCGTAGCGCTGGTCATGTCAGTTGCTGTATCTGCATGTTGAAATAAACTTGAGGTTCTTTCACCTGAAGAGCTGAATTCTACATTTATTTTGGACTATCAGTTGCGCACCCGCAGTTCCCGTCCACATCATAGCCATGGTAACCAAGGACAACAGTTCAGGCGGAACCCAAATTGTGGGCTGAGTAAGTGACGCACCCCAGGGTTTTGAGGTACTCGGTTCCGGGTTGTATATTAATGGGATAGTTCACTGCCCAGTTCTTTACTCACGGGTTTGGAGTTGAGCTATCCGTTTGGGCTGGACTTTTACCAATCTAGTATTCCCTTTGTTCCAGTGCCAGTGTAGTGAACTGGTGAGTTTTACTTCCATGCACCCTGTAGTAGTTGGTGGGTCTCCATGGCTTGGAGTATTTTTGGGGTCCCTCTCCTGTTGTCACAGTCCTGGCCCGTACGGCAGGCAGCTTAATCCTCTCTTGGGTTGGACCTCTGTCCCCGTTCCCACGTTACCTCTCTGCTGCTGTTCCCCGGACACTAACATTGGTAAGGTCCTTGATGGTTTCTTCACTGGGCAGATTGTTATCAGGTGAGCCTCAAGCGTCTTCCTGAACTACCTGAACTAGGGCTCTGTACCCCGTCGGTGCTCGGTCCAGTGAGCACTTGCTTCGTACTCTCCCTGACAACCGTACTCCCTTTTATTCAGTACTCACTTCACACTTCCTGTCAGCACGTCAACTTCTGACTGACTTTCTGTCTGCCTTTTCACTATCTATGTGACAAGATGTTCGTCGTCCGTCCACTCCACTGACTAGCCCCTCCTCCTCCCAGGTTTCTGACTAGTGGATTGGATGAGTCCCGACCAATAGGTAGCCATCCATCAGTTCCATCTCTAGCTTGTCACTCAGTCTGGGGAAAAGGGTGTGGATTTGTGTGTGTTGTGGTGTTTACCGGCACTGGTCTTCCAGGAATCCGGGGTTA
The DNA here is from genome assembly GCF_048569485.1 of Anomaloglossus baeobatrachus. Lineage (NCBI taxonomy): Eukaryota > Metazoa > Chordata > Amphibia > Anura > Aromobatidae > Anomaloglossus > Anomaloglossus baeobatrachus. The sequence continues at coordinate 772,873,577 of NC_134354.1, forward strand.
GTTGTAGTACCCTATGGCACCTGACACTCAGGGGAGCCACGTAAGCACAATTCTGTTCTCAGTCTACCATTGTGCTACCCATACTACCCATTATACTATATGGAATGGTATGTGGGGGCCATTAAAGTACTTGGAGAGCTATATACGAAGGGGGACTAAGCTACAAGCATGGGATGGGTTTGAGGCTCTTTCCCTCAGCACTCAGCTTTCCCATGCTCTGATATCATGGGAAAGATGGGGGCTGAGAGAAAGATGTATAGCAGAGCATGGGGATGGTGGGTGCTGAGGATAAGGTATCAGAACATAGGAAAGCTGAGTGCTGATAGAGGGATTTCAGATCATGGGAGACCTGGGTGCTGAGGGAAAGAACCCAGTGTCAGCCACACTATCCCGTACCCCGAGTGTCAGCGTCATTATCCCATACCCAGAGTGTCGGTGTACAGTTGGGGTGGGGCCAGGCCCAAACTTTGCACCGGGGCCCCATCAAACTCTAGTTACGCCACTGCAAACACTTACACTACTGCAACTACAAAGCAAACAAATAATCATCATTTGGCGACAAACAACGCCCATTGAGTCTTTGACTACTCCACTACTACAACAACAACAACAATATTTTACCCAAGATGAAAATACTATTAAAAAACACAGCTGTGGTGACATGACCCATGTATGTGAAAATTGCCAAGCTTTGCATTCATGTTAATAAATTGTATCCTTTCACTTTGTGTTTTTTGGTCCACTTTGGGAATGGACAATCACACACACATCAAACTGCACAAAACAATGTACCACCTCCAATTATAGTCACAACAGCTTACAAGAGACCACATAGTGTAAACACACACACACACAGCACACAGGGGAGACACCAATAAAGGTGGCTTTACACGCTACGAGATCGCTAAAGCGATCTCGTTGGGGTCACGACATCTGTGACGCACATCCGGCCGCGTTAGCGATGTCGTTGCGTGTGACACCTATTAGCGATTTTGAATCGTCGCAATAAATGTTCAAAATCGCTAATCGGTGACATGCCCCCCTCTTCCCAATTATCGTTGCTGCTGCAGTAGCGATGTTGTTCCTCGGTCCTGCGGCAGCACACATCGCTACGTGTGACACCGCAGGAATGAGGAACTTCTCCTTACCTGCATCCACCGGCAATGAGGAAGGAAGGAGGTGGGCAGGATGTTCGTCCCGCTCATCTCCACCACTCCGCTTTGATTGGGCGGCCGCTTAGTGACGTCGCTGTGACGCCGAACGAACCACCCCCTTAGAAAGGAGGCGGTTTGCCGGTCACAGCGACGTCGCAGAGCAGGTAAGTGTTCGCTACGGCAGCGATCACCACATATCGGCCGTACGATGGTGGCGGGTGCTATCACGCTCGACATTGCTGGCATCGTCTAGCGATGTCGCAGCATGTAAAGCCCGCTTTAGTGAACACTGCTCAAGAAACACAACACCAGATACCAATATACAGCACACAACAAGGAAGAGACAGTGCACGGGGGTGAAAGGTCAAATGACGCAACACATACAATACACAATACACAAATGCGGAGGCATGACATAAAACAGGTATACTGGAAAGTGCAAACAGTGTAACACATGTCCACTGCTCCTGTCAGCACCACTAAGCATAGACAGATGTTCATTTCACCGCACTTCTGATGCGATAGCATCGGGCCTATTTCTAGTTTTACCATACAATTGACCTGGCAATATGATTTTCTAGGTCTGTATATTTATGCAGAAACCAAACATATATAGTTTATGTTTTATATAAGTGGTGAAAAAAAATGTTCAGAAATGTTTAAAAAAGCTTGTATTGTGACTTTCCGAGAGCCATAAAGTTTTCAATTTATGGGATCTGGGCTGTGTGAGGGCTTGATATTTCTGCCCTGAGCTGATATTTTTATTGATATTGATTGAAATAATGTTTTGTTCTCCTCTTATTAAATTTTTTCAGTTGTTGCAGCGTTCAATAAAACTGCAATTCTGGTGTTTTTATATATACACACACACACACACACACACACACACACACACACACACACACACACAGTACAGACCAAAAGTTTGGACACACCTTCTCATTCAAAGTCTTTTCTTTATTTTCAGGACTCTGAAAATTGTAGATTCACATTGAAGGCATCAAAACTATGAATTAACACATGTGGAATGAAATACTTAAAAAAGTGTGAAACAACTGAAAATATGTCTTATATTCTAGGTTCTTCAAAGTAGCCGCCTTTTGCTTTGATTACTGCTTTGCACACTCTTGGCATTCTGTTGATGAGCTTCAAGAGGTAGTCACTGGAAATGGTTTTCCAACAGTCTTGAAGGAGTTCCCAGAGATGCTTAGCACTTGTTGGCCCTTTTGCCTTCACTCTGCGGTCCAGCTCACCCCAAACCATCTCGATTGGGTTCAGGTCTGGTGACTGTGGAGACCAGGTCATCAGGCGTAGCACCCCATCACTCTCCTTCTTAGTCAAATAGCCCTTACACAGCCTGGAGGTGTTTGGGGTCATTGTCCTGTTGAAAAATAAATGATGGTCCAACTAAACGCAAACCGGATGGAATAGCACGCCACTGCAAGATGCTGTGGTAGCCATGCTGGTTCTGTATGCCTTCAATTTTTGAATACATCTCAACCAGTGCCACCAGCAAAGCACCCCCCACACCATCACACCTCCTCCTCCATGCTTCACGGTGGGAACCAGCCATGTAGAGTCCATCCGTTCACCTTTTCTACAAGGACACGGTGGTTGGATCCAAAGATCTCAAATTTGGACTCATCAGACCAAAGCACAGATTTCCACTGGTCTAATGTCCATTCCTTGTGTTCTTTAGCCAAAACAAGTCTCTTCTGCTTGTTGCCTGTCCTTAGCAGTGGTTTCCTAGCAGCTATTTTACCATGAAGGCTGCTGCACAAAGTCTCCTCTTAACAGTTGTTCTAGAGATGAGAAGGTGTGTCCAAACTTTTGGTCTGTACTGTATATATATATATACATATATATATATATATATATATATATATATATATATATATACACACACACACACACACACCCCGTATTTTTTGCTTTATAAGACGCACCGGATTATAAGACGCACCCAAAATTTAGACATAAAAAAGGTAGACAAATAAAAATGGGTTCCGTCTTATACTCCGGTGTTCTCTTACCGGAGAGGGCAGCAGTGGTGGTGAAGCGGGGTTACAGGAGGCAGAGATTGTGCTGGCAGGCGCGGCGGGTCAGTGACGGCGGGATCCATGGTTGCAGGTGTGGCGGGGCCCGTGGTGGCAGGTGCAGCGGAGTCTGTGGTGGCAGGTGCAGCGGAGTCCGTGGTGGCAGGTGCGGCGGAAAACGAGGAAATTCAGCAAGGACTCAGCAAACCGGGATTGGAGTAAAACTTTCTGGTCCCATGTGCGCTATTTCTCTGCCATTCACTTTGGTTCCTGATCCTTGTGGGTCTTTATATTTCTATACTTTGAAGTTTAATAAAGAAAAGAAAGTTTTACTCCAATCCTGGTTTGCTGAGTCCTTGCTGGATTTCCTCGTTTTCTCTTCATACTGATGGATTGACCCCTATCCAAGTCCTTGCAGGATCTTGTCTACCAGGTGGGAAGAGACCCGTGAGCTTCATTGCTGGAGCTGGACGTTGTCTTACATATCCTGATTATATATACTGTGTGTGTGTGTGTATATATATATATATATACACACACACACACACACATGTGGATATATATATATATATATTTATATATAACTTATATATTTTTATATATATATATATATATATATATATCCACATGTGTATATATATATATATATATATATATAATTTATATATTTTTATATATACATATTTATATATATATATATATATATATATATATATTTTTTTTTTTTTATTTACTTTGTTCTGCATTTAATAATCCCTCCAGGGACTTGAACCTGCAATAGTCTGATCACATGTTCTATATACAGTAATCGAAGTCTCCTATGAACGCCAGCACAGGAAGTTTTCACAGGTGTAGTGAGATCTCAGACAACAGGGGTCTTCGGCGGACCCCCAGCTGTTATGACATCTCATTGGTGTCCAATGATTGTGCCTATGAGGGCTCAGAACAGCATGCCCCTTACTAACATGGGTTAAATGCCGCTCTCAGGGATTGACAGTGATACTTGACTGGTTAATAGCCACGGGCAGACCACTTTTCGACCACGGCTGTTAGAAGCAGATGAAGGCTGAATGATTCAGCCTTCATCTGCAAGGAAAGATGTGGGCTCGGCGTGTGATGAGCCCACATCAAAGTCAGAGAGATGACCCATGACGTTGTCACGGTCGTTTCTCTGTTACAGAGACTAGTGACATGTTCTGGGCCAGAGTCTCTTTGCCTTGAGACTCTACAGATTAAATGTATTCCCTTTCCTTTGGGAAGCAGTGGGTTAATATCAGTATTCCTTTTCAGTAATCGTTCTTATTACCTTCCCAGGTGTTTCCGGTTTGGACCACTCCCAGTCCCTGTATATACCCTCTGTTGCCAGCAGAGGGTGCCAATTATTCTTACTCATTTGGATGCTTGGCCTGGAGGTGGAAGGAGCTGGCGGAGCCCTCTCTGCAAGTTGCTGTGTAGCTTGCAGTCTTGGTGCTGATGCGTCGCCCGGGGACCAGGGGGTACTCAGATCCGGGCCACGAGGTCACTTCTGTGGGTATCACGGTGGCGTGAACCGGTCTGTGATCCCAGGCTCCACAGTAAAAGGGGGTTTGGTTTTGGGGATTTATTGTTCGTGACGCCACCCACGGTTGTGGTGAGGTTGTGACACCACCGCTGCTCTGGACGGGGATCCCGGGAGGGATGGTATGGAGCAGCTAGATGTTAGTTCTCCCCTCCGTGGGTAGGGGGTTGGTTGTCCCGGGGTCCGATGATGGGGTAGGGATGGATGGCAGGCCGGGTGTGGGGCCTGGTGAGGTGCAGGGTCGCAGGGGCAGCGCTGTGCCGCACGGCACGGTGGTACTCACTCAGCCAGAGATCAGGACACAGTTCTTGGTAAAACACTCGGCTGGATGGACGGGTCCCACAGACGCTGCGGTGTTTTCCCCTGACCCAGTTTGGTGGTGTAAGTACTTTCCTGCACCTTCCGTACACTCCTCCTGCGCTCCGGCTTCCAGCTGGCTCCCCGATTCAGTACCGGTGGGCCACCGCCAAGCCCCGGCTACCTACAGTTCCACCAGCTGTCTCCCCGGCTCCCTGCAGATGGCCACTACCGTCTGCCTGACTCTCTGCTGCACGAGGGCCCTAGGCTCCAATCCTAGGCCCCAGTCTGCGTCTGCCTCTCTGCAGACCTCTTCTCTCCTCCTTCGCCTGAACTTGACTGGGCTTGTTTCCTGCCTCAGGCCAGCTAACTCCTGGGTGGGCGTCTCCATCTCCTGACTCCGCCCACCTGGTGTGTCAGTCTGAGCCCGAGGAAAGGAATCAAGTTTCACTGGGGATGTCTGCTGTGAAACTGCTGGGGGTGGGGGGGGTGTGTGTATGTTGTTACCTGTGGCCCCTAGCTTGTCCAGGGCGCCACACTGACAGCAGCTTTCTGTTGTTCTGTTTCCCCCATCTGTCTTGGCGTTTCATCAGTGCAGCAGTGGGGCTACCGTCCCTTACCTGCCAGCTCACTAGTCAGGGTATCCTGTTAAGTGACAGGTGTGAAACCTGTATAGGGAATGGCTAGAATTGTAGGGTACAGCTGCAGGTGAGTGAAGGAGGTGTCTGCACCCTCACTAGCAGTAACGCCCATCGTTGTTAAAGTGTCCTTGGTGTACCCTTTATGTTGTAGAATGTTGTGCCGTGCGTCATACATCCGTTGTCACTCACGTGCATAGTACGTTATTAGTCGTGAAGGTGTTAAGGCGTGAACTATTTGTAATGTTCTATACCAATTTTGTTCGGGCAGAATACCAATGGCTCTGTGCCAGTATTTTTATTTAAATACTGCACCCTTTGGGTGGCCAGTCACACTTTTTATCACTATGGTGTTGGGTCTCTGTGCACGTTTTTCTTTGATCTTGTATCCCTTTTGAAGTGTAAAGGGTGCTTTACATGCTGCGACATCGCGACTGAAATATCATCGGGGTCACGTCGTTACGGACGCCAGTAGCGCCATCGCAGCGTGTGACACCAAGGAGCGACTATCAACGATCGCAAAATTGTCCAAAAACGGTGATCGTTGACACGTCGCTCCTTTCCTTAATATCGTTGCTGCTGCAGGTACGATGCTGTTTGTCGTTCCTGCGGCAGCACACATCGCTATGTGTGACACCGCAGGAACGACAAACATCTCCTTACCTGCGTCCACCGGCAATGAGGAAGGAAGGAGGTGGGTGGGATGTTACGTCCCGCTCATCTCTGTCCCTCCGCTTCTATTGGACGGTCGCTTAGTGACGTCGCTGTGACGCCGAACGCACCTCCCCCTTGAAGGAGGGATTGTTCGGCGGTCACAGCGATGTCGCTGAAATGGTATGTGCGTGTGACGCTGCCATAGAGATAATATTCGCTACGGCAGCGATCACCAAATGTCGCATGAACGACGGGGGCGGGTGCTATCGCGCTTGACATCGCTAGCAATCGCAGCGTGTAAAGCACCCTTAACTTTTATTCTGAAACCCGTTTCCTTTTTATTCAATCACCTGTGACGATCAGATCCTTTATTAAAATACAGTTTTGCATATATAAGCCAGAGGTAAAGTAGTGACAAAGAACATTTCTAACTCTGGAGGACTCCAACTGACTGTTCTTCACTTCTCCTCCGGGAGTGCTGCAGGGAAATTGAACCCTACCTTCCTGGTTTACCCATAGATCATGGATGAAAACTGGAGACATGAGTAGCGGCAAAGTTCATCAGTGGGCCATCATTCAACCATAAAGGGACTATCCGTGATGGACTATCACAAAATGATGGTGGTTAGATACCTATGACTGGTGCATCCTCATTTCACCATCATGATAAAACAAGCACGTAAGGGAACTTTCCCCTTTAAATCCACTCTATCCGTTCGTACAAATATGCATTTACCCGCTATTTCTCTTGACATTTACTTTGAGACGTAAAGTGTATAGGGCTCAGTTGGACATACAGTGACATTTCTCACGTGTGCCTTTGATTGTGGTCTCCAATGTTTGTAGATAGAAAATGCTATTAACTTTATATACATGGAAATGTGCTCGGACGTTATCAATATCACAGATGAGAGGCGGCATGACGTTTGCTACGCTACCTGATCAAGTGTAAAATTAGTTTTGTGACGGTGTGAATCTAATAAAATGTCAACGGAAATATCTCCATTTTGTGATATTTTAGAACAAGTAAATTATTTTTGAATCAAAGATCGAGGCATGTAGAGAACTCATAGTGAACTGGAGAACTATAAGGGGTACTTTGCACGTTGCGACATCGCTACTGCGATATCGTCAAATCGAAAGTGACGCAGATCCGGCGCCGGTAACGACGCCGCAACGTGTAAAGCCTAGATGCGACGATAAACGATCGCAAAAGCGTCGTAACTCTGTGATCTGTGTAGCACCAATAATGTCGCACCAATAGGAGATACGATGTTGTTCCTCGTTCCTGCGGCAACACACATCGCTGTGTGTGAAGCCGCAGGAGCGAGGAACATCTCCTTACCTGCCTCCACCGGCAATGGGGAAGGAAGGAGGTGGGCGGGATGTTTACGTCCCGCTCATCTCCGCCTCTTCGCTTCTATTGGCCACCTGCCGTGTGACGTCGCAGTGACGCCGCACGACCCACCCCCTTAGGAAGGAGGCGGTTCGCCGGCCAGAACGATGTCGCCGGGCAGGTAAGTGCATGTGAAGCAGCCGTAGCGATAATGTTCACTATGGCAGCTATCACAAGATATCGCATGTGCGACGGGGGCGGGTGCTATCGCGCTCAGCATTGCTAGCATTGGCTAGCGATGTCACAGCGTGCAAAATACTCCTTAGTGTTTTCTGAAATGAAAGAAATATTTTGGAAAAGAAAGAACATTTATCACAAACCAACTGGATAGTAATCACTGGGACTGCCAACAAATTGCTAAAACCAGGGACCATGTTTCCTACAGTGAACTAAAGCTGAACTGAAGTGGCAGTCCACCCTTGTCTCTAGTGCTCTATATAAACTCTATTGCTTGATTAAAAAAAGATAACGTCCCTAAAAAGACCTAAAATAAAATCAACAATTTAAAAAGTAAACATTGAATTAAAATCTATTATATAAATCTCAGTGTATGTATGTGAGTATGTATGTGTGTATGTATGATTGTATGTTTGTATGTCCACTAAAGGAATTTTCACCGTCGCATGTACAATCACGAAATTTTGCACAGACACTCCATTTGACTCAGGGAACGTCATAGACTATATATAGCGGGGAAATTGTAACTCTGCGCTTTACAGTTATTCGCCCAAAACCTGCCTCCATTAAAGTCAATGGATCTGGGAGCCACAGTGCAGCCAGAACTTCAGAAGAATGTGAAGCCACGCCCTTAAATGGAATGTTGGACTGTCACAATGCAGCCAGGGAAAGAGACAGACAGACAGACAAAGAGCCAGACAAGGGAAGAGACAGGGAAAGAGACAGGCAGACAGACAAAGAGACAGACAGGGGAATAGACACACAGACAGGGAAAGAGAGAGACAGACAGAGAAAGAGACACGCAGACAGACAGGGAAAGAGACAGACAAGGAAAGAGACAGAGAGGGAAAGAGAGAGACAGAGAGGGAAAGAGACAGACAGACAGGGAAAGAGACAGACAGGGAAAGAGACAGACAGGGAAATGTGACGCCCTGGCAAAACCAGGTAGTCACAGATGACTGTACCCCCCACCAAGGGTGCAGAAATCGCCTCTTCCTTGGGAATTAACACCACACATCCCACACATAGGAACATCAGCCACAAATCCTAGTCGTCCCCCATGACAGCCAGGACACACCAGTGGGCGGGACCAGTTGGGTGGGAACGCCCACCTAGGGGTCTTGAGGTGACAAGGGGCGGGAACCAGTCAGTTCAGTTGAGAGTTTTTAGTTAAGTTTGGAGGGTGGAGTTGGAGGAGAGCAGACAGAGTTAAACAGTGAGGAGTCTGCAGTGTGGTCAGGGTTGGAGCCCTTGGACCACGGGAGAACTGACTAGGTGGCAGACGGCGGTGTAGGGCCACAGGCGACGGAGATCCGGTCGCGGGAGACCTGAAGTGGACCGGGGTAGGGTTGTAGCCCGCCGGTACTGACAACGGGAATCCGGTCTGGAGGCCGTGCACAGGCGGGGTACCTGGACCCCTGGACGAGGCAAGCTTCAGGTCCCTTGTTAATTAATCAGCGGGACAAGGTACCAGGCCTTGTTTCTGAAGAGAGAAGCCCAGATAGAGCAAACCGGCAGCCCAACGCGTGGGATAGGGTGTCTGCCAAGAACCCATTAAATCCCACGGGTCAGAGTTTGTGGACAATGGCTCCCTCTGTGTACAAAGCTACAGGGGAGTGGATTTCTCCCGTTCCAAGCGGGTTTAATCAACACACAGCAAGACACAAGTGCAGGAGGAAGGGTTCCTACCTAGCCAACCCGTGTGCGGGACCAGCACACCCCTCCAGAGGCAACCGGCATCCGGCCTTGGTTTACAATACAGACTCTATGTGGATCCTTCCTAATTGTGAGTACACCGGTGTCATCCGGTCTGACTTGCCGACGGCACCCCAGCACTGGTCCATAGCTACACCCCGGCCCCGGGACTACACCTCCCTCTACCTGTGGAGGGGATACCATCTTGCTGCCCCCACACAATCGGTCCCGGACGCCGGCCCCGAGAGGCAGTGGCGGTGCCACCATCCCATCACCGCAACCCATAGATGGCGTCATAGACAATCTCCCCTGTAAATACTCCCCTTTTTCACTGTTGCGAGGATGGGCGGTTGCACGAGCCCCGGGTCCAGTCACCACTCGAGCCCCAGACACGATCCCGGATCCGAGCGTCAGTCGAGCAGCCCAGACTTGACCTGAACCCCAATGAAAGCCACTGATTGTGAGTTCAGGTCTTTGCACACATGTAGTCAGCCATAAACAGGTCATTTCCGGGGGAGGGTGGGCGCAGTTTTACCATTTTTTTGGGGTGTACACTAAATACACTCATGCTGTTGTTATCCCCAGTGTACGCCATACAAACATTACATGTGGCTCGCTCTGGACTGAGCACCAATTGTACCCGAGCACAGCGATGCTCGAGCAACTCGCTTGCATACGTAAAGCTCCTGAACTCCGAACCTGAACTCTATTTATTTGTAATGTCTGTGTCTGGTACGAACATCGAATGTCGGGTTCACTCATATCTAGTAACTAATTAAATTTTCTCACGCTGGACTAGAGGAGGCACTGAGAAACACTGGAGGAGCCGTTTCTAGATGCAGTTAGCAGACTACCCACTAGAGGGCACAAAAACAATAAAATAGTCAGCAAGCCGAGTCAGTGCCAGGATGTCAAGTCAAAATCAGGGGAGAACCAAAATCGTGGTCAGGTGCTAGCCAGAGGTCGGGAACCCGGAAGTAACGCCAATGTTAGAAGGCAGAAGGGGAGTTGAAGTGAGGTACAACAAAGCAGGGTCAGAAGCCGGGAGAGCAGAGCTACAAATAGGGATGGGAAGTCAGGAGGAGCTGAACAGACAAATGGTACAGGAAGATGCAGAAACAGGAGAGACATGGGATGGGACTGGGAAGTCAGGAGGAACTGGGCAGACAGATCGTATGGGGAGGGCTCAGGTTAGGACCGTAGCTGGGAGGTTGGATGGATCAGGGAACACTCATGGGAGCCAGACTCACGTGCTGCAATGCAGGAACTATTACTGGCAGTGTTCCAGTAACAGCAGCACAAAGATATTGTAGACTGACCACCGAGATGAGGCAGATTGGAATAAGCCGGTCCCATGACCTGTAACCCGGGGCAAAGATACATATATCTTTATTTTTTTATATATATATATATATATATATATATATATATATATCTTTATTTTTATATAGCGCTAACATATTCCGCAGCGCTTTACATACATCAGGAACACTGTCCCCATTGGGGCTCACAATCTAGAGTCCCTATCGATATGTCTTTGAAGTGTGGGAGGAAACCGGAGAACCCGGAGAAAATCCACGCAAACACGGGGAGAACATACAAACTCCTTGCAGATGGTGTCCTTGGTGGATTTGAACACAGGACCCCAGCGCTGCAAGACTGCAGTGCTAACCACTGAGCTGCCACAAGACTCTAGTGCTAACCACTGTGCCACCGTGCCACCCGGTGCATGCCTGCAATGGCTCAGCGGTGGCTGAGGCTGGCACAGATCAAGACAAATTTGTTATAAATTTCATAAAAAATTTGGATTTGGTAGAATCCAAATTTTACAGGATTTTAAGAAATTGATTCACATTGATTTGATTCAATGCTGGCTGGATTCTTTTGAGTGTTGTAAAGGAGTTAAGAATCTACCTGTCCTACCTCCTTAGCTGACCACTCAGTCCACCTTTGGTCTTCACTTCAGACCTTCTGCCGCAAACTGAAGTGGACACATAAGGTGTGGCACACAGCAATGATTTGGGTCACCCCGTAGGGTCACACTTCATTTTCTTGCTTTGTGCTGCCAAAATAAAGGAGAGCTAGCTAGCGGCAGAAGATCCTGACTAATAATGGAAAAGAAGACAGACCTGAATCAAAATGTAGTACCAGGCATGGAGCCGTGGTGGCAAGACGTGATGGCAGCAAAAGTGAGAATAATCGTTTTTTATTTTCTATCCCCTTCCCGGCCATTCCTTTATTATGCTTTTGTATCCAACACCCCAATAGTCAGTGCGATTCAGATCTACCAGCCAATGCAAGTGATTGTAACTTAATGGAGAATTCCTACTTCTTTTAAAGGTCTCTTGACAATACATTGATCACAAAACGTCCCATTTATGTGATCCTACGTAATCAGCTCTAATCTTTGGGGAATCGTGGCAGTAAGGGTTCAGCTTCCTTGCAGGACCCTCACAAGCAAAATAAGGTATGGCGCTACAATTCAAGCAAATCAACAGGTTGTTGTCACGTGTGTGTCGCATCCATATGTTACCTCTGAAGGATCTGTGATCAGGAGGTTTCAATGCTTAATTTATCTTAGGTCCTTAGCCCACTTGTCTGTTATCTTTTATTGGAGTTGGTTTACTTTCTTTTGATGCTGAAGGGGTTTAGGACCCTTTCCCTTGTAACTGAGATTACTCGAAACCTTAACTACAGCTGCAGCATCTTATCATCACTCCCTTCTGCTATATTTACCCACTCCTTGCTTCACTCCATGCCGGTTCTTGTATTCTGACCACTTTGAAGGAGCTCGTCTCTGGAGAAGCTGAGGTGTTTATTCCTGTTGCAGCTGAGAAATTTCCTGCTGGAGAAGCTGATAAGTGCTGTATGTTGACTTTTTCTCACCCGTTTGTCTTACCGTCCTCATATTGTTTTATTGTAGTAGTGAGACTAGTGTCTCGCTGGTCTTCACACTAGTTAGGGTGAGTGCAGGGCCAGCAAGGGCCTTGGCACGCGACGGCGCACAGGAGGAAGGATCTGTCTAGGGATATTAGGGAGTACAGGGATCTGACTCAGGTGAGTGTTAGGAGGTGAGTCCACTTCCCTCTCCCTATCGTCAGGACCTTTCATTGTACTTCTTTCCAGGTTTTCCCTTTGTGTTGCACCATTCGTCCGCTGTACTCTCGCACCCGGCATGACAATTGTCTCTCAGATGAAGGATAGAGATGCTTTTTGTAGCCACTTTTTAAAGACCAAGAGATGAGGATCCTAAGCAAAGTATCCCTTCTATCAACGCAAACTTATCCAACAGGACATATGATAGTTTGTTATTTAAGTGGATCACTTTCTTTATAATGCAAAATTTAAAATCTAATATATAAAGCTGAATGTGTGTGTGTGTGTGTATGTGTGTGTGTGTGTGTGTGTGTGTGTGTGTGTGTGTATGTCCGGGATTGGCATCTGAACCGTCGCAGCTACAGCCACAAAATGTTGCACACTCACACTTCTGGACCCCGAGAGCATCATAGGCTATATTGTGAGGTGAAATTTTAACCCCGCACGGTCCAATTTACCAATCAATTTTGCCCCTATCTACATAAAGGGGAAAAAGTGAAACGAACAGTGTTTCCGCACCGTCGCATTTACAATCACAAAATTTTGCACAGACACCTCATGTGACCCAGGGAACGTCGTAGACTATGTTTTGACAGGAAAATTTAACCCCGCGCTTTACAGTTAGGGCTACTTTGCACACACAGATAAATCTTTGGCAGATCTGTGGTTGCAGTGAAATTGTGGACATATTGTTCCATTTGTACACAGTCACAAACCTGGCACTGATTGTCCACAATTTCACTGCAACCACAGATCTGCCGCAGATTTATCTCTGTGTGCAAAGTACCCCTTACTCTCCAAAAAACATGCCTCCATTAAAGTAAATGGAGCCTGGAACTACAGGTTATTAGTAGGAGCTGTGATTGGTTGTTATAGGAACAAAAGACATTCATAGTATAAAAAGCTTATATGTGAGGTAATAAGATGTCGGTGGGGAGACGGAGAGAGAGAGACAGATAGAGACAGACAGAGAGACAGACAGAGACAGACAGGGAAAGAGACAGCCAGGGAAAGAGCGCGATAGAGACAGACAGGGAAAGAGGGAAAGAGACAGAAAGAGACAGACGGTGAAAAAGACAGACAGAGACAGACGGGGAAAGAGACAGACTTGGAAAGAGACAGATGGGAAAAGAGACAGACAGACATGCAGACAGGGACAGAGACAGGCAGACAGGGAAGGAGGAGACAGCCAGAGAGACAGACAAAGATAGATGGGGAAAGACACAGACCTTGATAGAGACAGACAAGGAAAGAGACAGAGAAATAGAGACAGACAAAGACAGGCAAACACGGAAAGAGACAGACAGGAAAAGACACAGACAAAGAGACGGGGAGACAGACCTGGAAAGAGACAGATGGGGAAATGTGACGCCCTGGCACAGCCAGGGTGTCACATAAAGAGTTAATCCTCCTTGGTAATATGATCTCACACGTGCAGCATGACAAAGCACAGCCCCCAGTGTAAGGGAAAAGCAGAGGAGAGGGGAGGGGCTGGAGCAGACAGTGTGTGGAGAGCAGACAGGACGGAGGTCTGAAGTGTAGCTCCCGGCTGGGAGTGAAGGGTTCTCCAAGAGGGCCGGGGCAGGCCGTAGTGAGGAAGGGGCCAGAACAGGTAGCCAGAGCCGGGCGGTGGCCCCTCGGTACCTGGGTTCCCGGATCACTACAGGGGAGTGATTCCCCGTCCCCGGCTGAGGAGAAAGAGGAAGAGAGAGAGGAGAAAAAGACACTTGCTGCAGGGAAAGAGCAACCAGGGCTGCTGCACCGTGTGTGGGATACAAACACCCCCGTACCGAAGGCTGCGGACACCGGCAATTCTTAGTTCACCAGTGACTCCGTGTGACTTTATTGTGAGTACACCCGTGCCCTCGGGCACTGCACTGCAGCACTGCGCCCTGCCGCCCCCTGCTTACCCCATCATCGGGCCCCGGGACAACCAACCCCCCTACCCACGGAGGGGACATAACAACTACGCTGCTCCCTGTCATCGCTCCCGGGATCCCCTTCTAGAGCAGCGGTGGTGTTCCACCATCACCACAACCGTGGGTGGCGTCACGGACAATCTCCCTTAACAAATACCCCTTTTACTGTGGAGCCTGGGATCACAGACCGGGTCACGCCGCCGTGATACCCGCAGAAGTGACTCTGTGGCCCGGATCTGAGTACCCCTGGTCCCCGGGCGAAACATTTGGCGTCACGAACAGGATCGAACCCATCCAGTTATCTGGAGGAAGTGCGCCTTATTCTGGACTGTCAGCGGTGATCCGCTGCAAAAATCTTAAAGTCACCATCTTTGCCGCCATTTTGGGCGCGAAAATCTCCCGCCCAGCACCTTCTTCCCCAAGCGTTGGGCGCGAAAAAGAGGCTCCGCCCCCCTGAGAACGCGGGCGGAAGTGAAGCTCCGGAGGGCCGGAAGCGAAAGAGAAAGTTTAAAAGTTGCTGGAAGGACTGCTCCCGAGTACCAAGGGGGAGCAGTAGAAAGGAACCGCAGCTTATGTGACAAGGACTGTGGAAGCAGGGACGCCAGGACTCTGCCAGCATTTGGTTCCTGGAAGAGGCCGCCGCAGTGATGCACCGAGCCGTTACCCCTGTTACCGGTAGCGGAGCCCGCAGCGCCTGTTGGGGAGGACCCAGACCTGGGGTCCCCAGGCCTCACCTTTGTCACCACCCTGCCACCGGCCCCGGCAGTCCGCCCGGCCGCGACGGAGATGACGACGGCTCCGGCAGTCCGCCCGGCCGCAACGGCAGCGAAGTACCGGTCCCGTTGACCAAGCTGGAATCGTTTCTGGACTGGGGTCAAGGGGTGCTGCCTGGGTTTTAGGGGCAGCACCAAGGCTAGGTTGTTTGGGTGGGTGACTAAAGGACCCGTTACGTTGACATTATTAAAAGTGTTATTTGTTGTTGCAACGTTGAAGCAATGTGCATCCCGTTTTGGGAAGATTGAAAATGTTTAAAATGTTTTATTTTTTCCAGTTTAATAAAATGTCGGTGCCTAGCCGGCCCGAGGACGGGCCGTGTTTTACCAAGGGGGTGTGTGACGCCCTGGCACAGCCAGGGTGTCACATAAAGAGTTAATCCTCCTTGGTAATATGATCTCACACGTGCAGCATGACAAAGCACAGCCCCCAGTGTAAGGGAAAAGCAGAGGAGAGGGGAGGGGCTGGAGCAGACAGTGTGTGGAGAGCAGACAGGACGGAGGTCTGAAGTGTAGCTCCCGGCTGGGAGTGAAGGGTTCTCCAAGAGGGCCGGGGCAGGCCGTAGTGATGAAGGGGCCAGAACAGGTAGCCAGAGCCGGGCGGTGGCCCCTCGGTACCTGGGTTCCCGGATCACTACAGGGGAGTGATTCCCCGTCCCCGGCTGAGGAGAAAGAGGAAGAGAGAGAGGAGAAAAAGACACTTGCTGCAGGGAAAGAGCAACCAGGGCTGCTGCACCGTGTGTGGGATACAAACACCCCCGTACCGAAGGCTGCGGACACCGGCAATTCTTAGTTCACCAGTGACTCCGTGTGACTTTATTGTGAGTACACCCGTGCCCTCGGGCACTGCACTGCAGCACTGCGCCCTGCCGCCCCCTGCTTACCCCATCATCGGGCCCCGGGACAACCAACCCCCCTACCCACGGAGGGGACATAACAACTACGCTGCTCCCTGTCATCGCTCCCGGGATCCCCTTCTAGAGCAGCGGTGGTGTTCCACCATCACCACAACCGTGGGTGGCGTCACGGACAATCTCCCTTAACAAATACCCCTTTTACTGTGGAGCCTGGGATCACAGACCGGGTCACGCCGCCGTGATACCCGCAGAAGTGACTCTGTGGCCCGGATCTGAGTACCCCTGGTCCCCGGGCGAAACAGAAAGAAACAAAGAGACAGAGACAAGCAGACGAGGAAAGAGGCAGACGAGGAAAGAGGCAGACGAGGAAAGAGGCAGACCTGGAAAGAGACAGACCTGGAAAGAGACAAACCTGGAAAGAGACAGACATGGAAAGAGACAAACCTGGAAAGAGACAGGCGGAGCACATTACTTGGCCAATTTAGTTAAATCTGCGTGGAATATCTGTGGTGTTGAAATGTATGTTGTGAAATGCTTCTATTAGCTTAGTTTTTGCCTTTTAATAATTTCAGTACATTTCTATCTATTTGTTTTGTGGTGTTTGTGTACAGAATACATTTTTGTTAATACATTCTATTTTGTTAACAGCAGTTATTAACGCGGGTGAAGCCGGGGAGTACAGCTAGTGTATAATAAAAATCGAAATCTTCTCAGCACTAAATTATTTGTTTCTTTGACCTGAATCCAATCCAGATCCACACTGAGCACAGGGCAAAGGGTCAAACTGAACGTCCAACTATACGTACGTTGATAGGAGTCATTATCTAATTCATGGAAATTCCTTAGCGCTGTCTCCATTATTATATTATAACCTGGATTATAAAAGCTAAACATTTCTTGTCAATATAATCTAAAAATAGTCAAACACAACCACACTATAATGTCACCAATCAACCATCCAGAAAAAAAGGCTACAGTAAGCTAGGAAAGAGCCTAATGTTATTATCTTGCTTTGCTGTAATAACAAGTAATCTCTATAACAGTCCTATTATAATAACGCATCATCTCAGTGTAACCACTTAAAGGGATAGGCCCACCGTTACTCACCTCTCCTGGATCTGATGCGTTTTACGCTCGAAAACATCATCAGTTTTGCCCTCCTGAAAAAGACATCATGTGCACATAACCTTAGAGAGTGTTTTGGGTTTTTTTCTGAAGGTTTTTTCTTAAGCTTTCTGATTGGACAATGACGGGTTTGGAATGGATTGCATCAGGATTTGCTTCAAAGAAGTGACTTGCACTCTTTTATTTTCCACCAGACAGTTTCAGAACTTAAAGCAGGAAAAAACTCTTAGGCTACTTTCACACATCAGTTTTTTTCCATCAGGCACAATCCGGAAAAAAACGGATAAAACGGATCCGGCTCCGTTTTATCCCCATTGATTTGTATTAGCGCCGGATTGTGCCTGATGGCCTTGCGTTGCATCCGGCTTTTGCCGGATCCGTCGTAAGTGGCTAATGACAACGTTTTTTGTCTCTGTCAAAAAAATGCATCGCGCCGGATCCGACGCGATACGGCGAGATTTACAATGGAAGCCTATGGACGCCAGATCCAGCGTAATGCGGCAAAAAACGGATGCAGCCGCCGGATCCGTTTTTGTAAACTGAGCATGCTCCAATGTATTGGAAAAAACGGATCCAGCAAAAAAACAGACAAAGCGGATGCCAAACCAGATGCGCCAGATTCGTTTTTTGACGGATCAGGTATACCGGATCTGTGAAAAAAAAAAAGGAACAGGCGGATCTGTTTTTGTATATTCTGCACCGGACCCGTTGCATCAGGCACACGCTGGATTGTGCCTGATGCCAAAAAACTGATGTGTGAAAGTAGCCTTAACATGAATTGTAAAGTAGTTTTACTATGTGGGGCATTCCAGTATTTGACTGAGTGCACCCTGACTACTGTGTCTTGTAGTAAGGGGTTAATCTAGTTGTCCCATGTAATTTGTACCTCCTCTCTGTATTGTTGCAGCCAATGATTCTGCTCTTCTCCTCCTGCTTTCCCCTTTGTAAACGTATTCCCTGTCTCTTCCTGTCTCTCCTCCTCCTGCTACTTTCTCCCTCTCTAGACCTATTCCCTGTCTCTTCCTGTCTCTCCTCCTCCTGCTACTTTCTCCCTCTCTAGACCTATTCCCTGCCTCTTCCTGTCTCTCCTCCTCCTGCTACTTTCTCCCTCTCTAGACCTATTCCCTGCCTCTTCCTGTTTCTCCTCCTCCTGCTACTTTCTCCCTCTTTAGACCTATTCCCTGCCTCTTCCTGTTTCTCCTCCTCCTGCTACTTTCTCCCTCTCTAGACCTATTCCCTGTCTCTTCCTGTCTCTCCTCCTCCTGCTACTTTCTCCCTCTCTAGACCTATTCCCTGTCTCTTCCTGTCTCTCCTCCTCCTGCTACTTTCTCCCTCTCTAAACCTATTCCCTGTCTCTTCCTGTCTCTCCTCCTCCTGCTACTTTCTCCCTCTCTAGACCTATTCCCTGCCTCTTCCTGTTTCTCCTCCTCCTGCTACTTTCTCCCTCTTTAGACCTATTCCCTGCCTCTTCCTGTTTCTCCTCCTCCTGCTACTTTCTCCCTCTCTAGACCTATTCCCTGTCTCTTCCTGTCTCTCCTCCTCCTGCTACTTTCTCCCTCTCTAGACCTATTCCCTGTCTCTTCCTGTTTCTCCTCCTCCTGCAACTTTCTCCCTCTCTAAACCTATTCCCTGTCTCTTCCTGTCTCTCCTCCTCCTGCTACTTTCTCCCTCTCTAGACCTATTCCCTGCCTCTTCCTGTTTCTCCTCCTCCTGCTACTTTCTCCCTCTCTATACCTATTCTCTGTCTCTTCCTGTCTCTCCTCCTCCTGCTACTTTCTCCCTCTTTAGACCTATTCCCTGCCTCTTCCTGTTTCTCCTCCTCCTGCTACTTTCTCCCTCTCTAGACCTATTCCCTGTCTCTTCCTGTCTCTCCTCCTCCTGCTACTTTCTCCCTCTCTAGACCTATTCCCTGTCTCTTCCTGTTTCTCCTCCTCCTGCTACTTTCTCCCTCTCTAGACCTATTCCCTGCCTCTTCCTGTTTCTCCTCCTCCTGCTACTTTCTCCCTCTCTAGACCTATTCCCTGCCTCTTCCTGTTTCTCCTCCTCCTGCTACTTTCTCCCTCTTTAGACCTATTCCCTGCCTCTTTCTGTTTCTCCTCCTCCTGCTACTTTCCCCCTCTCTAGACCTATTCCCTGTCTCTTCCTGTTTCTCCTCCTCCTGCTACTTTCTCCCTCTCTAGACCTATTCCCTGCCTCTTCCTGTTTCTCCTCCTCCTTCTACTTTCTCCCTCTCTAGACCTATTCCCTGCCTCTTCCTGTTTCTCCTCCTCCTGCTACTTTCTCCCTCTCTAGACCTATTCCCTGCCTCTTCCTGTTTCTCCTCCTGCTTTACCCCTTTGTAAACCTATTCTCTGCCTCTTCCTGTTCTCCTCACTTTGAGGGACCCGGAGGCAGCTGTCCCACCCTACCTCCCTTTTTCAGTGTTGATGGTTTTTGGTACAAAAGCTACCTGCTCCAGGAGTCCAGTGGTGGCACAACACTTTGCATTGGTTTACTATGGTGTTACGGTTGAGGCGAGCACTGGAGACTATGTCCAGATTTCTTGCTACTGCACATGTGCGAGCGCTGGAGACTAAGTCCAGATTTCTTGCTACTGCACATGTGCGAGCGCTGGAGACTAAGTCCAGATTTCGTGCTACTGCACATGTGCGAGCGCTGGAGACTAAGTCCAGATTTCGTGCTACTGCACATGTGCGAGCGCTGGAGACTAAGTCCAGATTTCTTGCTACTGCACATGTGCGAGCGCCGGAGACTAAGTCCAATCTTGGAGCCATTGCACATGTGTGGGTGACATCATCGCTGACACGAGGTCACATGTCTCTGACACCTTCTATGCCGATTGGTCGCTGGTCATGTGCTTGTGACGTCTTGCTCGGTGATAGGCCAGCATGACGTCACTCCTGTCGTTCTGGCAGCGGATTGGCTCTGGTGTCCTCCATCTTGGATGAGGCACAGAGTCTATATAAGACCCTGACACACGCCGCATGGTGCTCAGTCCTCTTGGTTCATGCATATGAGTAGACGCTCTGTGCGCGTTCCTCTAGGCATTCCTCTGTCTATGCTAGGTGAGCGCTACCGGCAGGGTAGCGTTCTTATACCTTACAGCTTCGGCTGCTGTCCGTATCCTTACCTCTTAGGGGAGCGGACATAGGCAGGTGCCTGAGGCACATGGTCTGGCTGGGCCTTGTGATTCTACTCGTAGGTGGACGTTGCCGCTAGGGTAACGTTCCTTATACTGCGTCTGGCAGTTGTTCGTATCCTCGCACACTAGGGGAGCGAACAGAGGTAGGAGCTTTGTGCGGCTTACGCTGCTGTTCGTCTCTTTTGCACCACTAGAAGAGCGGACCTAGGCAGGTGCCATATCTAGTGGTTCGTGTCCTCGCACACTAGTGGAGCGAACGCAGGTAGGAGCTTTGTGCGGCTTACGCTGCTGTTCGTCTCTTTTGCACCACTAGAAGAGCGGACCTAGGTAGGTGCCATTTCGCACACATTGCCTTTGTCTCTGTGATTGTTAACAGAGATCATTCCACACACCCTCCAAGTAAGGGAGGAATTGCTTTACTTACTTATTATATCCTTCTGTGAGTTAACAGAGGTATTGCACTCTGCCATAGTCTGCAGCAAAGTCTTTGCACGGTGGACCCTGACTGTCTGATACTCCTTTCGGTTATTATCAGACAGCCCCCCGTAACATTAGGACTGAGCCAAGGGTCTGGCAGTTATGGCAGAATATCAGCAGTTACACCGTTACATACAAGTACTTGAGTCACGGCTCAAGAGTATAGAGGATAAACCTCAGACCATGGTGACATCTGCACATGATCCTCGACTTGCTCTGCCAAACAGATATTCTGGCGATGCCAGATCATGTCGTGGTTTCATTAGTCAGTGTCAGATACACCTAGAGGTCAACTCTTCTCGCTTCTCTACGGAGAGGTCCAGAGTAGGCTTTATCATCTCATTACTTCAGGACAAAGCCTTAGAATGGGCGACTCCCCTATGGGAGCGCTCTGATGTGGTTACTCTGAGACATCAAGACTTTCTTGATGCTCTTAAGGCGGTATTCATGGGTCCGCAGGTTACCCATGATGCGGCCCTGAGACTGTTAGATCTATCTCAGGGTTCGTTATCCACTAGTTCTTATGCCATTGCTTTTAGAACTCTGGTGGCAGAACTAGATTGGCCAGAGAAGGTGTTGATTCCTATCTTCTGGAGAGGGTTGGCAGGCTATGTCAAGGATGCCCTTGCTACTCGTGAGGTCCCTGCTTCTCTGGAGGACTTGATCACAGTTGCAACGAGGATCGATGTACGCCATAAGGAACGTAGACTCGAGGTCTCTTCCTCACGCCCTAAGCATCGGGCTATTCCAGTTGTTGAGGGTCCACTACCATCTTCCTCAGCATCTGAAACATCTCCCACTCCTATGGAGTTAGGTCATACGTTCTCCAGACTACGCAAGTCTGGTCCTCCTATATGTTACGTATGTCGTCAGGCTGGGCACTATGCCAACAAGTGTCCTAGTCGTCAGGGAAACTCCCTGGCCTAGTAACCATTAGAGGGGGGTTACTAGAGACGTCTTCTGCACCCTCTAAGTGTTGTATCCCAGGTCAGCTCTCGTTATCTGAGAATACATGGCCTATTATGGCTTTTGTGGATTCCGGAGCTGACGGGATTTTTGTGTCCTCAGGATTTGTAAAGGGACACAATATTCCCTCTATCATGTTAGAGGCGCCTATTCCTGTCCGTGTTGTTAATGGAACTATGTTGTCTGACTCCATTACATTGAGGACAGTTCCCTTGCGCCTTTCCCTGTCTCAGGGTCACATAGAGGAGATTTCTTTTCTTGTTTTGCCTGAGGGTATAGACGACGTCCTTCTGGGTCTTCCATGGCTTCGGACTCATGCTCCTCACATTGACTGGGAGTCTGACAGCATTATTAGTTGGGGTTCGAAATGTCAGTCCCGATGTCTTCCCTTACCACCTAAGGTCGTTGCGGTTGCATCAACTGATCTCTCTCCCATACCTACACCCTATTTGGATTTCGCTGACGTGTTCTCCAAACAGGGTGCTGAGGTTCTTCCACCCCATAGGCCGTATGACTGTGCCATAGACCTTATCCCAGGTTCGGTTCCACCTAAAGGCAGGGTTTACCCCCTGTCGATACCTGAGTCGGAGGCCATGTCGACCTATATAAGAGAGAGTTTAGAGAAGGGGTTCATTCGTAAGTCTGTCTCTCCCGCGGGAGCTGGGTTTTTCTTTGTTCGGAAGAAAGAGGGTGATTTGCGTCCCTGCATAGATTACAGGGGTCTCAACGCAATCACAATAAAGAACAAATACCCATTACCTTTAATTTCGGAGCTCTTTGACAGACTGAGAGGAGCTCAAGTTTTTACGAAGTTGGATCTGCGGGGTGCGTATAACTTGGTACGAATTCGAAAGGGTGACGAATGGAAGACCGCTTTTAACACCCGAGACGGTCACTATGAATACCTCGTCATGCCTTTTGGGTTATGTAATGCACCCGCAGTATTTCAGGACTTCGTAAACGATGTGTTCAGGGATTTACTGTTATCCTCAGTAGTGGTGTATCTGGACGACATCCTGATTTTTTCTCCTGATCTGGAGACTCATCGTCAGGATGTCGTTCGTGTCCTTTCCCGTTTAAGGGAGCACTCATTGTTTGCTAAACTCGAGAAATGTGTATTCGAGCAGTCCTCATTGCCTTTTTTGGGTTACATTATCTCACAAGAGGGTCTGGCTATGGATCCTGCGAAGCTCTCTGCTGTCCTGCAATGGTCCGAACCTCATTCCTTGAAGGCGGTGCAACGCTTCTTAGGATTCATAAATTATTACAGGCAGTTCATACCCCATTTTTCTACTTTGGTGGCCCCTTTGGTGGCCTTGACTAAGAAAGGTGCTAATCCCAAAGCCTGGTCTACTGAGACATCTCAGGCTTTTGAGGCAGTAAAAAGACACTTTTCAACTGCTCCCGTTCTTCAAAGACCCGATGAGAATAAGCCCTTCCTCTTAGAGGTTGATGCCTCTTCAGTGGGTGCTGGTGCGGTCTTGTATCAAAAGAACGGTGCAGGTAGAAAAAGGCCGTGTTTCTTCTTTGCTAAAACCTTTTCACCGGCAGAGAGAAACTATACCATTGGGGATAGGGAACTGCTCGCCTTGAGATTAGCCTTGGAGGAGTGGCGTCACTTGCTGGAAGGAGCGAAACATCCTTTCCAGGTCTATACAGACCATAAGAATCTGACGTACTTACAAACCGCTCAGCGTCTGAATCCTCGCCAAGCCCGCTGGTCCTTGTTTTTCTCCCGCTTTCACTTCTCCATCAACTATCTGTCTGGGAGTAAGAATAACAAGGCAGACGCCCTGTCTCGCTCTATGCTTTCTACCCAGGAAGAGATTGACGAACCTCGTCTTATCCTTCCCTCCAGGGTTTTTCATACGCTCTCCCCTGTGACGTTAGACCAAATCCCACCGGGCAAGACCTTTGTTCCGCCTGATCGACAGAATGATATACTGTCATGGGCCCACACCTCAAAGGTGGGTGGGCATTTTGGTATTAGGCGGACACGAGAGTTACTGGAGAGGTGGTATTGGTGGCCACACTTAGCCAGCCACGTCAAGAGATATGTCGGTTCCTGCTACTTGTGTGCTCGCAACCGTCCATTACGGCAGAGACCGGCTGGGCTCTTGCATCCTTTACCAGTGCCAGATAGACCATGGGAGGTGGTAGGCATGGACTTTGTGGGTGATCTTCCATGTTCACAGGGACATAGATTTGTGTGGGTCATTACGGACCATTTCTCCCGGATGGTTCATCTCGTACCGTTATCGAGAATCCCATCTTCCAGGGTACTAGCCAAACTATTCCTCAAGCATGTCTTTAGGCTTCACGGGATGCCAGATCGTATCATTTGTGATAGAGGCCCGCAATTTACTTCCCGTTTCTGGCGAGATCTTTGTAGCCTTCTGCAAATTGAGTTGAATCTCTCTTCGGCATACCATCCGGAGACTAATGGTTTGGTTGAACGTACCAATCAATCTATGATTATATACCTTCGACACTTTGTTGCTGAGAACCACGATAACTGGTCCTCCCTCCTACCCTGGGCAGAATTTGCCCTTAACAATTCGCTGGCTGAGGCCACTGGGCAGACACCGTTCGTACTCAATAATGGGCAACACCCTAGGGTACCGGTACCGTTTCCCGCTGCTGCACCTCCTCCTCTTGTGGCCGACTGGGCAACTAATGCCAGAGAGGTTTGGGATCGGACTCAAGAGT
The DNA here is from genome assembly GCF_048569485.1 of Anomaloglossus baeobatrachus. NCBI lineage: Eukaryota > Metazoa > Chordata > Amphibia > Anura > Aromobatidae > Anomaloglossus > Anomaloglossus baeobatrachus. The sequence goes on from NC_134354.1 coordinate 772,898,246, forward strand.
CGATCCAAGCAGCTAAGGACCGTATGAAGACGGTGTCCGATAGGTTTCGTCGCCCGGCTCCTGTCTTTTCTCCAGGGGACTTTGTGTGGCTCTCTGCAAAACACATGAGACTTAGAGTGAGCTCTGTCAAATTTGCTCCTCGCTTCCTGGGCCCTTATGAGGTTCTTCGACAGGTAAATCCTGTAGTCTATCAATTGAAGTTACCTGTCCATCTTAGGATTCATGACAAATTCCATGTCTCACTGCTAAAGCCGGCTATTTTACCTCACGCTCGTGAAGTGCACTCTCCTGCCTCTGATTCCTCTCGCTCTAGCTATGAGGTACGAGCCATAGTTGGTTCTAAGATGGTTAGAGGGCGCAGGTTCTTCTTGATAGATTGGGAGGGCTATGGCCCGGAACATCGCTCTTGGGAGCCTGAGGAGGCTGTCCATGCTCCCGACTTAGTTGCCGATTACCTGCGTCGCCGGGAGGGGGGCCCTTGAGGGGGAGGTACTGTTACGGTTGCTGCGAGCACTGGAGACTATGTCCAGATTTCTTGCTACTGCACATGTGCGAGCGCTGGAGACTAAGTCCAGATTTCTTGCTACTGCACATGTGCGAGCGCTGGAGACTAAGTCCAGATTTCGTGCTACTGCACATGTGCGAGCGCTGGAGACTAAGTCCAGATTTCGTGCTACTGCACATGTGCGAGCGCTGGAGACTAAGTCCAGATTTCTTGCTACTGCACATGTGCGAGCGCCGGAGACTAAGTCCAATCTTGGAGCCATTGCACATGTGTGGGTGACATCATCGCTGACACGAGGTCACATGTCTCTGACACCTTCTATGCCGATTGGTCGCTGGTCATGTGCTTGTGACGTCTTGCTCGGTGATAGGCCAGCATGACGTCACTCCTGTCGTTCTGGCAGCGGATTGGCTCTGGTGTCCTCCATCTTGGATGAGGCACAGAGTCTATATAAGACCCTGACACACGCCGCATGGTGCTCAGTCCTCTTGGTTCATGCATATGAGTAGACGCTCTGTGCGCGTTCCTCTAGGCATTCCTCTGTCTATGCTAGGTGAGCGCTACCGGCAGGGTAGCGTTCTTATACCTTACAGCTTCGGCTGCTGTCCGTATCCTTACCTCTTAGGGGAGCGGACATAGGCAGGTGCCTGAGGCACATGGTCTGGCTGGGCCTTGTGATTCTACTCGTAGGTGGACGTTGCCGCTAGGGTAACGTTCCTTATACTGCGTCTGGCAGTTGTTCGTATCCTCGCACACTAGGGGAGCGAACAGAGGTAGGAGCTTTGTGCGGCTTACGCTGCTGTTCGTCTCTTTTGCACCACTAGAAGAGCGGACCTAGGCAGGTGCCATATCTAGTGGTTCGTGTCCTCGCACACTAGTGGAGCGAACGCAGGTAGGAGCTTTGTGCGGCTTACGCTGCTGTTCGTCTCTTTTGCACCACTAGAAGAGTGGACCTAGGTAGGTGCCATTTCGCACACATTGCCTTTGTCTCTGTGATTGTTAACAGAGATCATTCCACACACCCTCCAAGTAAGGGAGGAATTGCTTTACTTACTTATTATATCCTTCTGTGAGTTAACAGAGGTATTGCACTCTGCCATAGTCTGCAGCAAAGTCTTTGCACGGTGGACCCTGACTGTCTGATACTCCTTTCGGTTATTATCAGACAGCCCCCCGTAACATATGGTTTATTTCTACAGTTTTATTTTAATACTTTATGCTATGACTAACTACCATCCACTAAAAGATGAGAGTTGGTTATCAAATCTCCAAATAAAGAGAGTTCTGTTTTATACACCTGAGTGAGGTTTTTTCATTACATGGGACCATCAGTTGGGGTTTGTTGGGGTCTCAGCAGTGTAGAAATAGGAAGAATCGATAATTTTTTTTTAGCAATTTTTCATCTTTTTTTGTGCGGATTTGTGACACCCTGGTCTATTAGGTATTGTGCAATCTGACCTTCAGCACAGTATCCAAACCTCCTTGGCTACGGATCCCTGTTCTTTGGTGTTGCTAAGATCAGAGCCAGTCAAAACCCTAGGAACACTTTGCACCACACCCACCAGACACACTATTGGGGGCCTTAAGGGAATTGGGCTGCCCATTTGGGAGGTTGGTTGGGGAAAGTGAAAAAGTGACAGGAGAAGTGAAAAGGAGTGGAAGGAGTAGGAGGTAGAGTGTGACTTTCTGAGAGGGAGACGTCACCGGTCTGGAGCAGGGCTCCTGAAGTCTACTAGGTAGCAGACGTTGGTCTGGGCCTGGTAGGAGCAGGAACCCCGGTCGCAGGGGATCATGTCAAGAGGCACGGACTGCCGAGGAGGACAGCCGGCGGCCTTGGGCCATCTCCGGGCAGGGGCCAGGGCACAACGGGGTACGTGGACCCTAGGCCAGGAAGTAGCTTCAAGTGTCGCGGGCGGGGAGGAGGGTGTCAGCACACTACGCTCACCCCTTCTGCTAGGGTCCGGCGGCTGCCGCTCAGTGGTGGCTCGAGCTGTGGGCCGGATCCCGGGGGTTCTCGAGCGGCACTCCTCGCCCGTGAGTGAAAGGGGGGTTGTTGGGTGTGGGGATTGTTTATTGTCCGTGACGCCACCCACGGTTGTGGTGATTTCACCACCGCTGCTCAATATGGGGATCCCGGGGATGGTGATGCGGAGCAGCCAGGTGTTGTGTTGCCCCTCCGTGGGTAGGGGTTGGTGATCCCGGGGCCCGGTGATGGTTTGAGAGGTACAGGGCCTGGTGGGCGCAGGGACGCAGGGGCAGAGCTGTGCCTTGCGGCACTGTGGTACTCACTCAGCCTGAGACGTTGACACAGTTTTACGGTAAACCACACGGCTGGAAAGACGGTTCCCACGGACGGCTGCACTTGCTCTCCCAGTAGGTGACGGTGATGTCCCTTTTCCTTGCACCTTTGTTCTATGTTGGTAGCGATGGGTTCCCACCGCTAACCCGCTCCCCGGCTTCAAGCTGGACCGGGGGAGCTCTACTCTTTGCCCGCAGGCGCTGGCCCTGAGAAACTGGTGCCTTGGCGGTGGCGGTGTCTCTCCTACACTGGTTGGGCTGTTGCCTTCAATCGGGACTTGGTTGTTGGGGGATCTACGTCCCCTTCACTGACGGATTTGGAAATTTCTGGTGACTGCAAGCCTTGCCGGGGTCCGAGAGGCCCCTGGCCTGGTGCTGACTGTCCTTCGGAACACTGCTCCAGACCGCCGGGCCATTACCCGTCCGCGGTCCTTCCAGGAACTTCCAAACGGTCCCACTCCAGACAGTCACCGCCGTTGCTGACCTTGCTGACCTGTCCTGCACACAGCTGGACTACTTCAGGCTTTCTCTCTGTCACCACTCTTGCTTTCCTCCTTTACCACTTTACTTCCTTCTCTTTCACTTAGCTGTTTTCTCAAGCCCTGCCTGGGCTACTCCTCCACTCTTTCCACTTTCTCCTCCTCACTCTATCTGCACTTCACTCAAGCCCTGCCTGGGCTAATCTGCCTGGTACTTCCTGCCTCTAGAGCCGTGAACTCCTCGGTGGGAGGAGCCAACCGCCTGGCCCACCCCCTGGTGTGTATCATCAGCCTCTAGAGGAAGGCAACAAGGATTTTTGGTTAGCTTTGGTGTTCCTAACTGGGATGTAGGGTGTGGTAGTGTGCGACCTGTGTCCCCTGGCTTGCCCAGGGTGACACATTCCCCCTTAGCAAAATGCAGACCGTCCGCGGGCTGCCGTCCAACACCGGTTTTATTTTTCTGCAAAAGATAACATGGTAACGGTAACATATATACAGCTTTAATAAATCTTCCCTTAACGGGAGGCACATTTCTTAAACGTTGCATAACGGTTTACGGTTACGGTTTCCGCTCTCTCCCACCCAAGCAACCTGGCCCTGATGCTGCCCCTAAAGCCCAGGCAGCACCCCTTGACCCACAGTCCAGCACACGGTACCCGAGCGGGATCTGTCCTTCCCCTCCAGAGGGTAGCCACCGGTTCCTTTGGTGGCTGGGCCCCAGCCTGCTCTGCTGAGGGCCCTCCCTCCAACCTGCCTCTCCGGAGGCGGCATTGCGGAAACGGTAACGGCAAACAACATATTTACAAGCCACTTAACGTTTGTGGGTGCCCTGCAAGTTCACGGGCTTGTCCATGGATAGTTCCCATGCAAAACTTTTTAAACGCTCCCCACGGGGACAACGGTGTCGGCTCTGGCCGGTTGCAAATCACTTTTGTCAATCAGGTTAAGTACTCGGTATCATCATTTTTCATCATTTTCAACTTTTCAAACTTTTAAACAGAAATTCACACAAACTTCCTGGTGGTCCCAACGGGGACTGCTGCAGCGGGCATCCGCTGCCCTACTGGGTATTTTCGTCCTCCTCACCCGGCTCGGGGTGGAAGGACACGGGCACCAGCCCCTCCAGTGCGTAGCAAGCACGGCGTGGAAGGGCCGCCCGATACCCGTTGCCCCCGGTTCGGGGAACATAAGTGGCCTCCATGCCAGGCAGGGCAACGACCCCCTCCTCTTCTTCTGACACAGGCTCAGTGTCAGGCCCGGAGTCGCTATCTTCTGCCCCTGCCGCAGTCACAGAGGGGTGCACATCCGACGGGCCAGGTGCGGTGCAGCGCGCGAGCGAGTAGGACGGAGGTAACACAGGAGCCAGGGGCAGACCGGGTCCCTCAGCCGCAGCGACCGGTCCCTCGGGGACACAGGGGCGTGGGTCATTCTCCAGCTCCTCCATCACGGCCTCCACTCTATACACTCGCGCCACAGCAACTAGGGCCTTCACCTCCGCGGCCCACTGCTCCATCAGCCCGCCGATCTGACTCTGGTAGTGACGTCAGATCCCCGCCGCCCGGGCCCTCAACCATGCCTCTGTTCCAGACACCCGCTCGGTAGTCTCTGCAGAACTAGGTGGGGCGGACATCTCGGCAGTCGTGCTTTCCAGGAACCCAGTATGTCTGCAGAGTCCTGGCGTCCCTGCTTTTATAGCTGCAGCTACATGCAGCCAGCCGCCATCGCGTCCCCCTTAGCTCTTTTCGGCCCCTCCTCTCTCGGGGCGGGGTCTTGGCCTTCGCGCCTCTACTACTCGAGAAGACGCTCGAGCGGGAACTTTTCGCGCCAAAGATGGCGGCTTCTGAAATTTTTCTGCCGGATACCTCCGGCGGTAACAAGGCGCACCTCTACCAGACGGCAGAGCGGTAAGATCCTGTTCGTGACGCCAAGTTGTCGCGGGCGGGGAGGAGGGTGTCAGCACACTACGCTCACCCCTTCTGCTCGGGTCCGGCGGCTGCCGCTCAGTGGTGGCTCGAGCTGTGGGCCGGATCCCGGGGGTTCTCGAGCGGCACTCCTCGCCCGTGAGTGAAAGGGGGGTTGTTGGGTGTGGGGATTGTTTATTGTCCGTGATGCCACCCACGGTTGTGGTGATTTCACCACCGCTGCTCAATATGGGGATCCCGGGGATGGTGATGCGGAGCAGCCAGGTGTTGTGTTGCCCCTCCGTGGGTAGGGGTTGGTGATCCCGGGGCCCGGTGATGGTTTGAGAGGTGCAGGGCCTGGTGGGCGCAGGGACGCAGGGGCAGCGCTGTGCCTTGCGGCACTGTGGTACTCACTCAGCCTGAGACGTTGACACAGTTTTACGGTAAACCACACGGCTGGAAAGACGGTTCCCACGGACGGCTGCACTTGCTCTCCCAGTAGGTGACGGTGATGTCCCTTTTCCTTGCACCTTTGTTCTATGTTGGTAGCGATGGGTTCCCACCGCTAACCCGCTCCCCGGCTTCAAGCTGGACCGGGGGAGCTCTACTCTTTGCCCGCAGGCGCTGGCCCTGAGAAACTGGTGCCTTGGCGGTGGCGGTGTCTCTCCTACACTGGTTGGGCTGTTGCCTTCAATCGGGACTTGGTTGTTGGGGGATCTACGTCCCCTTCACTGACGGATTTGGCAATTTCTGGCGACTCCAAGCCTTGCCGGGGTCCGAGAGGCCCCTGCCCTGGTGCTGACTGTCCTTCGGAACACTGCTCCAGACCGCCGGGCCACTACCCGTCCGCGGTCCTTCCAGGAACTTCCAAACGGTCCCACTCCAGACAGTCACCGCCGTTGCTGACCTTGCTGACCTGTCCTGCACACAGCTGGACTACTTCAGGCTTTCTCTCTGTCACCACTCTTGCTTTCCTCCTTTACCACTTTACTTCCTTCTCTTTCACTTAGCTGTTTTCTCAAGCCCTGCCTGGGCTACTCCTCCACTCCTTCCACTTTCTCCTCCTCACTCTATCTGCACTTCACTCAAGCCCTGCCTGGGCTAATCTGCCTGGTACTTCCTGCCTCTAGAGCCGTGAACTCCTCGGTGGGCGGAGCCAACCGCCTGGCCCACCCCCTGGTGTGTATCATCAGCCTCTAGAGGAAGGCAACAAGGATTTTTGGTTAGCTTTGGTGTTCCTAACTGGGATGTAGGGTGTGGTAGTGTGCGACCTGTGTCCCCTGGCTTGCCCAGGGCGACACACAAGCATCCTGGTAATTTACTTGACGGGGGTGAAGTTTTCAAGATTCATCCCTCGCCCGCTCCAAAATCGGGGTACTAGCGAGGGGATAGGACTTTTCCCAAAAACACAGTCCATCAAATCCCAAGCGTGAACCCTGAGAGCAAGCTCACTCCGTTAGCCATACGAGTGAGCGGGATCTGATTAGTTCCATACTATAGGGTCCAAACAGTGAAGGTGCCACGGCAACACCAAGGGCATGGATCCAAGCGTGCTCCCTCCTTGCTACAGCGGTGATCAGAATTCTGGTTTACAAGCTGTCGGTGTCAGTATTCTTGGACTGAGTGAGTACGCAGAAACCCTTTTCTCCCTAACGGCACCCCTTCACTGCCATCACCGGGCCCCAGGGCACAACCCCCTACCCACGGAGGGGTTAGACACCTTGCTGCCATATCACTGCCACTGGGCTCCCCCAACAGCAGCGGTGGTACTCCACCTTACCACGCACCGTGGGTGGGGACATGAACTTCTAACTCCCCTGTACATATCCCCATTTTTAAATTCGAGTGTCCACACGAACCCCCGTGTCCGGAGACCCCTCTAGCCACCGCGGTTCCGGATCCGAGCGGCTCGGCCGCTGACAGATTCGGTACAGATTCACTCCTAGTAAATCCTAAAAAAAACTGTCTGCACAAAGCCTGACTCATTATATTACAGCATTCAAGTGAGTGGAGCTGAGCTGCAATACATGACCGATCCTGAAAACAAGGGTGGCACTGTTTGAACCAAAAAAAAAAAAAAAAGTAGTGGAACTTTTTTCTCTTTTTCTCTAGACAACACATTTAATGGGCATTATCTGAAAGTTAGGAAAAAAGCTCTAGAAATGGGTTGCTAAAAAGTTAAAAAATAAAATATTAGAAGGCACAAGTGTATCACGAAGAACGTATAACATTTTACAAAAACCCATAATTCTTTTAACATTCTTGCCCCTGTGTCCTCATGCTACTTAATACATTAATCCGCCATCTGTACGGCTCACCGATATCCCACTCATCTGTGCCGTATACATGACGGCAGGTATGTGCCGCTTCTCTGCCTTCCCTTATTTATGCTTTATCCATTTATATAACCTATATAATGAGCCATCAGAGTCTCCCCGTACGAACCTGTGATTTTAGTAATCAATGCGACATGGGAAGAAGCATGCACATATTATTACACCAAAAAAATCATCCTGAAAAGTGTGTCACTTCCCACTGGGACAAATGTAGCAGAGCTGAGGTCGTTATTGAGCACAGCTCATGGTCATATAATGATGTGTTAAATGTAAACCTATTATGATCGAGTGCATATAAAAGAGCTAAAAGGTTTTTACTGTACATTTTTCGCTAATCATATTTTAAAAATTACTTTTCAAACAGGTTATGTAAAAGTATGATCTTGTTTTGCCTACAAGTTTCAAATCTATGTGTCTCCATGGTAACAGACTACAAACAAACTCTGTGTAGTCAGAGTAATTACAGTACGCTTTTTTTTATTTTCTCCACAAAAATGTTAGTAAACTTTAGTGATGATCTCATCTGAGATTTGATCTTCTGGCGTATGGGCGCTCACTCACTTCATTCAATGGTACAGTACAGATTCAAGTTCTCAATATTGGGCACAGCCTATATTTATCTATTTAAAGGGGTTGTTCACTACTCAGACAACCCCTTCTCAATCAAAGTGTTTGCCCCCTTTAAAATAACAACACTTAAGGCCACGTCTCACTAAGCGACGTCGAAGTCACGTTTTTTGTGACGCAACAGCGATCTTGCTAGCGATGTCGCTGTGTGTGACATCCAGCAACGACCTGGCCCCTGCTGTGAGGTCGCCGGTCGTTGATGAATGTCCTGGACCATTTTTTGTTCGTTGCTCTCCCGCTGTGAAGCACACATCGCTGTGTTTCACAGCGAGAGAGCAACGATCTGAATGTGCAGGGAGCAGGGAGCCGGCTTCTGCGGACACTGGTAACCAAGGTACACATCGGGTAACCAAGCAAAGGCATTGCTTGGTTACACAATATTTACCTTTGTTACCAGCGTCCGCAGCTTCTAGAAGCCGGCTCCCTGCTCCCTGCACACGTAGCCAAGGTACACATCGGGTAACTATAAGCAAAGCGCTTTGCTTAGTAACCCGATGTGTACTATGGTTACGAAGCACAGCGTCGTTACATGGGTGGCTGGTGGCTGATCTCTGATCGCTGTGGAGATCTGCCTGATTGACAGCTCACCAGCGACCATGTAGCGGCGCTCCAGCGATCCCTGCCAGGTCAGTTCGCTGGTGGGATTACGGGAGCGTTGCTAAGTGTGACGGTACCTTTAGGCCTAAGACACACGGCATGAAAATCGGAGGGAGTGGAATTCGATAAAACATCGCATTCCACTCGGACCAATATTATCCTGTGTCAGCACCCACGAGCGATTATTTTCTCAGCCCTATTCGGGCCGAGAAAACAATCGCAGCATGCTACAATTGTAATGCGATCCTGGTTTCTCTCGCACCCATTCAAGTCTATTGGGCGAGAGAAAATTTGCACTGCACTTGCAGTACACCGTTGTACCGCGAGTGCAGGGCGAGAGTGACAATAGCCGGCTACGGAGGAGAGAGGGAGATAAATTCCTCCATCCCCTCCGCAGCTCCAGCCCTCCCCTCCTCAGTGCCAGCCCGCCCCCTGCAGCTGAGGTCCGATCACATGATCGATATGTGGTGATCGCTGCCGTAGCGAACATTATCGCTACGGCAGCGTCACACGCACATACCTGCTCTGCGATGTCGCTGTGACCGCTGAACAATCCCTCCCTCAAGGGGGAGGTACGTTCGGCGTCACCGCGACGTCACAGCGACGTCACTAAGCGGCCGCCCAATCAAAGCGGAGGGGCGGAGATGAGCGGGACGAACATCCCGCCCACCTCCTTCCTTCCTCATTGCTGGCGGGACGCAGGTAAGGCGAGGTTCCTCGTTCCTGCGGTGTCACACGTAGCGATGTGTGCTGCCGCAGGAACGAGGAACAACATCGTTACTGCAGCAGCAACGATAATTGAGATGGGGGGATGTCACCGATTAGCGGTTTTGAACATTTTTGCAACTATTCAAAATCGCTAATAGGTGTCACACGCAACGACATCGCTAACGCGGCCGGATGTGCGTCGCAAAATCCGTGACCCCAACGACATCGCTTTAGCGATGTCATAGCGTGTAAAGCCACCTTTATACTCACCTCCTGTTCCAAAGATGTCGGCACTTGCTCTCTCAAAGCTCACATAAAGTTGTTCTATCTCACGAACCCAAGTAAAGGCGGGGAGACTGAAGCCGGCACTGATTGGGTGCGGGGCTTCAGTGATGTAACAACATCACGTAAGCCCTGGGAGAGCAAGTGGCGACATTACTGGAATGGCGACAACACCAAAGGTGAGTATGTGTTTTTATTTTAATGGGGGCAAACATGGGAAATGAGAAGTGGTTTTCCGAGTAGTAGGCAACCCCTTTAAAAGGAACTTGTCAGGTTCAATATGCACCCAGAACCACGAGCTTTTCCCAACTAGCTAAGGGAACAAACGCCTTCGGGACTAGTCCCTCCCCTCATTTGCATATCATAAATGATCTTTAGAAATATTTTTTCGAAAGATCTCTTTATCTATGCTAGTGTATATAGGGATGGTTAGGCAGGTATTAGCAATATACAACCACAACTGCTCGTGGTTCTGGGCGCATATTGCACCTGACAGGTTCCCTTTAAGGAAGGGCTTTTGGCATTAAAATTCTTAAAGGAGTTGTCACAAAATCTAAAAAAAAAAAATCAATAACCAAACTTTTCAACCCACCACCCCCTCCATGTAAACATGTCCAGAACTGAGCCTCCGTTGCTGGTCCCGTTGTCCGGTTTTGCCCGTGACACAAGTCAAATTGACGGTGCGACAGCCAAGCAGCGAGCTCGGTGGACCTGATCGAGGTGCTTTATCTACACTGGCAGATCCATCGAACTCACTGATTGGTAGGGGTACTTTGCACGCTGTGACATCGCTAGCCGATGCTGGCGATGCCGAGCGCGATAGCCCACGCCCCCGTCGCACATGTGATATGTAGTGTTAGCTGCCGAAGCGAATATTATTGCTACGGCAGCTTCACACGTACATACCTGGTCGGTGACGTCGCTGTGACTGCCGAAGAATCCCTCCTTCAAGGGGGAGGTGCGTTCGGCGTCAACGCGACATCACCGTGACGCCACTAAGCGGCCAGCCAATAGCAGCGGAGGGGCGGAGATGAGCGGGATGTAAACATCCCGCCCATCTTCTTCCTTCCGCATTGCCGGTGGACGCCGGGCGCAGGTAAGGAGATGTTTGTCGCTCCTGTGGGTTTACACACAGCGATGTGTGGAGCCGCAGGAGCGACAAAAAACATCATACCGACATTATGAAAATGAATGAAGTGACACAGATCACCGGTTTTGGACTGTTTCACGCGCGTTCATCTTCTCTCCTAGGCTTTACACGTTGCGACATCGTTACCGGTACCGGATGTGCGTCACTTTCGATTTGACCCTGGCGATATCACAGTAGCGATGTCGCAACGTGCAAAGTACCCCGTAGTCTCACTGACAATGTGATACCAACAATGCAGACAATATCAGCTCTGAACCAGGGGAAGGTGAGTAAAGTGTTGTTTGATTTTCTGTAACAAACTGCACCTAGGGACCAAAATGTTCTGAAAGGCACATAGCTTTCTAAAGGCTGTGTTCACACGTTGCGTTTTTGCTGCAATTTTTTTATGCATATTAAAAGCTGCTTTTTACAGCACCAGAGACAGCTATGAGATGTCAGAAATCTCCTGCACATGCTTGTTGTTTTTCCTGACTGATTTGAATTACCGATGCTTTTTTGAAAACTGCAGCATGTCAATTTTTTTAGTGTTTTTGTAGAGATTTTTTTCAGCCATAGAAAGCAATGAGTAAGTGCAAAAACACTGCTATCAGGTTTTGCAACAATTTTGGTGGAAAAACACGCAGGTAAAGCAGGATGTAAAACCCATATATTTTTGGGATTTTCTGCAGTATAATGTCTTGGTATTTTCACATGACCATGGATGTTTTTCCTGACTATACTATTTAAATAAGTGATAATTTAATAAGTGGTTAGACTAAAACATGCCAGAACAATGTGCAAAGTAATACATGCTCTACCAACTGCATGTCCTACCAATGTGTGAAAGTAAACAATACCATACCAACTGAATGTCCTACCAATGTGTGATAGTAAACTATAACCTACCAACTGAATGTCCTACCAATGTGTAAAAGAAAACAATGCCCTACCAACTGAATGTCCTACTAATGTGTGATAGTAAACTATACCCCACCAACTGAATGTCCTACTAATGTGTAAAAGAAAACAATGCTTTACCAACTGAATGTCCTACTAATGTGTAAAAGTAAACAATGCCCTGCCAACTGAATGTCCTACTAATGTGTAAAAGAAAACAATGTTCTACCAACTGAATCTCCTACTAATGTGTAAAAGTAAACAATGCCCTACCAACTGAATGTCCTACCAATGTGTGAAAGTAAACAATACCCTGCCAACTGAATGTCCTACCAATGTGTGAAAGTAAACAATGCTCTACCAACTGGATGCCCCACCAGTGTGTGAAAGTAAACAATGCTCTACCAATTGAATGCTCTACTAATATGTGAAAGTAAACAATGCCTTGCCAACTGGATTCCCTACCAATGTGAAAGTAAACAATGTTCTATCAAAGAATGCCCTACCAATGTGTGAAAGTAAACAAATGCCCTACAAACTGAATGCCCTACCAATGTATGAAAGTAAACTGCCCTACCAACTGAATGCCCTATCAAATGCCCTACCAATTGAATGCCCTACCAATGTGTGAAAGTAAACAATTCCCTACTGTCTGAATGCCCTAGCAATGTGTGAAAGTAAACAATGCCCTACCAACTGGATGCCCTAGAAATATGTGAAAGTAAATAATACCTGACCAACTCAATTCTCCCTGCTGTCTTCCATGAAATCATGTAACCTTTTCTTCACAGATTTTTTTGTTCAGAATAGTCACTATTTTTCAGACATAAAAAAACCTTTTCCCCCTAAACAATTTGATCTATTTGCACTTTTTTCTTTCCAAAAATGGTTTATAGTTTCACACACGTTTACATTGGTGGACTAATACCTTGTATTGTTCATGCTTGCAAAATGAAGGCAAAGCTGACTTCGGGATCTTAAAAACGCAGCAAAAAAACCCCCAGAAAGAAAGTAATGTGGGAACATAGCCTAAGGGGCACTTTGCACACTACGACATCACAGGTGCGATGTCGGTGGGGTCAAATTGAAAGTGGCGCACATCCGGCGTCGCAGGCGATATCGTAGTGTGTAAATCCTTTTTGATACGATTAACGAGCGCAAAATCGACGCAGGAGCGAGGAACATCTCCTACCTGCATCCTGTGGCTCACGCCGGCTATGCAGAAGGAAGGAGGTGGGCGGGATGTTTACGTCCCGCTCATCTCCGCCCCTCCGCTTCTATTGGCCGCCTGACGTGTGATGTCGCTATGATGCCGCACGACCCGCCCCCTTAATAAGGAGGCGGGTCGCCGGCCAAAGTGACGTCGCAGGGCAGGTAAGTGCATGTGAAGCTGCTGTAGCGATAATGTTCGCTAAGGCAACTATCACCATGATATCGCAGCTGCGACGGGGGCAGGGACTATCGCGCTCAGCATCACAAGCATCGGCTTGCGATGTTGTAGTGTGCAAAGTACCCCTGAGAATTGGTGAACCTTCTGGGCATCGTAGAAGCCTCTAATGCAGTGCTCACTGTAGGTTTCTGGAGTCGGAGGCAACACATGTTGACAGATACACAGAAGCCTCAACACATCATATATTCTAATGCACAACTTAATAATGCAGATATCATTAATCTTTTACACCCAACCCTGGTTACGAATACTCCCTTAGAGATTTAGTAAATGTTATGCGCAGCCGTGTTTGAAAAAGTTTTATCAAAAACATGTCTACATTCAGATATCCTGGAGATCTAACACTACAATGCAGCATTTGTAGATCATAAGGCTAAATGACAGCACAATGTCAATCAGCTGCATCTAAAGCCGGCTGGAGGTACCATTAAAAAAAAGTGCTTTGTAGACGGAAAATGAAAAATAACTAAATGATAAAGGTTACAGAAGGTCTTTGTCATGTGGAAAGATGAAAAGAACAATAGCGACCTTTTAGCCATAACTTGAATAAAAAGGTGTATTAGTCAGTACCACCAGGAGATAAGTACCTGCCGTTTATTTTTTAAGTGCTTGTTTTGGGCTCAGATTAAAGTGGCGTTCTGATCTGGGGCAATTAAGGCCGGTTACTCTTGACCATTTTAGAGATCCCACTGCACATACACGTCCGCCTCTACATTCCCGACAGCGAGAACCAACACCCCATTCTCGAAAACGTTGGAGGTTTTGGACATTATTGGTATATCCTAGATCAGAAATTTCCATTAAACCTTTCACCCCCTGGCGATTATCCATTTTTCATTTTCATTTCTTCCTCTCCTTCTTCAGAGAGCCATAATTTACAATATAGCCACATGAGGGCTTATTTTTTTGCGTGACGAGTTGTACTTTAGAACAAAACCATTAGTTTTACCATGTAGTGTACTGGAAAATGGGGGAAAAAATCCAAGTGCGGAGAAATTGATAAAAAAGTGCAATTTCCCAATTGTTTTGGGGATATTTTATTCACCATGGTCACTATATGGTAAAATTGACATGTCGGTGTGATGCCTGAGGTCGGTACGAGTTCGTGGACACCAAACATGTATAGGTTTACTTTTATCTAAGGGGGATAAAAAAAAAAAATCAGAAAAAGATCCCAAAAAATCCAAGTGCGGTGAAATTGATAAAAAAGTGCAATTTCACAATTGTTTTGGGGATATTTTATTCACCATGCTCACTATACATCCTCATAAGGGGGATAAAAAAAAATCAGAAAAAGATTCCAAAAAAGAATTGCGCTTTTGTCGCCATTTTACGATGCCCGTAGCACTCTCATTTTTCAAAATCTGAGGCTCAGTGACGGCTTATTTTTTTCGTCTTCAGCTGATGTTTCTAATTACACTTTTTTTGTGCAGAATCTAGAATTTAATTGCCTGTTATTGCATTTTAATAAATGTTGCGGCGACCAAAAAACGTATTTTTGTAGTTTAGATTTTAGATTTTGATCGCCTGTTATTTCATTTAAAAAAAATGTTGCGGCGACCAAAAAAAGGTATTTTTGGTGTTTAGGTTTTTTTTCTCACCACATCATATACCGATCACATTAATTAATTCTGAATGCAGAGATACCAAGTATGTGTTTATAGTATTCTTTTTTTTATTCTTTTATTTTTAATAGGGCGAAAGAGGGGTGATTTGAACTTTTAGGTTTTATTTTTTCAGATTTTTATTTGTTTTACTAGATCCCCTAAGGGAACTTTATGCTTGCACAGTCCGATCACCTGTGCATTTCTGCTGATCAGAGCAGCATCGCTCTGATCAGCAGAAATGCTTATTTCCTGTCAGTGGCGGTGCTTTGTCAGCTCTCACAGGAAGTGAGTCATGGTAGCGTCAGGGGTCATCAGGTGACCCCACACTATCATGACAACTCATTGGCACCCTGTGATCACATCAAGGGGCCGCCGATGGCAGTGGGGAATGGCGCGTTCCCTGCCGCGGCCTTTTAAATTGCCCTGATAGTATTTGACAGAGCGATCTAAGGGGTTAATTGGAGCGCATGGATCCTGTTTGCTGCACATGTCTGCTGATCAGATTACCAGGGGCTCGCCGCCAAAGCACGAGGTAACGGGAAGGAGGTGACCAAGTACATACCAGTATGTCCTTGGTCATAAAGATAAAGGTCACCAGTTGTTTGCTACCCTATCTGAGAATAGGAGAGACCCTAATTTCAAGAATGTATCACTTACTGTAGTTTTGATAAAATCACAGTTTTATTTTCTCTGGATCTACCAGTTCTCTGAATGCTGAGCTGTGTATACCCCGCCCACACCAATGATTGGTAGCTATCTAAGTAAACTGTGCAAAGGCAGAGAACTGCCAATCAGTGGTGGGGTTGGGTTTACACAAAGCTCATGAATATGAAGGACTACATGGCAGAAGGTTTACTAGTCCTCTAGTAAACTTTCCTTTAGACAAAGGAAAAACAAGTTTAAGAACACATAAAAACAACAAAGGTGTAAATTATAAAGAGCAGAATATACAGAGCAGGAGGAAATAGAAGTCACGAGTCACCTAGTCCTGTAGTGATAATCTCCTGCTGATTAAATAGTGATTTTATCAAAACTACAGCAAGCAGCCTAGTAAGTGACACTTCCTCGGATTCAGGGTCTCTGTCTCTACATCATACTGCTCTCAAATTAGGGGACAGAAACCTGATAACAGATTTACTTTAAGGCAGAACTGGGATCTGTGAAAGGAAGAAGATGCTACAGACAAAGGAACTACATAACCAAAAAGGTACAAAATAAAAAGCTTTAGTAATACATAATGATTAGACAAAGGACAAACAAGTTTAAGAACATGTAAAAACACCAAAGGTGTAAATTATAAAAATAAAAAAGCTTAAGACCAACAATCATAAACTAAAAAAAAATAAGTGATCATAGATCATGGCAAGAATATACATTAATCAGAAAGAAAACAAAATATACAGAGCGGGAGGACTAGAACTCACGAGACACCTAGTCCTGTAGTGATAATGTCCTGCTGATAAAACAATGATTTATTAAAACTGCAGCAAGCAGCCCAGTAAGTGACATCAGTAGAATCAGGGTATCTGTCCCTACATTATGGTGCTCTAAAATTACATAGCAAAAATCTGCCGACAGATCATGAATATCACCATATAATACTTCCTTATAAAAACCTATCACTATTATATATTGTAGTCATCAGTGCCCCTTTAAAATAAATAATACCACCATATTTCATTCTATTCTCCCTTAATAAAATATTAATAGCGCTCAATGCTCCCTTAAACGTCTTTCCCGGTGTAAGAATTGGATGATGGGAATGTTGATACTGTCAGTGAGATCCAATTACTATCTTGTGAAAACAGTGACATGGCAGCGCTCTGACAACCTCTCACCTACAGTGTTTGCCACAGATAATAAAGAAGATTTTTTTTCCCCGCAGTGTATTTACACTATTTGCTATCTGTAATCCATCCATGGGAAATAAACTCTGAACCATCTGTATGCTGAACACAATTGTTTGGGAGAAATTGTCAAGTTCTCATTGAGCAACTGAAAAACTGTTAGTCATGAACATTACTGTAAGTAGTTCTAATTAGTGATGAGCGAGTACTAAAAAGCTCGGGTGCTCGAAGCTCGGGCCGAGCCTCCCAAGATACTCGTGTACTCGGGCCGAGCAACGAGCCCAATGTTATCCTATGGGAGACCCGAGTATTTTTGTGAAATGACCCCCCGGCAGCATGGAGAAACCCTAAAAATGTCACAAAAGTCTCAGAAGAGTGCTCAAATGACATGGCAACAGCATGGGGAAGACCCCTTGAAGCATTTATCACTGAAAAGTCACAGCTGTGAACAATTTTGTCCGCGTTTCACGCCATTTTTACGGACTCACCAGAAAACCTTCCAAAATGACCCCAAAATGATTTTTCATGGCAGAAATGTTAAGGGCACATACCCAATAGTGAGGTAGAGCTGGTGTATGTTACTTTTTGAGATTAATACATGAAAGATTTTACGTGAAAACATTGTGTGGCACTCCGATGTCCCTGAGAAGAGACGTACATAAAGGCCTCTGAGTCTAATGTGCCCATTTTGAGGAAGTGAGTCTTTGTAGTATTTTCCTTTGCCAGGGCAGTCCAAAATTGTGAGGTTCACCAATGCCCCTGCATACAGACGTGCATGAGGGCCTGTAAACCTGAAGTGCCCATTGGAAGGAAGTGGGTCTATTTCAGTATAGCCCTTTGCCAGGGCAGCCAAAAATTGGGAGGCTCCACATTGTCCCTGAATAGAGACGTGCATGATGGCCTGTAAACCTGAAGTGCCCATTGTAAGGAAGTGGGTCTATTTTAGTATAGCCCTTTGCCAGGGCAGCCAAAAATTGGGAGGCTCCACATTTTCCCTGGATAGAGACGTGCATGATGGCCTGTAAACCTGAAGTGCCCATTGTAAGGAAGTGGGTCTATTTCAGTATAGCCCTTTGCCAGGGCAGCCAAAAATTGGGAGGCTCCACATTGTCCCTGGATAGAGACGTGCATGATGGCCTGTAAACCTGAAGTGCGCATTGTAAGGAAGTGGGTCTATTTCAGTATAGCCCTTTGCCAGGGCAGCCAAAAATTGGGAGGCTCCACATTGTCCCTGGATAGAGACGTGCATGATGGCCTGTAAACCTGAAGTGCCCATTGTAAGGAAGTGGGTCTATTTCAGTATAGCCCTTTGCCAAGGCAGCCAAAAATTGGGAGGCTCCACATTGTCCCTGGATAGAGACGTGCATGATGGCCTGTAAACCTGAAGTGCCCATTGTAAGGAAGTGGGTCTATTTCAGTATAGCCCTTTGCCAGGGCAGCCAAAAATTGGGAGGCTCCACATTGTCCCTGGATAGAGACGTGCATGATGGCCTGTAAACCTGAAGTGCCCATTGTAAGGAAGTGGGTCTATTTCAGTATAGCCCTTTGCCAGGGCAGCCAAAAATTGGGAGGCTCCACATTGTCCCTGGATAGAGACGTGCATGATGGCCTGTAAACCTGAAGTGCCCATTGTAAGGAAGTGGGTCTATTTCAGTATAGCCCTTTGCCAAGGCAGCCAAAAATTGGGAGGCTCCACATTGTCCCTGGATAGAGACGTGCATGATGGCCTGTAAACCTGAAGTGCCCATTGTAAGGAAGTGGGTCTATTTCAGTATAGCCCTTTGCCAGGGCAGCCAAAAATTGGGAGGCTCCACATTGTCCCTGGATAGAGACGTGCATGATGGCCTGTAAACCTGAAGTGCCCATTGTAAGGAAGTGGGTCTATTTCAGTATAGCCCTTTGCCAGGGCAGCCAAAAATTGGGAGGCTCCACATTGTCCCTGGATAGAGACGTGCATGATGGCCTGTAAACCTGAAGTGCCCATTGTAAGGAAGTGGGTCTATTTCAGTATAGCCCTTTGCCAGGGCAGCCAAAAATTGGGAGGCTCCACATTGTCCCTGGGTAGAGACGTGCATGAGGGCCTCAAAACATTAAGTGTCCATTTTAAGGAAGTGGGTGTATTATAGTATAGCCCTTAGGCAGGGCAGCCAAAAATTGGGAGGCTCCACGTTGTCCCTGGGTAGAGACGTGCATGAGGGCCTCAAAACATTAAGTGTCCATTTTAAGGAAGTGGGTGTATTATAGTATAGCCCTTAGGCAGGGCAGCCAAAAATTGGGAGGCTCCACGTTGTCCCTGGGTAGAGACGTGCATGAGGGCCTCAAAACATTGTGTCCATTTTAAGGAAGTGGGTGTATTATAGTATAGCCCTTAGGCAGGGCAGCCAAAAATTGGGAGGCTCCATGTTGTCCCTGGGTAGAGACGTGCATGAGGGCCTCAAAACATTGTTCCCATTGCAAAGGAGCGGGTCTCCTGTCGTTGTAATGTCCATTCTGCAAAGAATGGGCGAAAAAATTTACCACTGGGGGTATACCTGAAACAAAGGCCTAAGTATTGCAATTTGTAACGGTCATCATCATGGTGGCGCATGAGGAGAAGGAGGAGCAGTCCAGCGATTATCCAAAGTCCAGAAGTGTGTACCCATGGGTGAGTGGAGGTACATGGCAAACTTTAAATTCCGCTCTCATTTGCTGGTGGTGTGGTGAAGTCTGGCCCAATCCAACCCTTGTTCATCTTGATCAGAGTCAGCCTGTCAGCATTTTCAGTTGACAGGCGGGTGCGTTTATCTGTAATGATTCCACCTGCGGCACTAAAAACACGCTCTGACAAAACGCTAGCAGCAGGGCAGGCCAGGACTTCCAAGGCGTAGAGAGCCAATTCATGCCACGTGTCCAGCTTGGATACCCAATAATTGTAAGGCACAGAGGAATGTCGGAGTACAGTTGTTCGATCTGCAAGGTACTCCTTCAGCATCTGGGCAAACTTAGGATTTCTTGTGGCACTACCCCGCACCTCAGGGGCTGTGGTACGTGAGGGGCTGAGAAAACTGTCCCACATCTTAAAGACTGTTCCCCTACCTCTGGCGGATTGGACTTGTGCCTCTCTCGGCTGTACGCCTCGGTTGTCCACTGATTCCTGACCTATGCCGCTAGCGTTTTGTGAGGGGAATGCTTTGCCTACTTCCGTGAGTATGGCCTTCCGGAACTGCTGCATTTTGGTTGACCTCTCCTCCACGGGAATAAGAGACAAAAAGTTCTCCTTGTAGCGTGGGTCTAACAGTGTTACCAACCAGTAATGATTGTCGGCCAAGATGTTCTTAACGCGAGGGTCACGAGACAGGCAGCTTACCATAAAGTCAGCCATGTGCGCCAGACTCTTAACAGCCAGGACTTCAGTAGCCTGACCAACAAGATGACTGAACATGCTGTCCTCCTCCTCCTCCTCCTCCTCCTCATCTACCCTGTCCTCTGGCCAGCCACGCTGAACCGAGGATATGACTGGTGTGCATGTCATATCCTCAATTTGGCCGGAGAGTTGCTCCATGTCTTCATCCTCCTCCTCGTCATAGTCCTCCACTGCACGTTGTGATGAGACGAGGCTGGGCTGTGTGTTATCACCCACACCCACTACTGTTTCTTGCTGCAACTCATCGCGCTCCGCCTGCAATGCATCATGTTTGTTTTTCAGCAGAGACCGTTTTAGAAGGCAGAGTAGCGGTATGGTGACGCTAATAATGGCGTCATCACCACTCACCATCTTGGTGGAGTCCTCAAAGTTTTGGAGGATGGTACATAGGTCTGACATCCATCTCCACTCCTCAGGTGTTATGTGTGGAGTTTGACCCATTTCCCGACGGCTTAGGTGATGCAGGTACTCAACAACTGCCCTCTTCTGCTCACATATCCTGACCAACATGTGCAGAGTTGAATTCCAACGCGTGGGGACATCACACACCAGTCTGTGAGCCGGAAGATGCAAACGGCGCTGAAAGCCGGCAAGGCCGGCTGAAGCAGTAGGTGACTTTCGAAAATGTGCAGACAGGCGGCGAACTTTTACCAGCAGATCAGACAGCTCTGGGTATGACTTTATAAACCGCTGAACCACGAGGTTGAGCACATGGGCCACGCATGGAACATGTGTCAGCTGGCCTCGCCTCAAAGCCGCCACCAGGTTCCGGCCATTGTCACACACGACCTTTCCTGGCTTTAGGTTCAGAGGTGTGAGCCAGTGATCTGCCTGCTGTTTCAGAGCTGTCCACAGCTCTTCTGCATTGTGGGGTTTGTCACCTATGCAGATTAGCTTCAGCACAGCCTGTTGCCGCTTCGCCGAGGCAGTGCTGCAGTGCTTCCAGCTTGTGACTGGTGTGGAGGGCACAGTGGATGAGGATGCGCAGGAGGAGGAGGAGGCTGAAGAGCATGACATTCCGGAGCTGTAGAGTGTGGGTGAAACACTGACTGAGGTAGGGCCTGCAAACCTTGGTGTGGGAAGGACGTGTTCCGTCCCTCGCTCAGACTGGGTCCCAGCTTCCACAATATTAACCCAGTGTGCCGTCAACGAGATGTAGCGGCCTTGCCCACAAGCACTTGTCCACGTGTCTGTGGTTAGGTGGACCTTGGGTGAAACAGCGTTGTTCAGGGCACGTGTGATGTTTTGTGACACGTGGTTATGCAACGCGGGGACGGCACACCGGGAGAAATAGTGGCGGCTGGGGACCGAGTAACGTGGGACAGCTGCCGCTATCAGGTCACGGAATGCTTCTGTCTCCACCAGCCTAAAAGGCAACATTTCCAGCGCAAGCAGTCGCGAAATGTTAGCATTTAGAACTGTGGCATGTGGGGTGTTGGCAGTGTATTTGCGCCTGCGTTCAAAGGTTTGCTGAATGGATAACTGAACGCTGCGCTGGGACAAGGACGTGCTTGATGATGGTGTTCTTTCTGCGTAGGCAACTGCAGGTGCAGGAGTGGAGGAGGCTTGTTCGCAGGCAGCATGGACAGAGGATTGGCTCGCATGCACAACCAGCGAAGACGTAGCAGTGACATCAGCAAGCACTGCTCCTCGACTCTGTTCTACTTCCCACAAAGTCGGGTGCTTGGCTGACATGTGCCTGCTCATGCTGGTGGTGGTCAGGCTGCTAGTTTTGGTACCCCTGCTGATGCTGGCACGGCAGGTGTTGCAAATGGCCTTTTTTGAATCATCTGGATCCAACTTAAAAAACTGCCAGACTCGGGAAGACCTAACATTTGTACAGGCACCTTGTGTCGTCGTGTTGTTCCGGGGAACGGTTGTCTGACTTCTGCCTGGGGCCACCACCCTGCTTCTTACTGCCTGTTGTGATGCTACGCCTCCCTCCCCCTGTGCACTGCTGTCCTCGCTCTGCATATCCTCCTGCCAGGTTGGGTCAGTTACTGGATCATCCACCACGTCGTCTTCCTCTTCCGCACCCTGCTCCTCCTCCTGACTTCCTGACAATTGTGTCTCATCATCGTCCACCACTTGTTGAGACACGTTGCCAACTTCGTGAGAACGTGGCTGCTCAAATATTTGGCCATCTGTACAGACGATCTCCTCATGACCCACTTCAATATGAGCTGGCGAGAGGCCAGAATGTGTGAATGGAAACGTGAACAGCTCTTCCGAGTGTCCAAGTGTGGGATCATTAATGTCCGAGGAGGACGTGTACTCAGCCTGGTGGTAGGAAGGAGGATCAGGTTCAGAAATGTGCGGTGCAGTATCACGGCTACTGACACTTGACCGTGTGGAAGACAGAGTGTTTGTGGTGGTGCCAATCTGACTGGAAGCATTATCTGCTATCCAACTAACAACCTGTTGACACTGGTCTTGGTTCAAGAGCGGTGTACTGCTGCGGTCCCCAAGAATTTGGGACAGGACGTGCGAGCGACTAGATGTGGCCCTTTGTTGTGGCGAAATTAGAGCTTGCCCACGACCTCGGCCTCTGCCTGCACCACCATCACGTCCACTTCCTCGTTCCTTGCTAATGCCCTTGCGCATTTTGCAATGCTGTGCACTGCTGACGTGTATATTCACTACTTGTGCGTTATATCAAAGTTTCTGGAAATTGCACACAAGTGCACCTGTACGCTGCCACCAACAGGCACACACGTGCGGTTTTAAAAACCAAGCACGGACGCAATAAGAACCTAACAGGTTTTTTTGGGGAGCGACAATTACAGACAAGTCAGACACTATCTGGACTGTTTTACACTGTGTACACCAGCCCCAGATATGATGAAGGCTGGTATACGGTCACCACTACCCTGCCTGCCTGCCTGCCTGTATACTGGTACAATAGTCCTGACAAGGACTCTTTTGGTCACTAGCCTGTATTCAGACCTGGCTATACCCTGCCTGTATATAGCAACAGTAGTCCTGAGAAGGACTCTGCTACTGTACTCCGACCTGGCTATACCCTGCCTGCCTGTATACAACTAGAATAGTCCTGAGAAGGACTTTTGGTCACACTGTTTGCAGCCCTGCAACTGAAAAAGCTATAAAGGGCCGCAAAGCTTTCCCTGAATCAGCGACACTCTCCCTGCACTGACTGTCTGGATAGCTGTGAGCAGAGCACAGCGCGCCGGCCGGTATAAAGGCTCGGTCACGCTGTGCAGGCCGGCCAATCACTGCAATTCCACAACTAACAGGGCTGTGGCATTGCAGTGGTCTTCCAGCCAATCCCTGCATGAGGGCTGGCTCTCAAAAGAGCACCAACATGCAGGGATGAAGACCACGAGTACAGCACGAGTATCGCGAGATTACTCGGTCCCCGCCGAGCAGCCCGAATACAGCGATACTCGTGCGAGTACCGAGTAGTGACAAGCATGCTCGCTCATCACTAGTTCTAATATATTGACAATCTGCGGCACTACCATGCTCGGGTGATCAGTACTCGTAACTAGTGATGAGCGGGCACTACCATGCTCGGGTGCTCAGTACTCATAACTAGTGATGAGCGGGCACTACCATGCTCAGGTGCTCAGTACTGGTAACTAGTGATGAGCGGGCACTACCATGCTCAGGTGCTCAGTACTCGTAACTAGTGATGAGCGGGCACTACCATGCTCAGGTGCTCAGTACTCGTAACTAGTGATGAGCGGGCACTAAAATGCTCGGGTAATCAGTACTCATAACTAGTGATGAGCGGGCACTACCATGCTTGGGTGATCAGTACTTGTAACTAGTGATGAGCGGGCACTACCATGCTCCGTTGCTCTGTACTCGAAACTAGTGATGAGCGAGCACTACCATGCTCGGGTGCTCAGAACTCGTAACTAGTGAGGAGTGGGCACTACCATGCTCGGGTGCTCAGTACTCGTAACTAGTGATGAGCGAGCACTACCATCCCCGGGTGCTCAGTACTCGTAACTAGTGATGAGGGAGCACTACCATACTCGGGTGCTCTGTACTCGTAACTAGTGATGAGCGGGCACTACCGTGCTCGGGTGCTCTGTACTCGTAACTAGTGATGAGGGAGCACTACCATGCTCAGGTGCTCAGTACTCATAACTAGTGATGAGTGAGCACTACCATTCTCGGGTGCTCAGTACTCATAACTAGGGATGAGTGAGCACTACCATGCTCGGGTGCTCAGTACTGGTAACTAGTGATGAGGGGGCACTAGCATGCTCGGGTGCATAGTACTCGTAACTAGTGATGAGGGGGCACTACCATGTTCGGGTGCCTTGTACTCGTAACTAGTGATGAATGAGCACTACCATGCTCGGGTGCTGAGTACTCGTAACTAGGGATGAGCGAGCGCTACCATGCTCGGGTGCTCAGTACTCGTAACTAGGGATGAGCGAGCACTACCATGCTCGGGTGCTCAGTACTCGTAACTAGGGATGAGCGAGCACTACCATGCTCCTCAGGTAACTATCATACATGCACCCACTCATTCACATGATGGAAAATGTGATTCATCCAACCAGGCTAACTTCTACATTGATCAATGATCCAATTTTGATGCTCTCATGGCCATTACAGCCACTTTCAATGGAGGATGGGTTTGATGATAGAGTGCCAAATATACTGCAATCTGCAACACTCTACGTGCTTTGACATTGTTCTATTGTGTCGCCCAGGGAAGGGGTTACTCAGTCCCGGGCGGTTGCAAGCGGGAATGTCACTTCAGGTGGCTGTTGCCCGGTCCTGTGCCCTGGGGACGCTTAATAAAAGGGGGTATTAACAGGGGATAATAGAGTTAATGTTCATGATGCCACCTGCGGGTTGCGGTTAGGAATGGAGAACCGCCGCTGCTCAACGTGGGTACTCCCAGGGATGGTGATAGTGGCAGCTATGGTGATAGACCCTCCACAAGTAGGGCTGTGCCTTGGAGATGTATGGTGTATAATGATAGAGACCACACCAGGTTGTCTTTAACAGTCTCTACTTACATGGACCCTCGGCTTGCTGGTTCCGGTCCCTGGAGTATTGTGAAGGTAGCCTGGGCTATAAATTGTTTGTTCAACCGTAATATGAATATCTGTGTATGTAAATAATCAAAATATAGATGTAGTTGCATAATTATCTGTGTGTCTATTTGGCAATCGCACACACGCCATAAAATTATTCTAAGCTGTATATTCAAGGGAGTTAACCAAGGTACAAATAAACAAGGGAGATATTCATTAAGTTAATTGGAAGCCTTATCAGTGGTTTCACACACAGTAAGAAGGAATAATGAGCAGAGAGGTATTTTATAACATACTGGGAAAAACTGGGGAGTTGAATACTCCCTACTCCCTGTTCTAGTTTCAAGGTCAATGTTGCATTCTATATAATTGAGTCTTTTCCAATACACGAGCCCGTTCTATGACATTGGCTCATACGGTGAACACGTTTTGTGATCATTGTTTGATTCAGTAATATCTGCGCAGATATATAGCTAATTCGATCCGTGCCTCTGGATACTCTGAATGAAGATACCATTAGCTATCTTCACCTAAAATTTCTCCCTTGACAGATGGCGCACCAACGTGGAGCCCCTTTAAGGATGCATTGCCGACCTGGAAATACCGATGGTTTGGATGTCACGGACTGAGATCTCCCTCTCCTCCAAGCAGGCTGATCACCTCCAACCCGGTAAGTGTTACATACTGTGTATTCACTACCGTTGTGGTTGGTTTGGAGAGGAGGGGGTGACGGGCTGTGTGTCCTTATCGGTGTTAAAAGGTACCTGATTGTGACTCAAGGGTAGTGCCCGCTGGGGCTCAGAGCACGATCCCAGCCCTGAGGTGTGGATCGAGAGTGTCACACGGGATCCAGAGGACGGTTGTTAGGGCAGGAAAGACGGTGGTTGCCGGATATAGCTAGTTAGACTCACTCGGTCTGTAATTAAAGACGTGGGGAGGGTACACCAGTGATCTGCTGTTTTTGGAAGATCAGTGACCCAATTTTTGGGAAGATCTGTGACTATGTTTTGGGATATTTCCTGAAGTTTTTGGAAGATCAGTGACCTAACTTTTGGGAAGATCTGTGACTAAGGTTTTGGGCTAATTTTTTACCAATCTCTGGAGGATCAGTGCTCTAATTTTTAGCGAGATCTGTGATCAACTTTTGAAAGATCAGTGGGCTAATTTTTAGAAAGATCTGTGACCAGGTTTGGGAAAGATTTAGCTGAGGAAGTGGCTAGTGTAGAGGTGTGGCTTTAGGTACCGGCCGGACTCTAATGCACACCGCATAGTCATAAAGTAGTGTAATCCGGACACCACCAAGATAACAAAAATGTTCAAACGAAGAAGACAGAAAGTTGAGAGATCTGAAGGTTCACAGACTGTGTTAGAGCTATTTGCAGAGAGAGAAGGGAAGAAAGCTGTCCGTCATGCCCCGGAGATTTTTAAAATGTTAGAATTACCAAAAGGAGGTCGGCTACAGCCGTCACTATGGGCAACAGCACTGAAAGCAAAAAAGGGCAAGTTAAAAGACAGGAGATTGTTGACTGATGCAGAATTGTTTGGCAGAGTATCACAGGCATTGCTATCGGAAGGATACATTGAGGTTGAAGATGAGGATGAGCAAGGGGATGTTCTGTTTTACTATATGTTACCCAAGTCTGAGGATGGATCTGAGGGTCCTCCAGCAGATTGTTTTGTTGCTGTCCCACAACCTGATCCCCATTCTATTTCCCCTGTCCCAGAGCTGCTCATAGATGCTGCAGTCCCACCCACTTGCCAGAATCCCTTAACTCTTTCTGTACTGCCCACACCGACCTTAGTTCCCTCTGTCCCAGCATCCACCTCACAGTTAGTAGAGCCACCCCCCCACAACCCCCACATTGACCCCACCCACTCCTCCTGCCTCTATTCATCCAGAAGTACCAATTGAGAAACCGCCCCCATACGACCCAGCCAGCTGCACATGTTACCAGTGTGGCTGTCAAAACACAGACTGGAGAGATGGTTGTAATAATTGTGCACCTCACCGCCCACACCTGAGTCACGACCATAAGCACCAGAAAACAACCAAGCAGACTCAAGAGCTGTTACCCCTGGCCCCTCCTGTACCTGCAATGCCGTCTCACCACCTACCGGCCAGTCTGATGTCACGCTCCCCAGTCACCAATCCCCTCCCCCTGGATCCCCCTCCTTCCTCTAGGACACATGGTGAACCTTTTTTCAAACGATCCCGGACCCGTCTGGAGTTGTTTAATTTATGATATGTTCAGTTGCTTGCTATGCCCAGAGGGGCTCAGATTTTGTTTAGGATAGGGACGGGAGATTCGTTGACACAGGAGACAGGGGTGTATGTTAATCCGGCTAATTCAAATTTGCGTCATGCTGGGGGTGTGGCCCGGTAAATGGTTTTGCAGGGTGGTCAGATAATCCAGGAAGAATCGGATGAATATGTCAGACAGCATGGTTGTGTTGAACCTGGTCATATTGGTGTAACTCGAGGAGGTGTCCTTCCGGCAGCCTATATTATTCATGCTGTAGGCCCCCGGTTTGATCCCATGCATCCCCGGGATTCTAGAAATGTTCTGACGGACTATGTAAACCGTTCAATTGTTTTTGTCTCTGATCTGTATGTTACTTTGCTGACCCGAAGAAGTGTTTCACTGCCTTTGATATCTGCTGGTTTATTTGGTTTTCCTATGTAGAGGGTTGCAAGGGTGATTGCTGAAAGCATCATGTCAACAATCAGAGGTTGTAACCTGCATTTGGAGGAGGTCATGTTAGCGTTGGATGGAGAACTTGCTGTCCATCATGCAGTAGCAACAGCTCAACGGGAGAACTCGGTTACTTGCCAACAGCACCTCATGTGTCAGTCAAGACTGACACAGAAAGCCATTCGGAGAATTCAGCAGACCCCGAACCTGACGAGGAACAGCCCTCACCCAAATATGTCCCCTTAAACCCCAGCCAGTTAGCGGCATTAATCCACCGCCTGCCAGATCCCGAAATTAACCCCATGCGATTTTATAGGGAAATACTACAGGTCCACCAGTTATATTCAGCTGCTCAGAAGTACCAGGTTAATCTCACCGAGATAAAAGCAGGAGACAGTTTTTGGCCCTTAATGGAACCCCATCTCACAATGTCCCCAGGCACTGATGACACCACTTTCCAAAGTGGACAACAGTATTGTGCAGCTTTAAAAAGATGGGCTCAAGATCAATTAGTGGAACAAGCCACTAATTTGAAGGACGTTGTGCAGGAGAAAGGGGAATCTGCTCCAAAATATTATGCTAGGCTCCAACGAGTCTTTTTAGATCTTGGGTTCACTACAACCAATAAGTCACAAGACACCCTCCTAACCACCTCCTATATTGATGGTCTGCAAACAGATCTTAAGGACATGGTGATGTCCACTCGACCCGAGATCATAAATCTTCCTGCCAAAGATGCTATCCTGGTTGTTAAAAGTTTTCAGAAAAGCCTGGTAAAACATCCAGCCCCGAAATCTGAAAAGAATGCCTCAGCATTGGTGTATACTAACACTCCAGCGCAGCCCGTACCACAGCCCATGCCCCAACAAAGCCCAAACGCTGTATATGTACCTCTAAACCAACAGTGGCAACAAGAATACTGCCCTATGCAGCAGCAGCCACAGTTCTTTCAGCCACAGCATATTCAGCAGCAACCAAACCTTGTTGTGAATCCGTACAGGTCTAACAATAGATCCAATCAGCATTTTGACAATAATCAACGTGGCCAACAAGGCCAATATCTGATCTGTTGGCGTTGTGGCCAGCCCGGTCACTTCCAGAGAAGGTGCCGTACCCTACAATTCCAGAGTGTGGCCAGGTACCCTCAAAACCATAACCAAAACCTGCAGCACATAAATCCACAATGAAGGTGTGGCCAACCAGATTCTACAGTGATGGTCAGATTAAATAAGAAGTATTGCAGGGGCCTCTTTCAAATTTATAGTTGACACTGTTGTAGCCAATGCCATTGATAAAGTGTCTGATATAACTCCCGATCATATTTTGCTATTTTTGCCCCAGTAGGAGTTGCTTGTTTGATATGTTAAATAAATTAAAGGCCGCCATAAATTATGATGGAGCAGAAGGAATTACTCTCACCCTGATTAAACTAAATTTCCCAGAAAGGTGTGAGGAGACTTGCCTCCTACGGGCACTTCTCACTGTGATGCTCTCTATGCCATGTGCTGATGAATCTGATGTAGACCATTATGGTCAAAAGGGGCTAATGTTGTGAGTAAACTCCCTGTAGATCCAGTAATGATCTACCTGAAGCCAGATGTGCCTCTTTCCAGAGTGTCACAGTATCCCTTTAAGACAGCCCAGGAAGCGGGTCTCCAAGGCCAAGTTGACACTGCAGTGACACGTGGGAGTGACAGGGAAAGGTGGGGGCTAAGTTAGCTCCTAAGGAAAAAAAAACTGACGAAGTAGAGAAAAAGGAAAAAAAATGGTTTCAGCAGAGATTTGCAGGGCTGCATGTGTTTCATTTTTTACTGATGAGTGCTTTTCTCGGCTGGTAGGGTGGGTTTTGTTTAACCCTTAAAGTTCAGGATTTCACCAGATATTATTAATAGTATCCTGCTAATACCTAAATAATTAAATTAATTTTGCAGGAAAAAAATAAATTTCTTGAAATATTCAAACTAGTTTTTTTGTTTTTATGGTTATATTTTTGTTTTGTGTTTTTGCATACAGACTGCCAATATTTTATTGATTGGTTTTCCTTTCTTTTATAGATACAGAATATATACAAACCGTGTTGTCTATTGCAAGGTTTCAAAATTCCCCAGTAGTGTATAAGTTATATTTATCGGTTGTTTAATCATATTGTCTGCTGTTGTAAAACTGTGAATTTTGTCAAATTGGTACATAGAAAAACAAAAACAAAAAATAAAGGGGGGGAAGTAGATATCTATATTTTTTCCAGCAGTAGAAGGCACAGCAGACATATTGGATAGTTGATCTAATGCATATTTCTTTTAGTTTTGTTTTCATAGATGGAACAAGATGCTGGTCCATTCTACACTGGATATGCTATAGTTTACACAACATGAGGTAGTCTAAATTTGAACCACTCCCTCCCCTCCTATCAGTACAGGAGGAAGTGTCGTATTAATGCTTCTCTAGATGGGTGGAGCAGAAGTAGGTAAGATAGTCGAATGTGTATGTAAGATGTAGATTTTTCCCATTGTCAAATAATCTAGGTATGCTGAAGATAAAGTCTACATCTGAGCTGAAGCACAGGTACAGGTGACATAGAAGTAATGAACGGGCCTAGAGTTGAGGAGTCCTTTACCAATGCATATGGACCATACCTTGATGGCACCCGTCACGTCAGTGACTTCTGTCACTCCTTGTGTTCTTAAATCCCTACAGGAACAAATGAATCAACAAGGAACAGAGTGTGAGACGCAGGGAGCCAGCTGATTGAGGACGGTCTGTGGATAAAGGGCGGTAAGCTTTCTCTGTCATGAGATCTCTTCTCAATGATGGCCCAAGTAACTTATGGACTAAAATCTGTGAAAAATAAATTTCACTGTGTGCTTTGGTGACACCAGGGTTCAGTACCCAGGTGGGCAAACTAACCCAGTCTTGTAAAACACGTTCTTAAAATAATGAGAAAAAAACTGTAAAGAGTCCGCAGAAGCACCCTTCACCTGCTCTACCCATGTTTAGAGACTGCAAACTGGTTATACGGTAGATGTATATCATGAGCACGTTGTATGCAAGTGTCAGACTTCCGGGATTTCCAGTTCTCTTTTGAAAGAGCTTGCCCTCTGTTAACATGGAGTTTGCTGTTCTGTTGCCCTACTTCCTGTCCATCTGTTTAAAAGGCCGCCCCTAAGCTTAGTCCAGTGCCTGAGTATACTGCTTGCTGTGTACTCCTGCTTTGCTGCTCTTGGTTCCTGATTGACATTTTGGATCCTCCTGAAAAACAACCGACACCGACTCTGGACTTCACCCGGTCTCATCAAGCTGTGCCCGGACTCCGTCTGCCGTCTTTGGTCAGCACTTCTGCCCGGTTCCTTCCGGTTCGTAACCACTCTGGACTCTCATCTCGTGCGGACATTTTTGGACTATACCTATTTCCCTTTGTGTCCCGGCTGCTGCGCATTTAGGCCTTCTGGGGTGATTGCCAGACAGTCCCTGTATAGGGGTTCGCTCTTGGTGGTCTCCCTGGGGGAGTCCGGTGCGTGGCCCCGGGAATTCCCTTCGCTCCGATCCTGGAAGGTATTTCCTGTGTTTATTGTTCTACTGTGTTTTGTTCCGTTTATGTACATATCGTTGGTTACATGTTATAAACATCTCTGCACCAAGAACTCGTCTCTGGTTGTCATTGCCCTAACGCAATCGAAATCCTCAGTACATACAATAGTATTACATTATACTCAGGCCAAAAAAGGATTTCGCTGGGGCAATGACTGAGACACGAGTAGATCAGCTTTTTTCCATGATTAACTCATTGCAGCAGGAGATGGAGGCGGTGCAAACTAAGCTTAGAGATGTGGAGGTACAGCTGGGCCATGATCACCAGGTACTGGGTCCGGCTATTCAGGATTTGCAAACCAGAGTGGAGGCTCAGGAGGCCGTCCCCACTACGTCCGTATCAGCTGCCGGTATGCCTAGGTTACCCCCATTTCGTTTCAGTGATGATCGTAGTCAGTTTCGTGGATTTGTTAACCAGTGTATACTGTTTTTTGATGTACATGCTGATTATTACCGTTCTGACCGGTCAAAAGTGTTATGTATAATCATGTTGTTAACCTCACGAGCACTGGCTTGGGCTAATCCTATGATAGAGAATCGGGATATCCGTTTAAATCACCTGGATGACTTTCTGACCGCAATGGCGCAAATGTTTGATGATCCGAATCGCCGTGCTACCGCTGAATCGGCTCCCCTTTCCTTACGTCAGGGAAAGCGGTCTGTCGTTGAATACGCCACTGAGTTCAAGAGGTTAGTGGTAGACACCGACTGGGGAAACAATGCGTTATTGTCAGTTTTCAGAAAAGGTTTGTCCGGTACCATCAAGGACGAGTTAGCTCGTTCCGAATCTCCAGGGGATTTTGAACTGTTTCTCCAACACTGTGTGCGTATTGATACCCGCTTGACGGAACGTAGACAAGAAAAATGGGCAGCTGTAAACCGGGTAACCAACTTTGCGTTTCCTTCCAGAGAACCCGCTCTCAGGACGCCACGGGAGGCCGAGGATGTTCCTATGCAAGTGGACTCTCTGCAAAAGCGAGAGACCAACGAACGTCGTGAACACCGGCTCCGTGAGCGTTTGTGTTTCTATTGCGGTCAATCGGACCATTTCCTGATTGACTGCCCAAGACGTCCAAATCGCCCAAATAAGGTATTGGCAGCCATGGCAGAGTGTGACAACACGGACGCAGAGTCCGATATCTCTGAGGCAAGTGGACACCTGGATGCGGTATTTCCCTTGACTGTAATGTCAACATCACCTAAGGACTCAGAAGGGAAATACACCCATTGCTCGCTTCCCATTCAGATACGGTGGGAGGGACAGTTAATACCTACATCTGCTATGATAGACTCTGGGGCAGGGGGAAATTTCATGGACTCTTCTTTTGCCAGGAAACACGGTATCCGGACTCAACAAAGATCCTCACCGGTTACCATGGAGACGGTAGACGGATCTCCGTTAGTTTCTGGACCAGTTGATCGGGAAACAGTACCCCTAGAATGTGTGATGAAGCCAGGTCAGCAGGAGACCCTTGTTTTCATGTTGATTTCTTCTCCCCATTTTCCGATTATTTTAGGAATTCCGTGGCTACGGTCTACAAATCCAGTCATCGATTGGGAGACTAAGGAAATATCCTTCCCACCGCAGAGGGGTCCGACCATTAGTCCAACTGTACCGGTTCCAGTAACACCGAATGCGGAGGGCACTGTACAGGTACCTGTTCTACCCCCGGTTTATCATGACTTCGCTGATATATGCGACAAAAGAAAAGCAGATCGGCTTCCCCCGCATAGACCGTATGATTGTCCCATAGACTTACTCCCAGGGGCGGAGATCCCGTTTGGTCATGTCTACCCGTTGGCGGCACCTGAGTTAGAAGCACTAAAGGATTACATCGATGAAAGTCTAGCCAAGGGATTTATTCGCCCTTCTACCTCACCAGCAGGGGCACCCATCTTTTTCGTGAAAAAGAAAGAGGGGACTCTGAGACCTTGTATTGACTACCGGGAACTAAATAAGATAACCATCCGGAACCGGTATCCGTTACCGTTGATTCCTGAGCTACTGGAGAGAGTCCAACAGGCAAAGATATTCACTAAATTGGATCTCCGTGGGGCATATAATCTACTCCGCATACGTCCCGGAGACGAGTGGAAGACAGCGTTCAGATGTCGGTATGGACATTATGAGTATCTAGTGATGCCTTTTGGACTTTGTAACGCTCCTGCGGCTTTCCAACACCTAGTCAACGATATTTTTAGGGATATAATGGACCAATTCATGGTGATTTACCTGGATGATATCTTGATCTTTTCTGATTCCCTACAGGAACACCAGGAGCACGTCAAGACAGTACTTACCCGTCTGAGGGATAACCACCTGTATATTAAACTGGAGAAGTGCGAATTCCATTGCTCACAAATACAATTTTTAGGATATGTCATCTCTCCTCAGGGACTGAACATGGAGTCTGGCAAGATACAAGCAATTCTAGACTGGCCGGAACCGGGAAACATCAAGGAGGTACAACGCTTTGTCGGTTTTGCCAACTTTTACAGACGCTTTATCCGTAACTTTTCAGAGATCGTCCGTCCTATCACTCTGTTAACCAAGAAAGGACAGAAGTTTGTGTGGTCCGCCCAGGCCCAGGAAGCTTTCAATCGTCTCAAGGTTTGTTTTACCTCAGCGCCAATACTAATACACCCGAATCCCGCACTCCCCTTTATTGTGGAAGTCGACGCTTCCGATTATGCATTAGGGGCTATCCTTTCCCAAAGGACTGGGGACAAGAGTCTCTTGCATCCATGTGCTTTCTTTTCTCGCCGGTTGTCCCCTGCAGAAAAGAACTATGACATTGCGGACAAGGAATTGTTGGCGATTATTTCAGCTTTTAAGGAATGGAGACACCACTTACAGGGAGCTGCGCAGCAAGTGATAGTACTCACAGATCATCGTAACCTGGAATTTCTTAAGTCTGCCAGGTGCCTGTCTCCACGGCAAGCCCGTTGGAGCTTATTCCTTAACCAGTTCAATTTTATCGTTACATACCGTCCAGGTTCACGTAATGGGAAAGCCGATGCCTTGTCCCGAATCCACGCCATGGACTCCGTGCCTGGAACCCCGTCTCAGACCGTGTTATCAGATGCCAATTTTGTTGGAGTAATCCAGGACCAGGACTTGTGGAAGGACATCAAGCTGGCCTATGATGGTGACGTATTTCTTGCTGCCCCCCCGAATGATGTGACTCTTGTTCTTCGGAATGGGGTGTGGTTGAGAGAGCGACGTATTTATGTCCCGGAGGCCGTAAGACTTCGGGTTCTCAAGTTGGTCCATGACTCCGTGTTGGCTGGTCATAGGGGGGTACAGAAGACGCAGGAATTTCTGAGTCGTTTTTTCTGGTGGCCTACCTGTTTAAAGGATGTAAAAGACTATGTCCACTCATGTGTGGTTTGTGCCCGGTGCAAGGTCCCTCGTGTGGCTCCTACGGGACTCCTTCAACTGTTACCCGTTCCATCTCGCCCTTGGGGATCCATCTCAATGGATTTTATTGTGGAGTTGCCAGTCTCAGGCGGTCACAATACCATTTTAGTGGTGGTGGATCGGTTGACAAAAGCTGCTCACTTTATTCCGTGTACCGGTCTTCCCTCAGCCGCAGAGACAGTGGATTTGGTTATCCAGAATATATTCCGATTGCATGGGGTACCAGATGAGATCATCTCTGACCGGGGCGTGCAGTTCACGTCTAAGTTCTGGAAGGGGTTTTGTTCGGCACTCCAGATTGATGTCTGTTTGTCTTCTGCATACCATCCTCAGACAAATGGGCAAACCGAACGGACTAATCAAACCCTGGAACAGTACCTCCGATGTTATGTCAGCCATCTGCAGGACGATTGGTTGAAGATGCTTCCTTTGGCGGAGTTCTCGTATAACAACACTCAGAGCAGCTCCACTAAGGTAACGCGATTTTTCGCTAACTTGGGTTACCATCCTTATGTTTTGCCTAGGTCACCGGTTGCGGTTTCGGTGCCAGCGGTGGAGGACAGATTGACGGAGCTACGACAGAATCTGGAGGTTTTAAAGGACACTGTGGCTTCGGCTCAGGAGCGTTACAAGAAGTCGGCAGACACTCACCGGAAACAGGCACCCATGTATAAGGTAGGGGACTCGGTGTGGTTATCCACCAAAAACCTGAGATTGGGTGTTCCTTCGCAGAAGCTGGGACAGAAATTCATCGGTCCGTTTAAGATCACCGGGATCGTGAGCCCTGTGGCCTGTCGGCTGAGGTTGCTGCACCATTTAAAGGTACACCCGGTCTTTCATGTTTCTCTACTCAAACCCGTTTCCCCTAATACGTTTCATGGTCGTATCGTGCCTCCTCCTCCACCTGTGATGGTTGACGGCGAGGAGCAGTTCGTGGTTGAGGACATTATTGACTCCCGGCTCCATCGGCATCGGCTTCAGTATCTGGTACGTTGGCAGGGGTACTCCCCCGAGGACGATTCCTGGGAACCTGTGGGTAACATTCGGGCGCCCCGGAAGGTTGCTCAGTTTCATCGGCGGTACCCGGACAAGCCAGGCCCTGATCCGTCCTGAGGCCGTTTCTGGGGGGGGGAGTACTGTCAGACTTCCGGGATTTCCAGTTCTCTTTTGAAAGAGCTTGCCCTCTGTTAACATGGAGTTTGCTGTTCTGTTGCCCTACTTCCTGTCCATCTGTTTAAAAGGCCGCCCCTAAGCTTAGTCCAGTGCCTGAGTATACTGCTTGCTGTGTACTCCTGCTTTGCTGCTCTTGGTTCCTGATTGACATTTTGGATCCTCCTGAAAAACAACCGACACCGACTCTGGACTTCACCCGGTCTCATCAAGCTGTGCCCGGACTCCGTCTGCCGTCTTTGGTCAGCACTTCTGCCCGGTTCCTTCCAGTTCGTAACCACTCTGGACTCTCATCTCGTGCGGACATTTTTGGACTATACCTATTTCCCTTTGTGTCCCGGCTGCTGCGCATTTAGGCCTTCTGGGGTGATTGCCAGACAGTCCCTGTATAGGGGTTCGCTCTTGGTGGTCTCCCTGGGGGAGTCCGGTGCGTGGCCCCAGAAATTCCCTTCGCTCCGATCCTGGAAGGTATTTCCTGTGTTTATTGTTCTACTGTGTTTTGTTCCGTTTATGTACATATCGTTGGTTACATGTTATAAACATCTCTGCACCAAGAACTCGTCTCTGGTTGTCATTGCCCTAACGCAATCGAAATCCTCAGTACATACAATAGTATTACAGCAAGTCTGTGCGTGTTGTGTAGATTTCTTTCCAGGTTTGGTCAGAGGCATTCCAGTGCAGAAAGCGATATCATTGCTGAAAATCCACATAATGCAAGTGGTATGAAAAAACACCAACTAATAAGTCGTAAACCAATGTGTGTTTTGTTTCTCTTTAGTAATAAACAGGCCCCTATGTAAAATGTTTTTTTTTTGTTTAGCACAAGTAATGTACAATTTTCATATGATTGACTAAATAGTGAAATAAACAAGTGTATTTTCTAATTTCAGATCCTAAATCAGAGTTAGTAGTATATAGTTTTCAGTCAGGAGACTGATTAATTCTAAAAGGACAAGCGAGAAAAAGCCATGAGTCAAGATTAGATGAGTTGATCCAGCTTCTCCCAATCACAGAAATTTCGATAAAGCTCAACGGCAGGACAACATGGATTCACTCCTCGTATTGCAGAAGGGTCGATCCACCGGAGCTGCACTGAGCGTCCTGCTCATATTTATCCTTTTCAAAAAGACCTGTACAGCCTCAGACCATCATTGCCAAAACAGTTAGAAGAGAGAACTTAGAGAGCCTTGAGACATGGGAAAGTCCAACTACGAAGGGTGAGGACTTGCCTAGGGGTCCTTGGTCTCAAACCGGTGAAGAAAACCCTTTCCCCGCTCCACCCATGCCTCAACGTTCAGTCAGACAGGTTCTCCCAATAGATCTTTCTTCCTAAGG
This sequence comes from Anomaloglossus baeobatrachus, assembly GCF_048569485.1. Classification (NCBI taxonomy): domain Eukaryota; kingdom Metazoa; phylum Chordata; class Amphibia; order Anura; family Aromobatidae; genus Anomaloglossus; species Anomaloglossus baeobatrachus. Next base: position 772,935,537 of record NC_134354.1, read on the forward strand.
AAACGCAGTACCGTTAGTATTTGGAAATGGCAGAAGTGAGTCAAAGGGGGGACTGTTGAGGGACTGTTGAGGGTACGAAATCTAAAATACTTAATTCAGCCATTTCACAGACCCAAATATGTGGTTTAGTTAAAGGGGTTATACGGCTTATTTTGATTTTTTTTATTATTTACACTATTGGGCTACATCGGGACAGGTAAGTAGATAGTGACCACTTACCTGCCATGCTGTCAGCCCCTCTCCCCAGGCTCAGAGCGGTCATGTGACTGCTCCTGCTGTGAACTTGCTACTTCCGGTCATTTCATGTCAACAGGGGCAGGACATTGTTGACATGCAAATCAGCCACTGCATGTTGCCGCCCTGCTGGGCGGCTACAGTGCGATGAGCCCCGCCCCCCTCCCTGTGCTCTGCTATCTGTGCCCTGTATGTGCTGGACAAACACAGGATTGCCCTCTCTGTCTAGGACACCAGCGCTGTTTGCCAAACAGTGTCCTCAGCTCATTATGTTGTGTGGTTCCCGGGCAACTGTGACCCCCCTCCCCCGTGCACTCTCTCTGTGATGAATGCAGCCTCCCGTGCTTCTCGCTTCTGAATACAGTCAGAAGCAGGAATGTCACCTGACACCAGCGAACAACAGCACTGAGCTCTGTATCGCTCAGCTGTAAGGACACTGCAATCATCACAGCACGGAGGAGAAGAGACAGCATGCTGCATGGGTGAGAAGAGAGAGCGAGCGGGGGGGGCAGAGAAGAGAGTTCATGGGGGTGAGAGACAGGGGAGTGCTGGGGGGCAGAGGTGACAGTGCAGTAGGAGAGAAGAGAGTGCATGAGGGGGGATTATGTATAATATATTATATAACTCTAAGTGTGTGTGTGTGTGTGTGTATGTGTGTGTGTGTGTATCCTATAGACTCACATTAGGGGCTATATATAATTTTCATTACATAGTACTCATTTGTCTATCAGGTGCTGGGGCAGAATACTGACAGGGAATGTGTGTGCAGAGGGCAGGCAGGGGGCGGGGCTGGACAGTGAGACTGGGGACGGTGCCAGCTGTGACTGTGGGTTTGGCAGTCAAACATGTCATGTTAGGTTGTGCTGAATGTAAACAAAGAGCTGCAGAGAATAAAGTGAAAAATCAAGAGAAACAAAAGTTAGAAAACAAAAAAATAATGTAGGGGTGTTTTATATGATACAGCAAAGATTAACTTAAATTTTATTGTGGAGTTTGTCGGACAACCCCTTTAATGTAACCTAATAATTTATAAATGTTTTTGTTTCCTACTAACTCATATATGAATATTCAGTAATTTTCCTTAACCCCTTAACGACCCTTGACGTACTGGGTACGTCATGGTGACATGGTGCTAAACGACCCATGACGTACCCAGTACGTCATGGCGAAATCGGGGTCCCGGAGCCCCGGGGAGTGAAATTTGTTTAATTAAACAGTAGATTCGGGAAGGAGGGGAACTCTTCCTAACCTCAGGAGGGGTGGTGCCTCCTCCCTGAACCTACAGAGGCTGTGATTGGCTGACGAACGCCGCTCAGCCAATTACAGTCACTGTAATGTTCCAGCCATTGAAAATGGCTGGAACATTGAAATCCGGCCCTGATCAGTGCTGCTGTAGCACTGGCCATTGGCTGGAGCTGGGTAATCGGTGCTTCACCCGCCCCCAGCTCTGATTGGAGAGACTGGTCTTGTGACCGATCTCTCCAATCACCGTGGATCTGGTGCCGGTGACCTGTGTCCGTCTCTGAAGCCGAGGAGAGCGGTCTCTGCGGGTGCCCATCGGTAAGTTGCTGCCCCTGCTGCCCGCCCCTGTCCCCGATCGCCCTGCCAGCCCCACCGCTGTCTTCTATCACCCCGCCCGCCCTGCCACTGTCTCCGTTCGACCCACCAGCCCCGCCGCTGTCTCCGATCGCCCCGCCCACCACCACCAGCCCCGTCGCTGCTCCGATCGCCACCGCCAGCCCCGCCGCTGTCTCCGATCGCCCCGCCCACCACCGCCAGCCCCGCCGCTGTCTCCGATCGCCCCGCCCGCCAGCCCCAGCCCCGCCGCTGTCGTTGATCGCCCCGCCCGCCACCGCCAGCCCCGCCGCGGCTCCGATCACCACCGGCAGCGCCGCCGCTGTCTCCGATCGCCCCGCCCGCCACCGCCAGCCCCGCCGCTGTTTCCGATCGCCCCGCCCGCCACCGCCGCTGTCTCCGATCGCCCCCGCCCGCCACCGCCAGCCCCGCCGCGGCTCCGATCGCCACCCGCCAGCCCCGCCGCTGTCTCCGATCGCCCCGCCACCGCCAGCCCCGCCACTGTCTCCGATCACCCCGCCCACCACCGCCAGCCCTGCCGCTGTCTCCGATCACCCCGCCCGCCACCGCCAGCCCCACAGCGGCTCCGATCGCCACCGCCAGCCCCGCCGCTGTCGCCGATCGACCCGCCGCTGCTCCCGATCGCCCGCTCGCCACTGTCCCTGCTGCCACGTTCGCCACTGTCCCAGCCACCACGTTCGCCACTGTCCCCGCCACCACGCTCGCCACTGTCCCCGCCGCCACACTCGCCACTGTCGCACCCACCTTTTTCAGCCGCTGCTGCCCCCGAATCGGCCCCCACTGTTCCTGATCAGCCGCCGCCGCCTCCTTCATCGGCTGCCCCTTCTCCATCGCCACTACACCTCCTCCCCCTCCATGTGCTGCAAGCCACCCTCCCCCCACATGTGCTGCAAGCCACCCTCCCGCCACATGTGCTGCAAGCCACCCTCCATGTTCTGGGGGCCCCCCTCCCCCCGGGGCCCCCCTCCTCCATGTGCCATCTCTCTCTCCCATCAGACTCTGCCCCTCTCCCCGATCTGCTGCCTGCTCTCTCCCCTCCTCTTCATCTACTGCCCCCTCTCACACTCCTCAATCTGTTGCCTCCTTCATCTGCTGCCTCTTCTGTCTGCTGTGATCCTGCTGCCTAGATCCAACCTGTAAGGTAGGTATCCCCATCTCACCCCCCCCCCACATTCTCCGCCGCTCCTCCATCCGCTGCGCCATTTCCCATCATCCATCCGCTGCGCCCTTTCCCATCCTCTGCCGCACCTCCATCCGCTGCGCCCTTTCCCATCTTCCATCCGCTGCGCCCTTTTTCATCTGCCGCCCCGCCCTCTCGCATCGCATTATCCAGCGCCGTTGCTCGCTTCCAGACTGGAGTGGATGATGCGATGCGAGACTCGTGCATTGCTCTCACGTTTGGCACTGGTCTTAGTGGCAGGCGCTCTTATTTTTTTTTATTCGTTTTTTTTTTTTACTGATGTCTGTATTTTTTATTTCGCCAAACTAATTTTTTTGTATGGGGGGGGGGTCTAGTTTCCAAAATGGGATCACATGTGGGGGAGCTCCATTGTTTAGGCACCTCAGGGGGTCTCCAAATGCAACATGGCGTCTGCTAATAATTCCAATCAATTTTACTGTGAAATGGCGCTCCTTCTCTTCTGAGCCCCGCCGTACGCCCAAACAATTAATTTCCACCACATATGAGGTACCTGTGTACTCAGGAGAAATTGCACAATACATTTTATGGTGCATTTTTTCCTGATACCCTTGCGAAAAAAAAGCTACCTGCTTGAAAAAACAATTTTGTGGTAAAAAAAAGAATAAAATATTTTCACGGCTGAACATTACAAACGTTTGTGAAGCCTCCAGGGGTTCAAAGTGCTCACTAAACAGCTAGATAAATTCCATGAGAGGTCTAGTTTCCAAAATGGGGTCAATTGTGGGGGAGCTCCATTGTTTAGGCACTTCAGGGGGGTCTCCAAACGCAACATGGCGTCCGCTAATAATTCCAACCAATTTTGCTGTGAAATGGCGCTCCTTGCCTTCCGAGTCCTGCTGTGTGCCCAAACATTTGATTTCCACCACATATGAGGTATCTGCGTACTCAGGAGAAAATGCACAATACATTTTATGGTGCATTTTTTCCTGATACCCATGTGATAAAAAAGTTACTTGGTTGAAGCAACAGTTTTGCGGTAAAAAAACTTTTTTTTCTTTTCACGGCTCAACGTTATAAACTTCTGTGAAGCCCCCAGGGGTTCAAAGTGCACATCAAACGTCTAGAAAAAATATTTGAGGGCTCTAGTTTCCAAAATGGGGTCACTTATGGGGGAGCTCCATTGTTTAGGCACCTCAGGGAGTCTTCAAACCCGACATGGCGTCCGCTAATGAGTGCAGCTAATTTTGCACTCAAAAATTCAAATGGCGCTCCTTGCCTTCCGAGTCCTGCCGTGTGCCCAAACATTTGATTTTCACCACATATGAGGTATCTGCGTACTCAGGAGAAAATGCACGATACATTTTATGATACATTTTTCCTGATACCCTTGTGAAAATACTAATTTTTATGGCTAAAATAACATTTTTGTGTTAAAAAAGTAAAATTTTCATTTTTTCTTCTACATTGCTTTGGTTGCTGTGAAGGTCCTAAAGGGTTAATAAACTTCTTGGATGTGGTTTTGAGCACGGTGAGGGGTGCTCATTTTAGAATGGGGTCACTATTGGGTATTTTCTTTCGCTTAGGTTTCTCAAATCACTCCAAATGTGATGTGGTACCTAAAAAATTTTTTTTTGTAAATTTTGTTGGAAAAATGAGAAATTGCTGATGAACTTTGAACCCTTCAAACTTCCTAACGGAATTTTTTTTTTCAAAAATTGCGCTGTTGTAAAGCAGACAAGTGGGAAATGTTATTTAGTAACTATTTTGTGTGACATATCTCTCAGATTTATGGGCATAAAATTTCAAATTTTGAAAATTGCAAAATTTTCGCCAAATTTCCGACATTTTCACAAATAAACGCAAAACATATCGGCCTAAATTTACCACTGACATGAAGTACTATATGTCACAAAAAAAACAATGTCAGAATCGCCAGGATCCGTTGAAGTGTTCCAGAGTTATAACCTGTCAAAGTGACACTGGTCAAAATTGCAAAAAATGGCCGGGTCTTTAAGGTGAAAAAAAGGCTGGGGGCTTAAGGGGTTAATACAAAATGCTAGCTATGGACTCTCTAATCTCGGAAAAAGTTTTGGAAGAGCCTATCCCATCAGGCTCATGACTCCCCAGCCTAGTCTGCTGAGCACTGGCAGTGACACGCGAGTTAATGTCACATCTCAGAAACCAATGGACCTGAAACAACTGAAGCAGAAAGCGGCTGCCATTCCGCCCATTATCTCAGAAGGTTTCTCTAAGTTAGCGCCACAAACTGTTCACATGAAGCCTCATCATGTTTTTGTTTTTTTTTATCAAGAGCAGATCACCAAGGTTCACGAAGTGGCCCTAAGTGGACTAACACTAACAAAGTATTCTCCTTTTTGTTTAATTTCTGGAAAGAAGAACCATAGACAATCTGTAGCAAATGTTTTTTTTTTTTGTTATGTGCTAATTTTAAGATAAGTTCTAGATTCACTTTTCCTTAGTCAGGATAATGTGCCCTAATGAAAGTAATAACGCCAATCCTAATAGCCCCTATAAATCATAGAGTTATTTTTAATAAATAAGATAAGTACTTAAGAGGGGAGCTAAAGTCTGTAGTGTTGTATTAAACAACAATCTCATGGAAAGCCCACATATATATGTAGATATAATTAAAGTTCCAAGGGGGGCAGGTCACACATAAGTTCCAAATAAAATATATCTAAATGGGGAAAATTTTAAAATTTAAGGTTGACAACATTCACAGATATCTTATTAAGGGGGGCCTGTGAAGGTACCCTGGGCTATAAATTGTTTGTTCAAACGTAATAAGAATATCTGTGTATGTAAATAATCAAAATATAGATGTAGTTGCATAATCATCTGTGTGTCTATATGGCAATTGCACAGACGCCATAAAAGGATTCTAAGCTGTATATTCAAGAGAGTTAACCAAGGTACAAATGAACAAGGGAGATATTCATTAAGTTAATTGGAAGCCTTATCAGTGGTTTCACACACAGAAAGAAGGAATAATGAAGAGAGATATATTTTATAACATACTGGGAAAAATTGGGGAGTTGAATACTCCCTACTCCCTGTTCTAGTTTCAAGGTCAATGTCGCATTCTGTATAATTGAGTCTTTTCCAATACACGAGCCCAGTCTATGACATTGGCTCATACGGTGAACACGTTTTGTGATCATTGTCTGATTCAGAAATATCTGCGCAGATATATAGCTAATTCGATCCGTGCCTCTGGATACTCTGAATGAAGATACCATTAGCTATCTTCACCTAAAATTTCTCCCTTGACAGTATCAGTGCCAATGTAGTGACCCAGGCTGCTCTACCCCTGGCACTCTCTGCAGATTAAGTTCCCGTAGCGTGGAGTGTTTGGGGACCCCGACAGTCCCTTTTGGGGTACAGTCTCCTTCTCCTCACGGCGAGCTGTGTGGACCCTGCGAGGAGGTAAGTGTCCGAACCCCAATCCTAGTTTACTGCTGATGCCCCCATATTATTTGGTTCAATGAAGTCTGTGAAGGTCTCCTCACCATGCAGGTATTTGCCTAACCTTTTGAAACTTGACATTTGACCTAGGGCCCTGTGCCTCATGCGTGCTCCGGTCCCAGCAGTATCCCTGTTACGGTTGCTGCGAGCACTGGAGACTAAGTCCAGATTTCTTGCTACTGCACATGTGCGAGCGCTGGAGACTAAGTCCAGATTTCTTGCTACTGCACATGTGCGAGCGCTGGAGACTAAGTCCAGATTTCTTGCTACTGCACATGTGCGAGCGCTGGAGACTAAGTCCAATCTTGGAGCCATTGCACATGTGCGGGTGACATCATCGCTGACACGAGGTCACATGTCTCTGACACCTTCTATGCCGATTGGTCGCTGGTCATGTGCTTGTGACGTCTTGCTCGGTGATAGGCCAGCATGACGTCACTCCTGTCGTTCTGGCAGCGGATTGGCTCTGGTGTCCTCCATCTTGGATGAGGCACAGAGTCTATATAAGACCCTGACACACGCCGCATGGTGCTCAGTCCTCTTGGTTCATGCATATGAGTAGACGCTCTGTGCGCGTTCCTCTAGGCATTCCTCTGTCTATGCTAGGTGAGCGCTACCGGCAGGGTAGCGTTCTTATACCTTACAGCTTCGGCTGCTGTCCGTATCCTTACCTCTTAGGGGAGCGGACATAGGCAGGTGCCTGAGGCACATGGTCTGGCTGGGCCTTGTGATTCTACTCGTAGGTGGACGTTGCCGCTAGGGTAACGTTCCTTATACTGCGTCTGGCAGTTGTTCGTATCCTCGCACACTAGGGGAGCGAACAGAGGTAGGAGCTTTGTGCGGCTTACGCTGCTGTTCGTCTCTTTTGCACCACTAGAAGAGCGGACCTAGGCAGGTGCCATATCTAGTGGTTCGTGTCCTCGCACACTAGTGGAGCGAACGCAGGTAGGAGCTTTGTGCGGCTTACACTGCTGTTCGTCTCTTTTGCACCACTAGAAGAGCGGACCTAGGTAGGTGCCATTTCGCACACATTGCCTTTGTCTCTGTGATTATTAACAGAGATCATTCCACACACCCTCCAAGTAAGGGAGGAATTGCTTTACTTACTTATTATATCCTTCTGTGAGTTAACAGAGGTATTGCACTCTGCCATAGTCTGCAGCAAAGTCTTTGCACGGTGGACCCTGACTGTCTGATACTCCTTTCAGTTATTATCAGACAGCCCCCCGTAACATTAGGACTGAGCCAAGGGTCTGGCAGTTATGGCAGAATATCAGCAGTTACACCGTTACATACAAGTACTTGAGTCACGGCTCAAGAGTATAGAGGATAAACCTCAGACCATGGTGACATCTGCACATGATCCTCGACTTGCTCTGCCAAACAGATATTCTGGCGATGCCAGATCATGTCGTGGTTTCATTAGTCAGTGTCAGATACACCTAGAGGTCAACTCTTCTCGCTTCTCTACGGAGAGGTCCAGAGTAGGCTTTATCATCTCCTTACTTCAGGACAAAGCCTTAGAATGGGCGACTCCCCTATGGGAGCGCTCTGATGTGGTTACTCTGAGACATCAAGACTTTCTTGATGCTCTTAAGGCGGTATTCATGGGTCCGCAGGTTACCCATGATGCGGCCCTGAGACTGTTAGATCTATCTCAGGGTTCGTTATCCACTAGTTCTTATGCCATTGCTTTTAGAACTCTGGTGGCAGAACTAGATTGGCCAGAGAAGGTGTTGATTCCTATCTTCTGGAGAGGGTTGGCAGGCTATGTCAAGGATGCCCTTGCTACTCGTGAGGTCCCTGCTTCTCTGGAGGACTTGATCACAGTAGCAACGAGGATCGATGTACGCCATAAGGAACGTAGACTCGAGGTCTCTTCCTCACGCCCTAAGCATCGGGCTATTCCAGTTGTTGAGGGTCCACTACCATCTTCCTCAGCATCTGAAACATCTCCCACTCCTATGGAGTTAGGTCATACGTCCTCCAGACTACGCAAGTCTGGTCCTCCTATATGTTACGTATGTCGTCAAGCTGGGCACTATGCCAACAAGTGTCCTAGTCGTCAGGGAAACTCCCTGGCCTAGTAACCATTAGAGGGGGGTTACTAGAGACGTCTTCTGCACCCTCTAAGTGTTGTATCCCAGGTCAGCTCTCGTTATCTGAGAATACATGGCCTATTATGGCTTTTGTGGATTCCGGAGCTGACGGGATTTTTGTGTCCTCAGGATTTGTAAAGGGACACAATATTCCCTCTATCATGTTAGAGGCGCCTATTCCTGTCCGTGTTGTTAATGGAACTATGTTGTCTGACTCCATTACATTGAGGACAGTTCCCTTGCGCCTTTCCCTGTCTCAGGGTCACATAGAGGAGATTTCTTTTCTTGTTTTGCCTGAGGGTATAGACGACGTCCTTCTGGGTCTTCCATGGCTTCGGACTCATGCTCCTCACATTGACTGGGAGTCTGACAGCATTATTAGTTGGGGTTCGAAATGTCAGTCCCGATGTCTTCCCTTACCACCTAAGGTCGTTGCGGTTGCATCAACTGATCTCTCTCCCATACCTACACCCTATTTGGATTTCGCTGACGTGTTCTCCAAACAGGGTGCTGAGGTTCTTCCACCCCATAGGCCGTATGACTGTGCCATAGACCTTATCCCAGGTTCGGTTCCACCTAAAGGCAGGGTTTACCCCCTGTCGATACCTGAGTCGGAGGCCATGTCGACCTATATAAGAGAGAGCTTAGAGAAGGGGTTCATTCGTAAGTCTGTCTCTCCCGCGGGAGCTGGGTTTTTCTTTGTTCGGAAGAAAGAGGGTGATTTGCGTCCCTGCATAGATTACAGGGGTCTCAACGCAATCACAATAAAGAACAAATACCCATTACCTTTAATTTCGGAGCTCTTTGACAGACTGAGAGGAGCTCAAGTTTTTACGAAGTTGGATCTGCGGGGTGCGTATAACTTGGTACGAATTCGAAAGGGTGACGAATGGAAGACCGCTTTTAACACCCGAGACGGTCACTATGAATACCTCGTCATGCCTTTTGGGTTATGTAATGCACCCGCAGTATTTCAGGACTTCGTAAACGATGTGTTCAGGGATTTACTGTTATCCTCAGTAGTGGTGTATCTGGACGACATCCTGATTTTTTCTCCTGATCTGGAGACTCATCGTCAGGATGTCGTTCGTGTCCTTTCCCGTTTAAGGGAGCACTCATTGTTTGCTAAACTCGAGAAATGTGTATTCGAGCAGTCCTCATTGCCTTTTTTGGGTTACATTATCTCACAAGAGGGTCTGGCTATGGATCCTGCGAAGCTCTCTGCTGTCCTGCAATGGTCCGAACCTCATTCCTTGAAGGCGGTGCAACGCTTCTTAGGATTCATAAATTATTACAGGCAGTTCATACCCCATTTTTCTACTTTGGTGGCCCCTTTGGTGGCCTTGACTAAGAAAGGTGCTAATCCCAAAGCCTGGTCTACTGAGACATCTCAGGCTTTTGAGGCAGTAAAAAGACACTTTTCAACTGCTCCCGTTCTTCAAAGACCCGATGAGAGTAAGCCCTTCCTCTTAGAGGTTGATGCCTCTTCAGTGGGTGCTGGTGCGGTCTTGTATCAAAAGAACGGTGCAGGTAGAAAAAGGCCGTGTTTCTTCTTTGCTAAAACCTTTTCACCGGCAGAGAGAAACTATACCATTGGGGATAGGGAACTGCTCGCCTTGAGATTAGCCTTGGAGGAGTGGCGTCACTTGCTGGAAGGAGCGAAACATCCTTTCCAGGTCTATACAGACCATAAGAATCTGACGTACTTACAAACCGCTCAGCGTCTGAATCCTCGCCAAGCCCGCTGGTCCTTGTTTTTCTCCCGCTTTCACTTCTCCATCAACTATCTGTCTGGGAGTAAGAATAACAAGGCAGACGCCCTGTCTCGCTCTATGCTTTCTACCCAGGAAGAGATTGACGAACCTCGTCTTATCCTTCCCTCCAGGGTTTTTCATACGCTCTCCCCTGTGACGTTAGACCAAATCCCACCGGGCAAGACCTTTGTTCCGCCTGATCGACAAAATGATATACTGTCATGGGCCCACACCTCAAAGGTGGGTGGGCATTTTGGTATTAGGCGGACACGAGAGTTACTGGAGAGGTGGTATTGGTGGCCACACTTAGCCAGCCACGTCAAGAGATATGTCAGTTCCTGCTACTCGTGTGCTCGCAACCGTCCATTACGGCAGAGACCGGCTGGGCTCTTGCATCCTTTACCAGTGCCAGATAGACCATGGGAGGTGGTAGGCATGGACTTTGTGGGTGATCTTCCATGTTCACAGGGACATAGATTTGTGTGGGTCATTACGGACCATTTCTCCCGGATGGTTCATCTCGTACCGTTATCGAGAATCCCATCTTCCAGGGTACTAGCCAAACTATTCCTCAAGCATGTCTTTAGGCTTCACGGGATGCCAGATCGTATCATTTGTGATAGAGGCCCGCAATTTACTTCCCGTTTCTGGCGAGATCTTTGTAGCCTTCTGCAAATTGAGTTGAATCTCTCTTCGGCATACCATCCGGAGACTAATGGTTTGGTTGAACGTACCAATCAATCTATGATTATATACCTTCGACACTTTGTTGCTGAGAACCACGATAACTGGTCCTCCCTCCTACCCTGGGCAGAATTTGCCCTTAACAATTCGCTGGCTGAGGCCACTGGGCAGACACCGTTCGTACTCAATAATGGGCAACACCCTAGGGTACCAGTACCGTTTCCCGCTGCTGCACCTCCTCCTCTTGTGGCCGACTGGGCAACTAATGCCAGAGAGGTTTGGGATCGGACTCAAGAGTCGATCCAAGCAGCTAAGGACCGTATGAAGACGGTGTCCGATCGGTTTCGTCGCCCGGCTCCTGTCTTTTCTCCAGGGGACTTTGTGTGGCTCTCTGCAAAACACGTGAGACTTAGAGTGAGCTCTGTCAAATTTGCTCCTCGCTTCCTGGGTCCTTATGAGGTTCTTCGACAGGTAAATCCTGTAGTCTATCAATTGAAGTTACCTGTCCATCTTAGGATTCATGACAAATTCCATGTCTCACTGCTAAAGCCGGCTATTTTACCTCACGCTCGTGAAGTGCACTCTCCTGCCTCTGATTCCTCTCGCTCTAGCTATGAGGTACGAGCCATAGTTGGTTCTAAGATGGTTAGAGGGCGCAGGTTCTTCTTGATAGATTGGGAGGGCTATGGTCCGGAACATCGCTCTTGGGAGCCTGAGGAGGCTGTCCATGCTCCCGACTTAGTTGCCGATTACCTGCGTCGCCGGGAGGGGGGCCCTTGAGGGGGAGGTACTGTTACGGTTGCTGCGAGCACTGGAGACTAAGTCCAGATTTCTTGCTACTGCACATGTGCGAGCGCTGGAGACTAAGTCCAGATTTCTTGCTACTGCACATGTGCGAGCGCTGGAGACTAAGTCCAGATTTCTTGCTACTGCACATGTGCGAGCGCTGGAGACTAAGTCCAATCTTGGAGCCATTGCACATGTGCGGGTGACATCATCGCTGACACGAGGTCACATGTCTCTGACACCTTCTATGCCGATTGGTCGCTGGTCATGTGCTTGTGACGTCTTGCTCGGTGATAGGCCAGCATGACGTCACTCCTGTCGTTCTGGCAGCGGATTGGCTCTGGTGTCCTCCATCTTGGATGAGGCACAGAGTCTATATAAGACCCTGACACACGCCGCATGGTGCTCAGTCCTCTTGGTTCATGCATATGAGTAGACGCTCTGTGCGCGTTCCTCTAGGCATTCCTCTGTCTATGCTAGGTGAGCGCTACCGGCAGGGTAGCGTTCTTATACCTTACAGCTTCGGCTGCTGTCCGTATCCTTACCTCTTAGGGGAGCGGACATAGGCAGGTGCCTGAAGCACATGGTCTGGCTGGGCCTTGTGATTCTACTCGTAGGTGGACGTTGCCGCTAGGGTAACGTTCCTTATACTGCGTCTGGCAGTTGTTCGTATCCTCGCACACTAGGGGAGCGAACAGAGGTAGGAGCTTTGTGCGGCTTACGCTGCTGTTCGTCTCTTTTGCACCACTAGAAGAGCGGACCTAGGCAGGTGCCATATCTAGTGGTTCGTGTCCTCGCACACTAGTGGAGCGAACGCAGGTAGGAGCTTTGTGCGGCTTACGCTGCTGTTCGTCTCTTTTGCACCACTAGAAGAGCGGACCTAGGTAGGTGCCATTTCGCACACATTGCCTTTGTCTCTGTGATTATTAACAGAGATCATTCCACACACCCTCCAAGTAAGGGAGGAATTGCTTTACTTACTTATTATATCCTTCTGTGAGTTAACAGAGGTATTGCACTCTGCCATAGTCTGCAGCAAAGTCTTTGCACGGTGGACCCTGACTGTCTGATACTCCTTTCAGTTATTATCAGACAGCCCCCCGTAACAATCCCGGTACCCATCCTGGCGACCTCTCTCCTGTGCCCCCGGGGTCACCGTTACACGGACCCAGCTCAGGCACGTCCGCACACCTCCTCCGTGTGCTTCACTCTTCTCTCCTCACTACAGACTGACTGACCCCTCCCACCAGGCTGGCTATATCCCGGGACTCAATCCCATGGCGACCATCCCCTTACATGGTTAACACTCTATGCCCAGTGTGGAGAGGAGAACTAGGATTTTAGATGAGTGTTGGTGGAATCGGCACTGGTACTCCAGGTCCCAGGGGGTAGGTCCTGCATACCCTAGAGGATTCAGTTCCCTGCAGTGCCCTGAGGGTTTCAGGGGCACTACACTATCACAGCCACACTGAGTTATTAGTATACTTGGAAAGAGAATTGAGTAGTCTTGATACCGCACATTATGCTGCTGTAGGAAAGGACTCATTGCTGAAGAGGATAAATCTTTGAACATGAGGTCTATCCTTTTCAGCTTTGGACACAATAATAGTTGGAGACTTGTTTTGAGGCCTTGTAGGTAATGCCTTGAAGATGCATTGAAGAAGGAATGTCACACCGGGCCTCCTCCTGAGATTATGGTGTGGGTTGGTATAATGTACAATAGCCAGACCCCTCTAGTCTAGAATATAGGGGCACTAACAGCTCGGCACTACATTGATTTGGTGGTAGAACCCGTGGTACAGCCATTCTCCAAAGTATGTACGGAGCCATTTTTCAACATAACAACCCTAGGCCGCATGTTCCTTATGCTACAGTGAGCTGCCTGTATGAACTAAATAGCCTCCATGACTGCAGCGTCTCCAGACTTGTCTCCCATCGAATACATATGTAATGCTCACGGCCAGTGCAGGGGCAGTGAGCGGGATTAGTGGACCCACTGGACCACAGGGGGGACCCGGGCTTACTCCTTAGTTGGAGGGGCTTAACTAAGTGCCTACCATGAGGTGAATGCCAGGTACTCCTCCCAGGAATAGTCAGGTACAGGTGACTGAAGCAGGCTTGACAAGCAGGTACTGACCGGAGTGGTAGGCATGGCAGGTATAAACAGAGATAACTGAATGTGTTGCTCAGACACCTCCCCTAATGGGAGGGTGCCTTAAATCTGAGAGGCTTTTTTTAGATATAGCATGGTGACCCTTTAAGAGGAGGGTTGGTGTGTGTGCGTGCGTGCGTCTTAGGTGCACTCCCAGGAACCCTGTGCAGTATGTACAGGGCCCATGAGAGGAAGGAGGCAGCAGCACATGTGGATGAAAGGGGAATTGTGGAAGAGGACGCGACCTTGCCAGAGAAGTGAGTAAGTTGGCATCTCTACAGAGACGCCGGCGCTACAATATCGGGGATATAATTGGTTGGCAATTCAACAAAGAGCTTCCAGCCTGATGCAATTTTAAAGTTGAGGAGTGTATAAAGTCAAAGACACTTCATATTTCCATGTCAAGTCTAGTAAGTTTCATTTACCAGAAATTTTTCTTAGATACTAAATTTCCCAGCGTGTGGTACAAGATCAGACTTCGATGACTAATATTATGATAATTATCCAAGATGAAGACATAGTAATGATAATATGAAGAATGAATATAGTAAGTGCTATAGCAATTAGTCTGTACATATAACAATGCCATAATTACTGCCTTAATAAGTTGTTCTCAAACAACAGACAATTATCAGACTGTACGTGCTGGGTTCATAAATTTACGTGACTCTGTCGGCAGGATTTCAACCTCCCAACCTTTTTATATGTACAGTAGCTCTTTCAAAGACGAGTCCTTTCCATGGCCCAGTCCATTCCTCATTCAATCAGAAATCAGTGTTTCAATTGATATGCAAATAAAGGCTGAATAGCTATTTGTAGATCTGACACCTCCGTCACTCCAGCTCTATTCCTCACCCAGCTCCGCCTCCTCCGGCTTAACTGACAGCCTCCCTACTTTGTGACTTCAGGCAGAAGAGCTGTCAGTCAATCAGGAGGAGGTGGCATGGGCAGTGAATCAGTGAATAAAGCTGGAGTGACACAGGCTTCAGATCTACAAACAAAGTGCCTTGCAAAGGTATTCACACCCTGTATTGTTGTCCCCATTGTTTTCATTTTACACCCGCAAACTTGTGACAGTTAAATCATTTCTGTTTTTTTAAATGTTTTACAAATATAAATCTGAAAATTGTGACGTGCATTTGTATTCAGCCCCCTGTAGTCTGATACCCCTATATAAAATCCTGTGTGACTAAGGGGTACTTTGCACATTGCGACATCGCTAGCATCGGCTAGGGGTACTTTGCACATTGCGACATCGCTAGCATCGGCTAGCGATGCCGAGCGCGATAGTACCCGCCCCCGTCGCACATGCGATATCTTGTGATAGCTGCCGTAGCGAAAATTATTGCTACGGCAGCTTCACATGCACTTACCTGCCCTGCGACGTCGCTCTGGCCGGCGACCCGCCTTCTTAGGAAGGAGGCGGGTCGTGCGGCATCCCAGCGACGTCACACGGCAGGCGGCCAATAGAAGTGGAGGGGCGGAGATGAGCGGGACGTAAACATCCCACCCACCATCTTCCTTCCGCATAGCCGGTGGAGGCAGGTAAGGAGAAGTTCCTCGCTCCTGCGGCTTCACACACACCGATGTATGCTGCCGCAGGAACGAGGAACAACATCGTATCTCCTATTGGTGCGACCTTATGAAAATGACCAACGCTACACAGATCACCGATTTTTCAACGCTTTTGCGATCGTTTATCGGCGCATCTAGGCTTTACACGTTGCGACGTCGTTACCGGTGCCGGATGTGCGTCACTTTCGATTTGACCCCGACGATATCGCAGTAGCGATGTTGCAGAGTGCAAAGTACCCCTAATTGTCTCCAGAAGTCATCTAAACAGTAAATTAAATTCTCACGATTGAGTCTGTGTGTAAATTATTCTCATTGTAACTGCAGCCCAAGCTGTGAACACCTCATGGAGCACTGTTCAATCCATCATCCAAAAATAGGAGTACAACACAACTGCAAACCCACCAAGACATGGCCGTCCACCTAAACTAACAACCCAAGAAGGAGAGCACTAATTAGAGAAGCAGCCAAGAGGTCCATGGTCACTGGAGGAGCTGCAGAGATCACAGCTCAGATGGGAGAATCAGGACGACTCTACAAATCTAGTCTTTATGGAATTGTGGCAAGCTAGAAGAAAGACATTTTTGAAGGGAAGACATAAGAAGTCCTGTTTGTAGTTTGTAAAAAGTCATGAAGGGCACATAGAGAGCATGTGTAAGAAGGTGCTCTGGCCAGATGAAAAAAAAGTGGATTTTTTTTGGGCTAAATGCAAAACACTTAATGTGATGTAAAAATAACACTGCACATCACCTTGAAAACACCATCCACATCATCAGACATGGTGGTGGCAGCATCCTGCTGTTGGGAGGCTTTTCTTCAGCAGGGGCAGGGAAGCTGGTCAGAGCTGATGGGAAGATGGATGGAGCTACATACAGGGCAATCCTGGAGAAAAACCTGTTAGAGGCTGCAAATGTTCGCCTTCCAGAAGGACAATGACCCTAAACATCCTGCCAGAGCTACAACGGATGGTTTAGATCAAAGCATATTCATGTGTGTGAACGGTCCGGGCACCGAAATCCCATTGAGAATCTGTCACATGACTTGAAAATTGCTGTTCATAGACGCTTCCATCCATTCTCACTCAATCAGAGCCAAAGAAGAGTGGGCAAAATTCAACGGGTGGTCCTCACTCCAAATCTTTAGAGGGTCATCAGGTGGTCCTCGTTCCAAATTATTTTGCATTGTTACTCTTTTGGTCCTAAAATTCTAAATTTGAATTTTTATTATTTAGTATTTCATAAATCCATCTTTGGCTATCACCCCTTCTGAATCCTTCTGGGCTGTTGATCAGATTCAAGCATGTCTAGATCAAAAATTTGATCCCAGGTCTCTTCTACATGTTCCCAGTGTTGGTGTATACTGGTCGGATCACTTGGGGATGTATACAGCTTCTTCTTCTCCCACAAGTGTTGGATTGGGTTGAGGTCTGGGGACTGTGGGGACAATCCAGCACATCTACTTCATTGTCATTGACCCATTTCCTCACCAATCTCACCGTATGCTTCGGATCATTGTCCTGCTGGAACACTGTGTCGTCCTTTTCATACCCATAGTACTCGAGAGTATGAAGTAACTTGTCTTGTTGGATACTTACGTATAGCTCAGCATTGAGACCGCAATCCATCCTGGTCAAGTATCCAACACCTTTGGCTATGAAACCAACTCATATCATCAGGTTTCCTCTACCAAACTTTCTCGATCTGTTTGCCCCTTTCTCCTTTTTTTTCGGACCCATTTGTACCCATCAGAGCCGTATATTGACTTTTATCTCATTGCTCCAAATCCCCTGTTTCCTATCTTCTTCTGTCCACATTTCATAACGTTTTGCAAACTGAAGCCAACACTACTTATGATAATATTGAAGTTGAGGCTTCTTCACTGTTTTTCGGACCGCCATTCCAGACTTGTGTAACATGTGTCGCTCTGTGCTTGCATGGACATCTGTTATCTCACTATTATGGAACATACGAGCCGCCTCCACTGCCGGATGTCACCAGAACTGATAGACCTTGTGATGAGACAACTTGCTGATGCTGATTGTGAGGTAAATCCGGAGATATGACGATAAATCATGATATTCAAGTTATGTCAGGAAGCCCTCTCCTAGTGTCACCCCCCCTTTCCTTCACACAACTCCTTCAATCAGAAAATTTACCACAGGGATAAACGGTTTGTTTAGCAGATAGGTGTCAAAGGAACTGGTCTGTGTTCCACTTACACCTCCATGGCCATCTCCTGTGATATGGAGATTAGATGATGTGGGAACAATGGACACAGGATGACTCCCTGCCGTGACCCTGTGGTAGGGGCTGCTATCTAATTAGCAAGCTTGGAAGTATCTAGACAGAACGACTCCAGTAAAATATGGTTCATATCTCGCAAGCCATATTTCCGATAAATATGGCAACCATAAAAATGGTGTCTCTGCATGCGGACGATGCTGGCACACCTTTTTATGGGAGTAGGACATTGGGAAGTACCCCAGGCGTGATATCAGCCAATGGGGAACTAGTAGACAAGTCATGAGTCCTCTCGTTCTGTAGCTAAATTCATAACTGTCACAATGAGAGCGTTGGCGTCCGCCTACGACGCTCCCAGGCAAAGTTATGGCCCATATTCCATGTTGTGGATATTGTCCATAACTCCAGCCAGGGGTGGAGCAGTGCTCCCTCTGAGGTCACTAAGGTAGGAGGGGACCTGGATTTGCCCAGGTTGATAACCCTACTTCGGCCATTTTCCAGTGTTCTTTCGCCGGGGGTCACGTGTAGGAAACATCTGTGGGAAAGATCCTAGAAACCTGGTCTACAGCGCCCCCCTGTGGCCAGACGCACAAGGTAACTGCTGGAACTGTGTATGCCTGTTTGTAACCCATGCTTTGATTGTAACTGTACTCTGACCTATGTATATTCTGTAGATCCCCTATTGTATATATTGTAGTTTCTAGTGTGCTTTAGGCTGATTAAATTATATAATTAATCTTGGGCTGTTCTGTTATCTCGATCTTGAATCCCACGTCTGTGTGTTCGGCTAATAGTTACCGTGAAGCGGTTGGTGGCAGCGAGTTGTGCCAAGGATTATTGTGGGGAGGCCAGTGAGATTCGGGGAGGTTTTATATATTCCGCCCGCGGAGGTCGGGGGAATATATACCCTACTCTCACCGGGGACCCTTCAATAATCGGCATAAGTAGTATAGCGGCCTCCTTGCTTATTGTCGGGCAATTCCATAATTGGCCTGACTATAAGAGGGGCGCTAGAGAGCGCGTCACGTGCTCTGTCTGTCGGTCGGGAGGTATAAAGGAGGGGTGACCCCCACTTGTTACCCCCCGATTGTGACGTACTGGTAGCCAGCGCGGGGGATTTCTGAGTGACCCCCCCGGTGGTTCGTGACATATTGGTGGCAAGCGGTGGGATCGAGATAATAGTGTGTGTGAGTGTGAGACCCATACTCCCAGACACTAAAGACTGCCAGCAGCAGCTGTGGCTGCTGGGGTCTTCAGACTAGCTCAACACTAGAGTGTCAGAGTGCAGATACTGTAAGGTGTGTGGGTGCATCAGGTGTCAGTTCTGTGTCAGTGACCAAAGTCTGCAAGAATGGCTGATGGCACCAGGAGCAGAGCTATGCAACTGGCCAATGCTAAGGCAGGAGCCGAAGAGAGGGAGGACGGTGCTGTGGACAGCAATGAGGAGGTTGACCACGAGTCCTCCAGGAGCCCGACGCCAGAGAACCGTTCTGCAGAGGACAGCGCACAACCTGGCAATTATGGACAAGATGAGGAGCAGCTCACCCAAGGGTCCTCAACGAGCCAGATGCCAGTCCTCCGCTCTGAAATGGACAGTGAATCACCAGGCTCCGCAACGGGCCGCAGATCACCACGTGCCATTCCACCGAGCCTGGGAGGCTCGGATAGCCTTCTTCAAATGGCTATGGCCCTACTCCAGGCTGGAGACCGGGAGGGCTACAAGGAACTCCTGGCAGAGCGCAGGGCAGAGCGGCAGGCAGCGCGTGAAGAGCGAGAGCGAGAGCGACAGGCAGACCGTGACCACCAGCTGCATCTAGCCAAGCTCCAGCCCTCATCAGCCACACATGACCTTCAAGACACCAAACTTCCAAAGGTTCGTGTTGAGGACTTCCCAGTGCTGGAGAAGGATGGAGACTTGGACTCTTTCCTGACTGCTTTTGAACGGACTTGCCTGCAGCACCATCTGGACAAGGATCAGTGGGCCAAATACCTGACCCCCCGTCTAAGGGGTAAGGCCCTGGATATCCTTGGGGACTTGCCTGCTGAGGCAGATCAGGGCTACGACACAATCAAGCGGGCCCTGATCCAACAGTACAACCTCACTCCGGAGTCCTACCGCAAGAAGTTCCGGACCCTGCAAAAGGGACCAAAGGACTCCTGGGCTGACCACCGGCGGGCACTTGCCCGAGCTGCCGACCACTGGACCCAAGGCCTGCAGCTTTCCACCGGACCGGAGATCCTGGACTTGTTCATCACGGAGCAACTCTTGTGGAACTGCCCTGAGGATCTCCGCCAGTTCATCCGAGACCAGAAGCCAAAGGGGTCCACGGCTACAGCTGCCCTGGCCGATGACTACACCAACAATCGGGCTCCTGAGGCCAGGAGAGCAGCCACCAGCAGCACCTGGAGAGGGGGTAAGATGAATTCTACGACTGCCCCACCTGCCCCTAGACTGCAGGGGGTGTCCCCCTCAACTCCCCTCTCCAGGCCCGTGGCAGAGCCAAGACGGTGCCACCAGTGCAACCTACCTGGACACTTCAAGGCCATGTGCCCTCAGCGTCCCAAGGCCCCGGCTCCGTCCCCGTCCCAAGGGCCGCCCAAGGTGTATTGTGTGGGTGGGGGTGGTGGTAGGTCCCTGGACAGCTTCCAACCTGTCACCGTCGGCCGGTCTGTGACCATAGGACTGCGAGACAGCGCCTCGGAGGTGACTCTGGTGCGGCCTGAGATGGTGTCCCCCCAAGACTTGATACCTGGAAAAACCCTCGCTGTCTCCGGGATTGGAGGCATTGACCCGGCGCTGCCTGTTGCTGGCATTTATGTGGACTGGGGCGCAGGGCGAGGGGTGAGAGAGGTGGGGGTAACTGATCGGATCCCTGCAAACGTGCTACTTGGGACAGATTTGGGGCAGATAACCTCCCAGTTTGGGCCCCCCCCAAGGGCTGAACCTTCAGCCAGTACTGACGTGCCTCCGGACAATGTTAATGTGTTATCTATGAATGATGTAAGGGAGGAGGGAGTGAACTCTGATTTTTCTGCTTGCATAGACACCATAGACACACACTCAGCTGCAGCTGTGACAGGGGAGGGGGTCAGAGAAAGGTGTGACAATGCCTCTACAAGTGATCAGCCAGTGAGCTGGGATCTGTTGCCCTCTGCAGGGATAAGCAGAGAGCAGGGTGCTGCAGGGGGAGGACCAGTGTGTGGGGTGGGGGCTACCACAGCAAATGTGGGGTCCCCAGAGATTTCACAGCGGGGTTCTGTTGCTGCAGGAGGGGAACAGGCAGGTGAGATTGGGGCCGGTCCCGGAGCGGAAGTGCTCCCAGGTAAGATCTCGGTACATGGTTCCCCCACAACCGGGGTGTCAGGAAGCCAGGTAGGTCTGCCTGAACCGGCGACTTGGTCAGGAACGGAGGAGGAGCAGGCACGACCCACGGTCGCAGCGGCTGTGGCCGCTGTCACCCGCAGTGGGAGTGCTGGAAGCCAAGGGGCCTCCCGGAGGTCCGATAGCTCTTCCCCTTCTGACCAAGTGGCAGCCGAGTCAGGTGGAGGCCAGGACACAGGTCCCGGGGTACTGACCGAAGATGTGACAGTCTCGTCGATTCTGGCCACATCTAGTCAGGGGTTTCAGGCAGCGTTAGAAGCTGACGACAGCCTGAAAGCTCTAAAGGAGCAGGCGGCACAGCCTCCCTCGGACTCGGACCCGGAGCGAGTGGTCTGGGACCAAGGACGGCTGTACCGGGTCACGGTCCAGCAGGGTTCACCGGAGGCGTGGCCCAGGGACCGACAGTTAGTGGTACCCTATCCGTTCCGGACGGAGTTGTTGCGGATCGCACATGAGATTCCGATGGCCGGACACCTAGGGATCGCTAAGACCAAGGCCAGGTTAAACCAGCATTTCTACTGGCCAAAAATGGGGGCCGATGTGGCTGCCTACTGCCGTTCGTGTGAAACCTGTCAGAGAGTGGGGAAGGCGGGGCCACACCCCAAAGCCCCACTGGTATCTCTGCCCATCATCGATGAGCCTTTCAGGAGGGTGGCTGTGGATCTGGTCGGCCCGCTGGCCATCCCCAGCAGCTCCGGGAAACGCTTCATACTGACGGTAGTGGACTATGCCACCCGGTACCCAGAAGCAGTGGCCTTGTCGTCCATTCGGGCTGACAAGGTGGCCACCGCATTGCTGGAGATTTTCTCCCGAGTGGGTTTTCCCCAGGAAATGCTCACTGACCGGGGGACCCAATTCATGTCCCAGCTGATGGAGGCCCTCTGTAAGCAAGTCCAGGTGCGACATCTGGTGGCCAGCCCGTACCATCCACAGACTAATGGCCTGTGCGAGCGGTTTAATGGCACCTTAAAGCAGATGCTTAAGATGTTGGTCGACTCCCATGGGCGTGACTGGGAGCGGTATCTCCCACACCTGTTATTTGCTTACCGGGAGGTTCCACAGGCCTCAACAGGATTCTCACCGTTTGAGCTCCTGTACGGGCGACGTGTGCGGGGCCCCCTGGCTCTGGTGAAAGAGGCTTGGGAAGGGGATTTGGCCACCCCTGGAGTGTCGGTTATCGAGTATGTCATGCGCTTCCGGGACAAAATGCAGACCTTGACGCAACTGGTACACGACAATATGGCTCAAGCCCAGGCCGATCAGAAGCGTTGGTACGACCAGAACGCTTGTGAGAGGACCTACCAAGTGGGTCAAAAGGTGTGGGTACTGGTCCCCGTACCACAGGACAAGCTTCAGGCAGCCTGGGAAGGCCCATACCTCGTGTACCAGCAGCTCAACCCTGTGACGTACCTGGTCACCCTGGACCCTGCCCGTGGAAGGCGGAAGCCCTTCCATGTGAACATGATGAAGGCACATCATGAGCGGGAGGCATGTGCGCTCCCCGTGTGCAACCTGCCCGAGGAGGGAGAAGCGGAAACCCTCTTGGATATGCTAGCCCAGGTTAGGGCAGGCGGATCCATTGAGGATGTGGAGGTTGGCCACCAGCTCTTGGAGGACCAACGGTCCCAGCTGTGGGCCACCCTACACCCCTTCCGGGGGTTGTTTACCAACCAGCCCGGAAGGACTGACTTGGCTGTCCATCACGTGGACACTGGGGATCATCCCCCGATCCGGCGTTCAGCATATCGGGTTTCCCTGGAGGTGCAGCAACACATGCGCCAGGAGATTGACGAGATGCTGAAGCTGGGGGTGATCCAGGCATCCAACAGCGCTTGGGCCTCGCCTGTAGTCCTCGTCCCTAAGAAGGACCGAACCACTCGGTTCTGCGTGGACTACAGGGGGCTCAATGCTGTCACGGTCGCCGATGCGTACCCAATGCCACGCATCGATGACCTGCTCGATCAGTTGGCCGGGGCTCAGTACCTGACCATCATGGATCTGAGCCGGGGATATTGGCAGATCCCCCTGACTCGCAAGGCCAGGGAACGCTCTGCCTTTATTACCCCATTTGGACTGTACGAGTCCACGGTGATGCCATTCGGGATGAGGAATGCCCCTGCCACTTTCCAGCGGATGGTCAACACCCTGCTCAAGGGACTTGAAGGGTACGCGGCCGCGTACCTGGATGACATTGCCGTCTTCAGTCCCACCTGGGAGGACCACCTAGAGCATCTAGCACAGGTGCTCAGGCGGATCCACCAGGCAGGTTTGACCATCAAGCCGGGAAAGTGTCAGCTGGCCATGAGCGAGGTCCAGTACCTCGGTCACCGGGTAGGCGGGAGAACACTGAAGCCCGAGCCTGAGAAAGTGGAGGCCATCGCGTCCTGGCCCACCCCCAGGACCAAGAAGCAGGTGATGTCCTTCTTGGGGACCGCTGGGTACTATAGGAGGTTTGTTCCATGCTATAGTAGCCTGGCAAAGCCCTTGACGGACCTCACCAAGAAGAAGCTGCCCTCTGCAGTCGATTGGACAATGGACTGCGAGACAGCCTTCCGGGCCCTAAAGGACGCCCTGTCCAGCCCGCCCGTGCTACAGGCAGCCGACTTCACGCGGCCGTTTGTAGTACAGACCGACGCCAGTGACTTCGGCCTCGGTGCGGTGCTCAGCCAGGTGGACTCTGCGAGCCAAGAGCACCCAGTCTTGTACCTGAGCAGGAAGCTGTTACCAAGGGAAGTGGCCTATTCCACGATGGAAAAGGAGTGCCTGGCCATAGTGTGGGCCCTGCAGCGTCTGCAACCCTATCTATACGGGCGCCACTTCATCGTGGAGACGGACCACAATCCCCTCAGCTGGTTACACACTGTCTCCGGGACGAATGGCAGGTTGTTGCGATGGAGCCTGGCGCTCCAGCAATACAACTTCACCATTCGACACAAAAGGGGCCGTGGCCACGGTAACGCAGACGGGCTGTCCCGACAAGGAGAGGTCGCGGACGGGCGCACGGGGGAACACCGGAGTGTGCTGCCCCCTAGCGCCCTCAAAAGGGGGGAGGTGTGAGGTAAATCCGGAGATATGACGATAAATCATGATATTCAAGTTATGTCAGGAAGCCCTCTCCTAGTGTCACCCCCCCTTTCCTTCACACAACTCCTTCAATCAGAAAATTTACCACAGGGATAAACGGTTTGTTTAGCAGATAGGTGTCAAAGGAACTGGTCTGTGTTCCACTTACACCTCCATGGCCATCTCCTGTGATATGGAGATTAGATGATGTGGGAACAATGGACACAGGATGACTCCCTGCCGTGACCCTGTGGTAGGGGCTGCTATCTAATTAGCAAGCTTGGAAGTATCCAGACAGAACGACTCCAGTAAAATATGGTTCATATCTCGCAAGCCATATTTCCGATAAATATGGCAACCATAAAAATGGTGTCTCTGCATGCGGACGATGCTGGCACACCTTTTTTATGGGAGTAGGACATTGGGAAGTACCCCAGGCGTGATATCAGCCAATGGGGAACTAGTAGACAAGTCATGAGTCCTCTCGTTCTGTGGCTAAATTCATAACTGTCACAATGAGAGCATTGGCGTCCGCCTACGACGCTCCCAGGCAAAGTTATGGCCCATATTCCATGTTGTGGATATTGTCCATAACTCCAGCCAGGGGTGGAGCAGTGCTCCCTCTGAGGTCACTAAGGTAGGAGGGGACCTGGATTTGCCCAGGTTGATAACCCTACTTCGGCCATTTTCCAGTGTTCTTTCGCCGGGGGTCACGTGTAGGAAACATCTGTGGGAAAGATCCTAGAAACCTGGTCTACAGCGCCCCCCTGTGGCCAGACGCACAAGGTAACTGCTGGAACTGTGTATGCCTGTTTGTAACCCATGCTTTGATTGTAACTGTACTCTGACCTATGTATATTCTGTAGATCCCCTATTGTATATATTGTAGTTTCTAGTGTGCTTTAGGCTGATTAAATTATATAATTAATCTTGGGCTGTTCTGTTATCTCGATCTTGAATCCCACGTCTGTGTGTTCGGCTAATAGTTACCGTGAAGCGGTTGGTGGCAGCGAGTTGTGCCAAGGATTATTGTGGGGAGGCCAGTGAGATTCGGGGAGGTTTTATATATTCCGCCCGCGGAGGTCGGGGGAATATATACCCTACTCTCACCGGGGACCCTTCAATAATCGGCATAAGTAGTATAGCGGCCTCCTTGCTTATTGTCGGGCAATTCCATAATTGGCCTGACTATAAGAGGGGCGCTAGAAAGCGCGTCACGTGCTCTGTCTGTCGGTCGGGAGGTATAAAGGAGGGGTGACCCCCACTTGTTACCCCCCGATTGTGACGTACTGGTAGCCAGCGCGGGGGATTTCTGAGTGACCCCCCCGGTGGTTCGTGACACTGATATTTTGCCTGGACGTCACCTCTTGGCTTTTGAATGGATGGACAGACATCATTTTATATTCTTCCAACTGTCATGACCTCACGTGGTGCAGTTTGGCAATTTTCTTGGCTGAGAGTCCGCTATCGATGAGCTGGATGATGATGTTTCTCTTTTCTTGGAAATCTTCTTCATAGCTTCTCCTTGATTGAAACCAGTGACTTTTCACTTAGGAATCAACCTAAAAATACACTGAGCTATTAAGGAATGTGAGAACAGGTTGTAATTTGTAGTATACAGGAAGAAATTTTTTTTTCCCCACCATTAGGAGCAAAACAGTAACAATGCAGTGACACAAGGAGAATCTTCATAACTAATCATATACTAATTAGCTGCAAGTCACATTTATGTCCAAGATAGCCAAGAGGATTGTTTATACAATGAAGGTCATCTCACACTCAAAGCTGTAGTGGTGAGATATGGAGCCAGAAAGGCAAAGGTTCAACACATTGTTACCCTTTTGCTTGCCACTGTATAATAGCACGTAGTAGACCGAGCACCCACACTCCGTTCCTGGAATTCACAATACGGTTTTTCAATGTAATGTTAAAAAGTGCCTTTGTTGTTTTTCCATTGGCCACGAAAATACTGATTTTACGCCTAGTTATAGTGATGAAACATTTCCATTGAAGAATGATATGACATGTCTGACTAATTTTGTAGTTGATATGATTGAATGTCCTTGAAATAAACAATACTTTGGGAGAACTATACAATCAACAAAAGACTAAACACACACAGATCCAATACTCATAAAGGATTCTCCCAGCGTGGACGGTCACGTCATTGTGATAACACGCACAATAGGGGCTACAGAGAACGGCTTTTCACCCCTATTGAGCACGTACCGGTTGATGCTGTGAATCGCAATGAACAACTAAATAGAAAAGAAGTTTATTGGATATATAAGCTGAACACACTCAAACCATATGGCTTGAATTATTTATGTCACATTTTCTAATAAATTAGTAATTGGTTGGTTCTTTTATCAATCGGTTTTTTAACTGTATCCAGATTTTATTGCAATTTTAGTCCCCTGTTGATAATTAGTCTGATTTTCAATACTTGCATATACTTTTTTTAATCTTTGTCTAGGTTGACTTTTAACATTCCATTTCTCTACTGTTTTTCGTTCTGCAAATACCGTATTTTTCAGTTTATAAGACACATTGGATTATAAGATGCACCCCAAATTTAGAGAAAAAAATAAGGTAAAAAAAGGGGTCTGTTTTATAATTCAGTGGGGGGCAACAGCGGTAGTGGAGCGGAGTCACAGGAGGCAGGGCAATGGTGCAACGGGTGTCCCAGATAGTTGCTGCGGTTGGCTTGAGGCAGGCAAGATAAAGAAATTGCTGTGCGCTGCGGGCCGCTGTGCTGGGGGCTGCTGTGCTGCATGTGGTTAGGTGAGGCAGGGGCCATCCTAGGTGCTGGTAGCGGCTGTGATGACGGGTGATGTGCTGGGGGCCGCTGTGCTGGGGGTGCAGTGAGACAGGGGCTATGAGTAAGTTGGCAGTGTGACTTCAAATAATGGCGCCCAGATTCGGCATGTGCTCAGATTGAGCTATCGGCTTAATGACAAGCCGAGATCTCATCTGTGCATGCGCCACGTCTGGTCGCCATTTTCCTTAAGTCCGCTACTGGGCTGGAGGTGGCACGTGAGCAGATGAGTGGTGAGGTGAGGCAGGGGCCATCATTAGGAGTTGGCGGTTGCTGTGCTGACGGGTGCTGTGCTGGGGGGCGGTGAGGCAGGGATCATCTGTAGGTTGGCAGTGTGGCTTCAAATTTGGCGCATGCTCAGATTGAGCTATCGGCTCAATGACAAGCCGAGATATCATCTGTGCACGCGCCACCTCTGGGCGCCATTTTCCTTAAGTCTGCTACTGGGCTGGAGGTGGCACGTGAGCAGATGAGTGGTGAGGTGAGGCAGGGACCATCATTAGGGGCTGGCGGTTGCTGTGCTGACGGGTGCTGTGCTGGGGGCCGCTGTGCTGGGGGGCAGTGAGGCAGGGATCATCTGTAGCTTGGCGGTGTGGCATCAAATTCGGCGCATGATCAGATTTAGCTATCGGCTCAATGACAAGCCGAGATCTCATCTGTGCATGCACAACCTCTGGGCGCCAATTTCCTTAAGTCCGCTACTGGGCTGGAGGTGGCACGTGAGCAGATGAGCGGTGAGGTGAGGCAGGGACCATCATTAGGGGCTGACGGGTGCTATGCTGGGGGCCGCTGTGCTGGGGGGCAATGACAAGCCGAGATCTCATCTGTGCATGCACAACCTCTGGGCGCTATTTTCCTTAAGTCCACTGCTGGTCTGAGGCGCTGTGTGAGCAGATGAGATCCTGAGACAAGAGCACCTTCTGTGTACGCGCCGACTTTGGGCGCCATTATTTGAAGCCACACTGCCGACCTAAGGATGACCCGTTCCTCACCGCCCCCCAACATAGCGGCTACCAGCACAGCGGCCGCCAGTATAGCTGCCCTCAGCACAGCACCAGCAGCCCGCAGCATTGCCCGGCCTCCTGCTAGCCCCCTCTACCTCCTCCCGGTAAGCTACATTCGGGTTATAAGATGCACCCTGCATTTTCCTCCCGAAAATTTGGGTGTCTTAGTGTGTCTTATAATCCAAAAAATATGTATTTCTTCAGAGTTCTCATGCAAATAGGTGAGGGGAACCCGGTTCACACGCCGAATCAACACTGAACTGGAAAGTCCGTTTCTCGGAGTTTGACCTACTTTCTATGCTGATAGGTAGTTCCCACGTTTCTGACTCACTCTCCGTAGATTAGAGGGGGTCTCCCTCACTTTTCATAATCTCAATACCCTCACACATATTTTATCACACTATTCATTTTACATGTATAAATTTATATTACTATTATTATTAATAAAATTATTATTATTATTTTATATTTACAACTTATTATCTGTTCCTGTGGCTCATTCATCTTACACGCTATATTTGTGCTACATATCAGTAAGTATATATGTCGCGGGCGGAGGAGGGGACGCCGCGCTCTCCCACTGCTGCTCGGGTCCGGCTGCCGCGGCTGCTGCGGCCTGCTGCTGCTCGGTGGCTCGAGCGATGGGCCGGATCCCGGGGACTCTAGCGGCGCTCCTCGCCCGTGAGTGAAAGGGGATTTTTGGGTGTGGGGATTGTTTATTGTCCGTGACGCCACCCACGGTTGTGGTGATTTGTTGACACCACCGCTGCTCGGTATGGGGATCCCGGGAAGGATGGTGTGGAGCAGCCAGTTGTTGTGTTGCCCCTCCGTGGGTAGGGGTTGATGATCCCGGGGCACAGTAATGAGGTGGGTGATGCAGGGCTTGGTGGGCGCAGGGACGCGGGGGCAGCGCTGTGCCATGCGGCACTGTGGTACTCACTCAGCCTGAGACGTTGACACAGTTTTTCGGTAAAACACACGGCTGGAAAGACGGTTCCCACGGACGGCTGCACTTGTGTGTCGCCCTGGGCAAGCCAGGGGTCACAGGTCACAACACCACCACACCCCACACTCCAGGTAGGCACATCACAGCTAACCAGAAATCCTTGTTGCCTTCCTCCAGAGGCTGATGATTCACACCAGGGGGTGGGCCAGGCGGTTGGCTCCGCCCACCAAGGAGATCACAGCTCTGGAGGCAGGAAGTACCAGGCAGAGTAGCCCAGGCAGGGCTTGTGTGAGGAGTCAGCTCAGGGACGAGCTTGAGTAAACAGAGAGTTAAGCCCGGGGAGGGCAAGAGTAAACAACAAAGAAGTAAAAGTGAAGGAAAGAAAAGTGGAAAAGGAGGAAAGCAAGAAGTGGTGACAGAGCAGAGAGTGTGCAAAGCCTGAAGGGTCCAGCTTTGTGGAGGGCCAGAACAGCAAGGTCAGCGACGGCGGTGACTGTCTGGAGAGGGACCGTTTGGAAGTTCCTGGAAGGACCCCGTTGGCTGTGTGCCCGGTGGTCTGGAGCAGTGTTCCGAAGGACAGTCAGCACCAGGGCAGGGACCTCTCGGACCCCGGCAAGGCTAGGAGTCGCCAAATTTGCCGAATCCGTCAGTGAAGGGGACGTAGATCCCTCAGCAACCAAGTCCCGATTGACGGCAACAGCCCAACCTGAAGCAGAGAGACACCGCCACCGCCAAGGCACCAGTTTCTCAGGGCCAGCGCCTGCGGGCAAAGTGTAGAGCTCCTCCGGCCCAGATTGCAGCCGGGGAGCGGGTAACCGGAGGGAATCCACCGCTACCATCAGTCAAACTTAGGTGCAAGGAAGAGGGACATCACCGTCACCTACCGGGAGTGCAGGTGCAGCCGTCTGTGGGACCGTCCTACCAGCCGTTTGGTTTACCGTACAAACTGTGTCCATGTCTCAGGCTGAGTGAGTACCACAGTGCCGCAAGGCATAGCGCTGCCCCCGCGTCCCTGCGCCCACTAGGCCCCGCACCTCACCACCCATCACCGGGCCCCGGGATCACCAACCCCTACCCACGGAGGGGGAACACAACACCTGGCTGCTCCCCATCGCCATCCCCGGGATCCCCATCCAGAGCAGCGGTGGTGCAATCACCACAACCGTGGGTGGCGTCACGAACGATAACAATCCCCGCACCCAACAAACCCCTTTCACTCACGGGCGAGGAGTGTCGCTCGAGGAACCCCGGGATCCGGCCCACAGCTCGAGCCACCACTGAGCAGCTGCCGGACCCGAGCAGAAGGGGTGAGCATAGTGTGCCGACACCCTCCTCCCCGCCCGCGACAACTTGGCGTCACGAACAGGATCTTACCGCTCTGCCGTCTGGTAGAGGTGCGCCTTGTTACCGCCGGAGGTATCCGGCAGAAAAATTGCAGAAGCCGCCATCTTTGGCGCGAAAAGTTCCCGCTCGAGCGTCTTCTCGAGCAGTAGAGGCGCGAAGGCCAAGACCCCGCCCCGAGAGAGGAGGGGCCGGAAAGAGCTAAGGGGGACGAAAACAAGATGTCTGCGCCCGACGGAGCCGCTGGAGGAGCGGTGGTCGCAGCCGCAGCGGCACCCGCGGATGGGAATGGGCCTGCCCAAGCCCCAGTTGTACCGGCGGGAGGTGCCGCGACCCCCGCGCTCGCTCAGGTCATGCCGTTTTCCTTGCCCTATGCACCCGGAGCTGCCTGGCTACCGCAGTATGATGGGAAACCGGATGCCCTACAGGCCTTCCGGAAAAAGCTTAACCCGTTGCTGGAGCTGTACCCCCTGACTGATAAGCAACGAGCGGCGATAGTGCTAGGCCAGCTAACCGGTGCGGCGGAGCAGGAAGCGGAGACCTGGGCCGAGGGGGACCGGCTCTCTGTAGCCACCATCTTTGAGAAGCTACAGACTGCCTTCGAGACCCGGACTGAAGCTGAGCTGAGGATGCAGTTTTACCAGTGCCGGCAACGAGCCGGGGATAGCATTCGGGACTATGCTCTACGTCTGCAGACCGCCCTCCGCACGCTGAAGCGGGTGAACTCTATTAATGAGGCGGATAGCAACAAGATGCTGGTGGAGCAATTTGCGCAGGGGATGAGGTCCCCTGAGGATCGTAAACAACTCCGGCTGTGGGCCCTGGAACACCCTGATGTGGACTTTGCTGTGTTAAAAGAGCGGGCTATCAAAGCACTCCAGCCCCCGGCTGCTGAAGTTCTGGAACCCGTCCCGTGGCCCGTCGAGACAGCTCCTGTTGTGGCGGCCTCAGCCAAACCAACCTCTGTAATGCCTGCAGCCCCAAGCAGCACAGTCGAAGAGTTGGCAGCCCAGGTCCGTCGCATGGACGGAGACCTTGCCAAAATCCTTGCTGCACTGCAACCTTTGACCAGATCTCAGCCTCCAGCGCAGATACAGCTTGCTGACAGTCCCGAGGATGTTCCCTGGATGCAGCAGAGAAGTGCTAACAACCCGCGGAGCAGACCTCCAATCTGCTACAAGTGCCGTAAGCCGGGCCATTACTACCAACAGTGCCCGTTAAACGAGCAACCCCTGGGGCCCCGGGCCAATCCTCAGGAGTAGAACATCGTGGCCCCCCGGACTGGCGAGACCGATATATCGGGGCCCGCCCTATCATCCCCGTGGCTGTGGACGGCATACCAGTGATGGCTCTCTTGGACACTGGATCACAGGTAACTACTATACCGTACAAGTTGTACCAGCGGTATTGGGCCGTAGACGAGCTGGCGCCCCCAGACAATAGCATAACGTTGATAGCCGCTAATGGACTTCCATTGACCCAGGTGGGGTATAAACAAGTGGCTATGACAGTGGGGCAAGCTGAACTACAACACCAGGGTATGATTGTGATCATGAATGAACCCAGTGATCATAACCCGAAGATAGTGCTGGGAACCAATGTGATGGAACACTGCATGGCTGATGTGTTGACCCTATTGCAACAGCTGGCCACCACAGCGGCGGGGAGCCGGCAGAGGGCTGTGCAGCGTGAAATCCATGCCCTGATGTACCGCCAGCATGTAAGCTCAACAGGAGGGGAGATTGGTGGAGTGAGAGTGATGGATGTTGCTCCATTGACTGTGCCCCCTAGGAGTGAGATGATGATCTGGTGTAGGGCAGCAGTAGGGCCTCAGGGGCGTGACTACCCCGCAATGATGGAGCCCATGCCTTCCGAGCACTGGCCCACTGTAATGGCCGCCCGAGGGGTGGTGGATGTGAAGAAAGGACGAGACTAGCCAGAGGGCACCGTTACATCCCATAGTCACCCATCAGCCGCTGGAGCTGGTCGCCCTAGACCATGTCAAACTCACCCCTAGCCGAAGTGGATACACCTACGCCTTGACCATGGTAGACCACTACTCAAGATTTATGGTGGTAGTCCCCGTTAAGGACCTGACTGGTCAAACCGCTGCTCGAGCGTTCCAGGCCTATTTTTGCCGACCCCATGGGTACCCCGAGAAGGTGCTGACTGACCAAGGCCCGGCTTTTGAAGCAGAAGTGTTTCACGAATTCTGCCAGTTGTACGGCTGCAAGAAGATCCGGACCACTCCGTACCACGCCCAGACCAACGGCATGTGCGAGAAAATGAACCATTTGGTCCTGGGGCTCCTCAAGACGCTACCGCTGGAAGAACGGTACATGTGGCCAGAAAAGTTACCCGACTTGGTCGACATGTACAATAATATCCCGTCCAGCTCGACGAAGTGCACCCCAGCGTATCTGATGAGGGCTCGTCCTGGCCGCCTGCCGGTGGATCTGGAGATGGGGTTGGAGGCCCCGGAAGCACTCCCTTCAACGGCAGAGTGGGAAAGTCGGAGGAGGGCCCAATACCGGCAAATCCAGGAGTATGTGGAGAAAAACCTCAGTCGGAGTCGAGAACAGCAAGAGCACCGGTTCAATCAGAAGGCACCCGCAGGTCCTTTCCAGCCAGGAGATGTGGTGCTGAAACGGAAGAGGAAAGCCCACAAACTGGATGATCAGTGGGAGCAAGTCCCTTACGTCAAACAACCCACAGAGTGGGACGATGGGAAGACCTACCAGATCAGTCGTGACCAAGGGGGTACCCTGGCCACCGTTTCTCGGGACCATCTAAAAAAATGCCCCCCAGCGTTGAAGGCAGAGGCTGAAGTACCGGTTCCTCCACCAGTGGAAAAGGCGGCAGAGGTAATCCACACCGTGATGGGTGACTTCCCAGCAAACTGGCCTACACAGAACGGCGCGGTGATACTTCCAGTGATACTGTTCCCACAACCCGTGGATGAAGAAGTAGTGGAAGCGGTTAACCGTGAACCAGAACCAGTGCCAGTGCCCAGGGACGAACCTGTACCCAGTCCCCCTACACCTCCGCCTGCCCCACACTATAGCAGGGAGGAGGAACCGATTGTTCCCTCTACCCCACTGTCTAGCAACACTGACACTGGGCCCCGAAGGTCCACCCGTTCCAACCTAGGTAGACCCCCGCTTAGGTACAGGGAGACCGTTCTATGAGTAAAAGGGGTCCGCAAAAGTGAAGGCGTGGTTGTTAGTTTGTTGTTTGAAAAGTTTGAAAAATGATGAAAATGAAAATGATCCGAAGTTCACCTGATTCACCGTGTGATTTGCAACCGGCAGGAGCCGGCACCGTTGTCCCCGTGGGGACCGTTTAAAAATGCATGGGAACTATCCATGGACAAGCCCGTGAACTTGCAGGGCACCCACAAACGTTAAGTGGCTTGTAAATATGTTGTTTGCCGTTACCGTTTCCGCAGGCCGCCTCCGGAGAGGCAGGTTGGAGGGAGGGCCCTGAGCAGAGCAGGCTGGGGCCCAGCCACCAAAGGAACCGGTGGCTACCCTCTGGAGGGAAGGACAGATCCCGCTCGGGTACCGTGTGCTGGACTGTGGGTCAAGGGGTGCTGCCTGGGTTTTAGGGGCAGCATCAGGGCCAGGTTACTTGGGTGGGAGAGAGCGGAAACCGTAACCGTAAACCGTTGCAACGTTTAAGAAATGTGCCTCCCGTCTTGGGAAGAAGTTATTAAAAATGTTATTCATGTTTGCTTAACCTTGTTACCCCTTTTTCAGAAAAATAAAACCGGTGTAGGACGGCAGCCCGCGGACGGTCTGCATTTTGCTAAGGGGGAATGTGTCGCCCTGGGCAAGCCAGGGGTCACAGGTCACAACACCACCACACCCCACACTCCAGGTAGGCACATCACAGCTAACCAGAAATCCTTGTTGCCTTCCTCCAGAGGCTGATGATTCACACCAGGGGGTGGGCCAGGCGGTTGGCTCCGCCCACCAAGGAGATCACAGCTCTGGAGGCAGGAAGTACCAGGCAGAGTAGCCCAGGCAGGGCTTGTGTGAGGAGTCAGCTCAGGGACGAGCTTGAGTAAACAGAGAGTTAAGCCCGGGGAGGGCAAGAGTAAACAACAAAGAAGTAAAAGTGAAGGAAAGAAAAGTGGAAAAGGAGGAAAGCAAGAAGTGGTGACAGAGCAGAGAGTGTGCAAAGCCTGAAGGGTCCAGCTTTGTGGAGGGCCAGAACAGCAAGGTCAGCGACGGCGGTGACTGTCTGGAGGGGGACCGTTTGGAAGTTCCTGGAAGGACCCCGTTGGCTGTGTGCCCGGTGGTCTGGAGCAGTGTTCCGAAGGACAGTCAGCACCAGGGCAGGGGCCTCTCGGACCCCGGCAAGGCTAGGAGTCGCCAAATTTGCCGAATCCATCAGTGAAGGGGACGTAGATCCCCCAGCAACCAAGTCCCGATTGACGGCAACAGCCCAACCTGAAGCAGAGAGACACCGCCACCGCCAAGGCACCAGTTTCTCAGGGCCAGCGCCTGCGGGCAAAGTGTAGAGCTCCTCCGGCCCAGATTGCAGCCGGGGAGCGGGTAACCAGAGGGAATCCACCGCTACCATCAGTCAAACTTAGGTGCAAGGAAGAGGGACATCACCGTCACCTACCGGGAGTGCAGGTGCAGCCGTCTGTGGGACCGTCCTACCAGCCGTTTGGTTTACCGTACAAACTGTGTCCATGTCTCAGGCTGAGTGAGTACCACAGTGCCGCAAGGCACAGCGCTGCCCCCGCGTCCCTGCGCCCACTAGGCCCCGCACCTCACCACCCATCACCGGGCCCCGGGATCACCAACCCCTACCCACGGAGGGGCAACACAACACATGGCTGCTCCCCATCACCATCCCCGGGATCCCCATCCAGAGCAGCGGTGGTGCAATCACCACAACCGTGGGTGGCGTCACGAACGATAACAATCCCCGCACCCAACAAACCCCTTTCACTCACGGGCGAGGAGTGTCGCTCGAGGAACCCCGGGATCCGGCCCACAGCTCGAGCCACCACTGAGCAGCTGCCGGACCCGAGCAGAAGGGGTGAGCGTAGTGTGCCGACACCCTCCTCCCCGCCCGCGACACTTGCTTTCCCCAGTAGGTGACGGTGATGTCCCTTTTTCCTGCACCTAATGTTTCTGTGTTGGTAGCGATGGGTTCCCACCGGTAACCCGCTCCCCGGCTTGGATATGGGCTGGAGGAACCCTACTTTGCCCGCAGGCGCTGGCCCGGAGAAACTGGTGCCCTGGCGGTGGTGGTGTCTCTCCTCAATGGTTGGACTGTTGACTTCAATCGGGACTTGGTTGTTTGGAGACAGACGTCCCCTTCACTGACGGATTTGGCAAATTCACGGCGACTCCTAGCCTTGCCGGGGTCCGAGAGGCCCCTGCCCTGGTGCTGACTGTTCTTCGTATACTGCTCCAGACCGCCGGGCCACTACCCGTCCGCGGTCCTTCCAGCAACCTCCGAGCAGTCACCCCTGCGGACTGTCACCGGCGTCTGCTGACCTTGCTGACACTGTCCTGGCACACAGCCGGACCAACTTCAGGCTTTACTACCCTCACTTTTACTCCTTTTCTGTTACTTCAGCTTTCCTCTTTTGATCCACTACTACTTCCTTCTACTTCACTCCCCTAACTGTTCTGCCTGGTTCCTCCCGCCTCCAGGGCTGTGAACTCCTCGGTGGGTGGAGCCAACCACCTGGCCCACCCCCTGGTGTGAACATCAGCCCCTGGAGGAAGGCAACAAGGATTTTGGTAGCCTTGGTGTTCCTAACTGGGGTGTAGGGTGTGGTGGTGTAATGACCTGTGACCCCTGGCTTGCCCAGGGCGTCACATTTACCTTACCAGTAAATATACCTTTATTTGTTTTTTTTTTATTTGATTTCACCCTGAGTTTTATAGACAATTGCTGTCGTCTGACGCCCCATGTGATTTTTTATCCCGCCTGTATTTGAAAATTCTATTAATTTAAACCCATTTGGGGGTTTAATTTTGCCCTTGTAGTTTATCCTGAGGAAGAAGTTTGTTATACTTCGAAATGCGTTGACAAATAAACCACATCCCTTTGTCTTAATTTCTAGTATCTACTTCGACAATTTTTGCAGCGCAGAACATTACCAGCTTATTTTCAACAATTCCATAGACAGAGTGTCAAATGACAGAATGGAACGCCCACTCCCTTGATCGGTGAAGATATGAACATAGTCTTTGTATCAGGGCCTTGGGAAACTGGTTGGCATGATAGGTGCCTATTCCAGAGGTGGGATCCAATGGACATAATAAAAATGTAGCTTTCAAAATAGAATTGTCACACACGGACTACTAGGGATCCGGTAAGTATAAGGGAACTCCTCGCGAGCGCCGCAACACACAGGATACATCAGGAACATGATATACAGGTGGGCCCTGGTGCTAGGGAGAGAGGTCAACTCCTAACTCTCACCTGAGGCTAATCACCGCATTCCCTAGCATCCCTAGATGGGTTCTTCCCCTGTTCACCGATCACATGCCTAGGCCCTCGCTGGCCCTAAACTTACTCTGGCTAGTGAGAAGGCTGGCGAGAGCACTAGTCTCACCACTACAATAAGACAACACGAAGTAGGAAAGACAAACGGGAGAAAAATGCAACAAATTAAACTCTGGCAGTTACTTCTCCGCTGGAACTGAAGCGACACCTCAACTTCCTCCAAAGACAGGCTCCTTCCCAGTGGACAGCATAGGTATGAGCTATAGCCTGCATAGGGAGGAGTGAGGAGTGGATACTTATAGGACAAGGGAGTGGCTGCAGCTGAGGTTACCACTACCTGCAGGATAGACATGAACTGTAAAGCCCTTAAGTACCAAATGAAATGAAATATACCCCAACTCAGGGTAAATGATGAGCGGGCACTAAAGCGGATCTGCGATCCACATTGTGCTGTGATCACAGATCGCTGCAAGATCGATTAGGTTGTGATACACTCGTGACAAGTTCTTTGTATAATTTTCTACAATTTTGCAGCTGCATAGCATCTATAAATCTTTCTGATAGCAATTAGATCTGCAAAATCCATCAGAGCTCGACTCCTGGCTCTGACAGCTGTTTCTGCTCCCTATCTCCATTTTCGTAGTGTCAGAAATAGCAGCAAGGGGGCACAGGCTTGTACACAGTAAGTTGTAGAGGTACGATAGGAGGAAAGCATCCAAGGCATTAGGGAGGGCAGAGAAAACAGGCTGTAGCCAGGAAGCGCAGCACATGATTCTTCATGAGCTGTGGAAGGGGAAATAACTTCAGGAATGAAGCTGTGCTGATACATGAGAGCCGATTGGGACATTACAGGTGTTATTGGGTGGGATTCAACCACATGAGAAAAATGTGAAACTTTGCTCATGGGGTATAAAAATAAAAATATTGCCACCTGAAACTTTTTAACTTTATGTGAAAATATTTTTTTTAATATTGAAGGTATCAGCGACCTTCAAATTAACACCACCGCTAGCAAACTATTATTTATTGCATTTCCACAAGCCGGATTTGTTCTCCTCCCCGGCTGCTTCCCATCTTGTGTTTCTTCTTATCTCCCGTGTTTTATTTGCCTAGAAAATTGGAAGATCTTGAAAGAATAGTCTTTAACTTTGTGACTTGGCGCAATGCCAGACTTTTAAGAATCCAAGTTAATTAGTGCAGTTCCCTTCTAGCTTATATTGTGCATTTAATTACTTAGCACCACATCAACATGTCTCTAATTAAAGCTTGTACTTTTTAAGTTGGATCTCAAGAAGTCTCACTTGACTGGCCTGGCATCAAATCTTCACATTTCTCTCCTCTGTGTCTTTGTTCACAGGAACCAGTTCTCTCTGTTAAGTTTCTCTCCTACTTTTCTAGTACTAATTTACTAATCTTCCTCCTAAGCCAATAACAGTGCCTGGTAGTGCACAGAAATACATGTGAAAATATACCGTCCTTGGTACTGAAAAACTGAGAAAATAAACTTGTATGTATTAATGCCAATTAGCTTGTATAATATATATATATGTATATATATATATATATATATATATATATATATATATATATCTCTTGCAAAAATTATGAGACCACTGCAAAATTATCAGTTTTTCTGATTTTTCTCTTTATATTTTTGAGTAAAATGTAAATTGTTCTTTTATTCTATAAACTACTGACGACGTCTCCGAATTTCCAAGCAATACATTTTGTATTTATTTTCTGAAAATGAGAAATGGTGAAAATAACAAAACAATGCACAAATAATGCAAAGAAAACAAGTTCATAATCATTTAGAAACAACAATACTAATATTGTTTTAAATCAGGAAGATTCAGAAATCAATATTTTGTGGAATAACCTTGATTTTTAATCCCAGCTTTCATTCGTTTTGGCTGCTTTCCTCCAGTCTTCACACTGCTTTTGGGTGACCTTATGCCACTCCTGGCGCAAAAATGTAAGCAGTTCTTCTATGTTTGATGGCTTGTGACTATCCAGCTTCCTCTTGATTACATTCCAGAGGTTTTCAATGGGGTTTAGGTCTGGAGATTTGGCTTAGAGTGGAGCTTTGCAAAGCCAGACACACCCATAACTCTAGCTATCTATACCCTATTCCTGATCGCCTTAATGAATCTCGTAGCACTACAGGTCCCAGAGAAAGCTGCAAAATCACCTCACAGAGGACAACCACCTCTGTGATACATACCAACCATTCACTATGTAGCTGCATCTTACATATCCCCCCTCTTCCTAAAGTCATGGGGTTTGGCTCCATTCACTACTGGACCAGAGAGTCTGCTCTGTCGACTTTGGGCTCCAGCCCTTGAGACACAGTCTGTCCCTGTCACTAGACTCTTTTTAGTCATCACATCTTTTAGGTGAGCCTCTTTTTCAGACCTGTCCATACATGACTGCCTCCAACAGTTAGGGAGGCTTTGCACACTACGACATCGCAGGTGCGATGTCGGTGGGGTCAAATCGAAAGTGACGCACATCCGGCGTCACTTGCGATGTCGTAGTGTGTAAATCCTAGATGATACGATGAACGAGCGCAAAAGCGTCGTTATCGTATCATCGCTGCAGCCTCCGACATTTCCATAATGCCGGTGCAGCGACAGGTGCGATGTTGTTCCTCGTTCCTGCGGCAGCACACATCGCTGTGTATGAAGCCGCAGGAGCGAGGATCATCACCTTACCTGCCGCCGGCTGCAATGAGAAGGACGGAGGTGGGCGGGATGTTTACATCCTGCTCATCTCCGCCCCTCCACTTCAATTGGCCGCCTGCCGTGTGACGTCGCTGTGACGTCGCACGACCCGCCCCCTTAGGAAGGAGGCGGGTCGCCGGCCAGAGGGACGTCGCACGGCAGGTATGTGCATGTGAAACTGCCGTAGCGATAATAATCTCTACAGCAGCTTTCACTAGATATTGCACGTGCGACGGGGGCGGGACTATCGCTGCAGCATCGGTAACACATTGTTACCGATGTCGCAGCGTGCAAAGCCCGCCTAAGTGTGGTCATGAGATTCACTTACATCCTAATCTGCAGTATATCCTGACTTTGGGTTATCTAGTGCACTATAGAGGTATTGTCTGATACCTTCAGAATCGAGCTGACAGAAGATTTGCCACTGCTAGTGTGATGCCACCCACAGTATGTTGTAAATGGGGTACCACCGCTGCCATTGAGGGGACTTCCGGGGTTGTTGGGCTGGCAGCTGGATGTTATTAACCCTCCGTGGGTAGGGATGGATGCCCCAGGGCCCAGTGGGAGTTGTGGTTGTGGCAGGGATTGCGGGGAGCAGGAAACTCACAGTTCGGTTGTCCTGGTGTTGGATGAGGCTGCTTTCATGTGTAGGATCAGGAAACACAGAGTCCAGTACTTAACCAGAAATTGCCAGTGTCTGCAGGCCTTTGGTATGGCGGTGTTCGGATCCCACACCCGGTACAAGAAGCAGGGCCCTCTCTCTCTCTTCCAGCTAAGAGTCACCTTCTCGGTTTCGGACGGGAGAAGTCCTCTCTTTGCACAAGTCCGGGGTCCTGTGCACACTACCGGCGGGCCACTACCCTGCCCCGGTCCACTACGGGTTCCCCTGAGCGTAGTCTCCACTTCAGCTCCAAGACTTCTGCTTTCTCCTGACTTCGCTTCCCTTGCAGCACAGGGGCTACAACCCTGTCTGCACTCCACTCCCTCCTTCCACTGACTCAACTCCCCCCCTCCTGCTCCTTTTGTTACTCTGAGGGGGGGGGGAGGTGCG
Source organism: Anomaloglossus baeobatrachus (assembly GCF_048569485.1). NCBI lineage: Eukaryota > Metazoa > Chordata > Amphibia > Anura > Aromobatidae > Anomaloglossus > Anomaloglossus baeobatrachus. Next base: position 772,976,089 of record NC_134354.1, read on the forward strand.
GCTGCTTCACTGTACCAGTGTGGGATCAGGTGGTACCAAGGAGGTTTAACTTTTTCTGTGACTACCTGGTTTTGCCAGGGCATCACATACCCCCTTGGTTAAACACAGACCATCCGCGGGCTGTCCAGACACCGACGTTTTTTTATTTTTCAGGAAAACTGCAAGGGGAAAACGGGTAAAACATTAACATTTTATCCCCCTAAGGGGAGGCATTTTTACTTAAACGTTACTAAACTGTCCTTCCCGCTAGTCCATAAAACAACATTTTTACAACTGCTGCCGCTCCCAATACGGGGCACAGGTTCCATGCTCCGACTCCTGTTCAGGAGCCAGGCCCACTCGGATGCCCTCAGCGCCGTCTACAACCGGCCTCGCTAACTGCCGAGAGCACCAACGCTCAGTGGCCTGCTCCTGCTCTCGGCAGGTGCACTCCCGCTTTTCCACAGCCGGGACAGGGTATTTGGGAGCGGCTGGCGCTGCAGCTGGGGGAGATTTCAGGACGGGTGCTGCCGTCGTTGCGGCCGGGCGGACTGCCGGGGCCGACGTTATCACCGTTACGGCCGGGCGGACTGCCGGAACCGACATCATCACTGTTGCGGCCGGGCGGACTGCCGGGGCCGGGTGAGATGTCATCGGGGTTGCAGCCTGGCTCAGGGCCGGACGGGATGTCATCGGGGTTGCAGCCTGCTGTGACATTGTGCTGCTCTTGTGTCCAGGAACGAAATTTTGCAGAGTCCTGGCATCCCTGCACTTTATCTGCTCAGTCCCATGCTGCAGAATCTTCACCCGCCCCCCTTTGGTCTTTTGCTGGCACTCCTCTTTTGGGCCTGCTAGTTTCGTTTTTTCAACTTCCGGCCTCGCTTTCTGGCCGCATTCCAAGGGGGCGGGGCTTCGTCTTTCGCGCCCTTTTGACGGGAAAGAAGACGCTGAGCTGTAGTTTTTCGCGCCAAAATGGCGACCAAAATGGTGACTTCTGGAAAATAAGCAACGGATCACCTCTGACTGTCCAACACAAGGCGCACTTCCACAAGGTAAGTGGATGCGTAAGTATTCTGTTCGTGACGCCAAAAATTGAGGTGTGCAGCCCCCGTGCCAGCAGCCGGCGCTGCTCGGATCCAGACCTTCTGTGGGTGGATCGAGGGTCTCCGCACCCGGGGGTCTCGCGGTCACTTCAACTAAAAGGGGAGTTGTGGATTGGGGACGTATATATACGGCCGGAGCCTTGTTAAGTTCGTGACGTCACCCACGGTGTGTGGTGAGGTGTGACACCACCGCTGCTGTGACGGGGCACTCGGCGGAGATGTTGTGCAGCAAGTTGTTAACCCCTCCGTGGGCAGGGATGATGGCCCCAGGACCCGATGGCTCAGATGCAGGGGGAATGACGACCGCAGAGGGTGTTGGTGTACTCACTGTTGGCAAATAACACACAAGTCTCTGGTAAACCAAGATGGTGGTGGCCGGTGCCACGGCCGGATGTACTTAGGGTCCCACACCCGGCTGGTGGTCTCTATCCTTCTTCTGCACTGTTTTCTTAGAGTATGACTTCCCCGTGTGTAACGTAGGAGTCCGCTCCCGGCTGGATGTGGCCTAAGGAGCCGTGCCCGCAGATGCTGGCCCGTGGGATCTATGGGCCTTGACGGTGACCGCTTATCCCCTATCGGTGGGCTGTTGTCTTGTACGAGGGACTTTGGGTGGGACAGAACCTCTAGTCCTGGCCTCAATCAGTTAATTAACCAGCTCCAGCTGATTCTGGTTTCTGGCTTCAGGGTCCGAGTACCCCCCTTTGTGCTAAGGTTTCCGGGTCGGTTCCCCGTGTTGGTACCAGCGGGCTACAACCCTGGTCCGACACGCCTCGGTTCCACCGGGCCGTCTTCCCGTCTCCTGCTGACGGAGACCACCGTCTGCCTCCTAGCCAGCGGCACCAGGGCTCCAACTCTGGCCACCTTCAAATTTAATTCTTTCTCCTCCTGCTGGGACTACACCTAGCCCCAGCTCCTCTCAACTTGAACTTCAACACTCTTCTGTCTACTTTCCTGCCCTGTGCTGTCTAAACCCCTGGGTGGGTGTGTACCAACCGCCTGGCCACACCCACTGGTGTGTCTATCTGTCCCTAAGGGGGTGACTAGGCTTAAATGGTTGGCTGCTGTTCCTAAGTGTGGGAACGGTGTAATGCGGGGGCCTAATTGTGACTACCTGGATTCTCCAGGGCGTCACACTAGATTCTCTGCCTCCTCTTGCAGGATGTCTGGCTGTTTCTCTGTCACTCTCAACAGGCATAGACCAGTCCCTCAATCCATCTTAGAAATCATTTTCACATGGCTTGGGTGGCTTAGAATTTGTTCCATAGGTCGACATGTAACAGAGTCCTTCATAACCTTCGGCCATTCCACTGTAGGACCTGTTCCCCGGACAGATGAGGCAATATTTCCTTTCGGTGTAAAACAGTTCTCTTTCGCTGGGTCCCACTTTAATGACTAATGAAGATGTCTCACTACTTTTTGAAGCTGTCTCTTGACTTGACAATAATCAAGTCCCAACTACTTTACCCCTTCTAGGAAAGCAATGCGACATTCTTCCTTCTTTAAAGTGAGTAACCGTGCAGCCTTGGCCTCCTCTTAAATCTTCACTGTGATACCTTCACCTACCGCAAGGGCCTGTAGAACATATATATATATATATATATATATATATATATATATTTTATATATATATATATATTATATATATATATATATATATATATATACAAAATATATATACCGTATATATCTATATATATATATATATTATCTATCTCTCTCTCTCTCTCTGTATATATATATATATATATATATATATATATATATATACATATACATACACAGACACGTGTTCCATATTATATATATTTTTTAAAAAATATTTTTTATTTTAATTTTGCAATTTTTACATCGATCACAAGGGCTTTTTTTCCTTTGTTTCACCAAAAAAACCATGTACATTAGCCACAATGACCATACTCTGACCCTATCTTTTGTCTTTTATTTTCAAGCATCTAATGATCGTGCGTAAAAGGTCATTGTGAAGGGATGGGGAGGAGGTGAGCTGTGATAGCGCCAATTGTGATTAGTGGATTCTGTGGTATCAGCTCTGTATGGAGGTATTACATGTCATTGCAATCCTGCCTCTGATGATAAGAAGCCTGCTGAAAACTCTTTTATGCAAAGTTACTAATTTGATTATTTAAAAAGAAAAAAAGATAAAGGTATGGGAAAAAATGTTGCCCCTATTAAAAAAAGAAAAAAAATATACGTGTTACACACAAAAAAAGCAACATTTCAATAGGTCATTTTCTGATGATAACTTCACGTTAAACGGCAAAACTTGATTACATTGATCCTGCAATCAATGCTCCACTCCAGGTGGTGGAGTTGTATATTCACCCAGCGCCACCTGCTGGCCAGCAATGTGTTTTTTTTTCTTTTTTTTCCACCATGGTTTATACATCTATTGGTTCTCATTTTAAAAAATTTCAGTAAAGGGAATACTTCATGAACTTTATTTTGGTTTTATTCATTTTTGATATTTTTTTAACCCCTTCCCTTCATGAATAAGTTGCATTTTTGCGCTTCCCTTCTCCCCAGTCTCCTTTTTTCCTCTCATCACAGTCGTAAGAGGACTTGTATTTTGCAGGATCTGTTGACACAGTTCACTTTACTATACAGTGTATTTTTTATTGCCACCATTTTAGAGGTGCACATGACTTGTTTATTGATTTTATTCCATTTAATGATATTACAAGATATAATGATATGACTCTGCTGACATGACCCTGTCTACACAGTAAAGCTGAAAAGTGAGCTACAGAGACTTGCAAAGTGTGGCCACAAGAAAGAGCTGCACAGACTGGGTTTTTTAATGATTTTATTCCATTTAATGATAATATATATAATGATAATGGTATGACTCTGCTGACTATGACCCTGTCTACACAATAAAGCTGAAAAGTGAGCTACGGAGATTTGCAAAGTGTGGCTACAAGAAAGAGCTGCACAGACTAGGTTTTTTATTGATTTTATTCCATTTATTGATAATACAATATATAATGATAATGATATCACTCTGCTGACTATGACCCTGTCTACACAGTAAAGCTGAAAAGTCAGCTACAGAGAATTGTAAAGTGTGGCCACAAGAAAGAGCTGCACAGACTGGGTTTTTTATTGATTTTATTCCATTTAATGATAATATAATATATAATGATAATGATATGACTCTGCTGACTTTAACCCTGTCTACACAGTAAAGCTGAAAAGTCAGCTACAGAGAATTGTAAAGTGTGGCCACAAGAAAGCTGCACAGACTGTTTTTTTTATTGATTTTATTCCATTTAATGATAATACAATATATAATGATAATGATATGACTCTGCTGACTATGACCCTGTCTACACAGTAAAGTTGAAAAGTCAGCTACAGAGAATTGTAAAGTGTGGCCACAAGAAAGAGCTGCACAGACTGGGTTTTTATTGATTTTAATCCATTTAATGATAATATAATATATAATGATAATGATATGACTCTGCTGACTATGACCCTGTCTACACAGTAAAGCTGAAAAGTCAGCTACAGAGAATTGTAAAGTGTGGCCACAAGAAAGAGCTGCACAGACTGGGTTTGATCACAATTAGTGACTGACAAATCAGTCTTGAGGCTTCCTGTGTCCTTTTTCTTCCTCTTTATATCTAAGATTGATAAAAACAAAACAAAACCCCACTAATAATTAGACCCTGACATTTAGCAAAAACTAAGATAATGAGATGGAGCTGTACTATATGACAGCTGGCAGCCAGCATGGTATTTTTTTATGATCAGCGCAGCGTATGCTTTGATGCTGCGCAGAGAAAGTAAACTGAAATAACAAAATGAAAATGCAGAATTTTTTGCAATATGGGGAAGGTTGGGAGATAGGAGTCTGGTGAATGAGCTGTCTAAGGGGAGGAGTGCACCACCGGCTCTGTACAAAATACAACCCTTGATGCAAAATGAACCAAATAAGCAAGAAATTCAGCAAAATGTCACTGTTATGATTTCTACAGTCTCAAAATTATTCAACATCTACATGACCAGCATTGTCTGTACTTAGTAATACCTCACTGGCTGTTATAACCTGCTTCAAATGTGATACATAGCCAGACAGCTTCTGCCAGCATTCCTGTGGAAACGTAGCCCATTCCTCATGGGCAATGGCCTTCACTTCACTGATATTCTCGTATTTGCATGCCGTTACTGTCTACTTCATATCCAACCAAAGGTTTTCTATGAGATTCTATTCAGGAAATTGAGATGACCACTTCAGAGTCTTCCAGGACTTCTTCTGAAAACAAGTCTTGGTGGTCTATGAGGACTGTTTGGGTTCATTATCCTATTCCAAGGTGCAATGAAGCCAAAGATTTAGCTTCTTCACAGAAGTCATTATTTCTGATTGAATCCATCTTGTTCTCTATATGCTATAGATTTCCAGTGCAAGCTAAAGAAAAGCAACCCCAGAGTATAACCAGTGCTTTTTTGCGGCGGTACGTGCCGGTACTGCATAGCGGAAATCTGATGAGCGCTGAGGGCCAGCACCCCTGGCTCTGTCCATATGGATAATTTGTAAACTATACAAATTAGCCATGTGTGGAGCGGAGGCACAAGCAGAGCAGCTACTGGAGCTGCAGGACCTGCGATGATGTCACGTACATGTGACTCGGGTGGGCAGAGCCATGGAGTTTTTCCCAGCGGGAAAGAAGCTGGAGAAGATGGAGGAGTGCAGGGTATGTGAGAGAGGGGTGCAGAGGGCGGCAGGCTGTGCAGGGGGAAGAAGGATGCAGGGGGATAGAGTGACATCAGGGGTATGGAGAATTGAGAGACGAGGGGGGATGGAGGATGGAGAGACCAGGGGGATGGAGAATGGAGGGAGTAGGGGGATGGAGGATGGAGGGAACAGGGGGATGGAGAATGGAGGGCCGTTGGACAAGTTGAGCAGTTTGCTCAGGCGGCACTACATTCAGGGGGGCAGCAATGCGGCCGGGGGCGGAGCTGTATGTGGACTGCCGTTTTCCGCCGTCCAGTGCCTCAACAGGTAAACCGTGCACAGGATCTCCCGACCGCCCGGCAGCACCCTTCCCGCTCCTCAATCTCGGCCTCCGACTGACAGATCCCCCTGGCTCCTCAATCTCGTCCGCTGGCGCCTGACAGCAACCACCCCCCCACCGCTTCTCGCCTCAGAGATGCGTACCGGCAGATATTTTTTTACAACAAAAGCGCTGACTGTAGGCATCATCAAGCCATCACCATGTTTCATGGTAGGAATCACTGAGTCACTGCCATGCTTCACTGTAGACATCACCAAGCTACCACCATGTTTCCATGTAAGCTTCACCAAGCCATCGCAATGTTTCTCTATAGAGCTCACAATCTACTGTCATGTTTCACAATAGGCATCACTGAGCCACTACCATGCTTCACTGTAAGCATCACTGCACCTCCACAATGCTCCACAATATGCATTACTGGGCTATCGCCATGCTTCACTGTAGACATCACCAAGCCACTGCCATCCTTCACTGTAGATGTCGCGGGCGGGGAGGGCGCTGCGCTCACCCACTGCTCGGGTCCGGCTGCTGCTGCTCGCTCGGTCGGTGGCTTTAGCGGTGGGCCGGATCCCGGGGACTCGAGCGGCGGTCCTCGCCCGTGAGTGAAAGGGGTGGTTTGGTTTAGGGATATTGTCCGTGACGCCACCCACGGTTTGTGGTGAGGTTGGGACACCACCGCTGCTCTGTACAGGGATCCCGGGAGCGTTGATAGGGAGCAGCTGAGATGTTTTCTCCCCTCCGTGGGTAGGGGGTTTTGGTGGTCCCGGGGCCCGGTGGTGGAGGTCAGAAGGTGGGTTGCGGGGCCTGGCCGGGTGCAAGGTCGCGGGGCAGCGCAGTGCCAGACGACATGGTGGTACTTACTCAGCCAGTAACGCACACGGAGTCTCTGGTAAAACAAACGGCTGGATGGACGAGTCCCACAGACGGCTGCGGCGGTCACTCCCGGTAGGTTGGCGGTAACCGTCTCTCCCTGCACCGGTGTTCTGTTCTCGGCCCCAATGGCTTCCCACTGATAGCCCGCTCCCCAGCGGTATGTTGGCTAAGGGAGCCCTTCCTTTGCCCGCAGGCTCTGGCCCTGGGAGCTCTAGCTGTGACGTCCTGACTTGTCCAGGGCACCACATAGACATCACCAAATCACCACCTTGCTTCACTGTAGATATCACTGAGCCGTCACCATGCTTCACTGTAAATATCACCAAGCCATCACCATGCTTCACTGTAGACATCACTGAGCCATTGCTATCACCGAGCCATCATCATGCTTCACTGTAGAAGTCCCAGTGTCACCACCATGCTTCACTGTAGACATCACAGAGTCACCATGCTTCACTGTAAACATCACCATGCTTCACTGTAGATATCACTGAGTTACCACCATGCTTCACTGTAGACATCATTGAGCCATTGCCATCACTGAGCCATCATCATGCTTCACTGTAGAAATCACAGAGTCACCCTCATGCTTCACTGTAGACATCACCATGCTTCACTGTAAACATCACTGAGTCACCATGCTTCACTGCAGACATCACTAAGTCACCATGCTTGACTGTAGATACTGCCAGGCCACCGCCATGCCTCATTGTAGACATCAGAGAACCACTCCCATGTTACACTATAGAAATCACCGAGCCACTGCCATGCTTCACTGTAAGCATGACAGAGTCATTGGAATGTGTCACTAAGCATCACTGAGCCCCCGCCATGCTTCACTGTAGGTGACACGCCCACCAAGGCCATGGAGGCACTCGGAACCGGGCCGGTTCTGTTTGGGAGGTCACGGCGGCAGGGCCCAACTCCGTGACCCTGGCGGTGTCGTTTTAAATGAGGAGTTGAATATATTCAGGGGATAATGAGTCGGGACGCTACCTGTCGTACTCGGCCAGGTATGGCTGACGCTGCTTGATGGGACCGCTGGGGCAGATGGTGACGCAGCTAAGATGGTACAGCTCCCCACAGGTGGAGCTGGGCCCCAGGGCAGAATGTGCAGTCTTTTAGCAGATGAAGTGCTTTGAATAGCACGGGGCTGGCAGCACAGACAATGAATCCAGGACACAGCGATGTGCAGTCATTAGCTCTTTTACTCACAGTTGGCAGTTCCAGATTATAACGGCCGACCAGTCAAATACTGCCCTCAGAGTGCTGAGTCCTGCAGTGATGGGATCCAGCCTATCCCCTGCTAATTCAGAGGCACAGAACCGATGTCCCTTTCTGTATCCCTTTCCTGGTCATCTTCCTGCGCTGGCTTCACCCTCCTGCCATGCGCCTCACACACAGTGCCCTGAGCCGTTGTCCATAGGCCTTGCTTGGGAGGCTCCCCCGCCCTATCCCCTAGCCCTCTGTGGTCACCTTTTCAGCGGATTCGTGTGTGGCTGCAGCTTTGGTACATGAAGATACCTCATCCTCTGGTTTGCTAGCTGGGCCTGATCATTCTCCACTAGTCTGGGGCCGGTTCCCCCTTGTGGCCTAGTCCCTCCACACCGGTGCGTCAGATGTGGCTGCAAGCCTACGGGTGGATCTCTCACTGCCCGTGACTCTGGGACCCATTCTTCTCTTTTTTATCTTCCTCCTTGTCCTGGAACGAGCTCCTCAGGCTCCAGTCCCCAGGACCTCTACCCTCCATTCCACTCCTTGTTCTGTTCCGTTCCACCCACTACCTAAGCCCCACTTCAGACTGGCTCCAGGACTGTGCTCTCCCTTAGGAGCAATCTTGTCCTAGCCTTGGCCTGAAGTGGTGTGTCTATGCTGTGAATGTATGAACAATGATCTGTGCTCCTCCTTACCAAAGAATGGGGTACCACACCTCTGGCTGAGGTGCAGTACCTCTGTGGCGACTGGACCCTCAGGGGTCACTGAGCTACCACCATTCTTTACTGTAGGTAGAGTGTGATTTTCAGCATATGCTTTATTCTTCCTCCTCCAGAAATACAGCTGATCAATATGACTTGGATCCAGGCATGGAGGCCTTCAGTCTTAAGTAAGCACCTATGAAAACTGTAACCGCTGCCAGCTAATATTGCTGCAGGTCTTTTGCAGTTAATCGAGGGTATTTAACCAACCGGTGACAGCTTCCTCTTTCTGCCACATCCAGGTACTGTAGCCAGTGTTCCTGTAAGTTTGATCTTGAGGACTCTGCTTGAAACTATATTTCTAGGAACATTCAATGCCTTTGCATCTTTTGGTATTCTTTTCCTCATTTGTATAAGGCAATTATATCTTCTCGTATCGTTTTGGCCCAATGTCTTGATAACCCAATAAGATTAGCAACCTGGAAGCCAAAAGGAATGGGCTAAGATTCTTTAGGAACGCTGACAGAAGTTGCTGTCTGACTATGCGTCACATCTGCAGAAAGTGTGAAAAACACATGAAGGGGTATTTTGTGATGAATTTGGGGAAATCACTTATTATATTAGTTGTGCTGAACTATTTCCATTGTTTCACTGTTTATTACAAACAGTAGAAAGTTTGCAAATTTAGCTAATAAACCTAATTTGCAACGGGGGACGAATAATTCTGACTCTAGCTGTAATGACTCAATAAACATTTCTCTTGCTGTGATTTCTACAGGGAAAAAAAATGTAAAATCATAAGTGTCAAGTGAAATAAAATGCAAAAATGGCTGGTTTGAGTCAATGAGGGGAGTAAGAGGAGTAATTTCCCTTTTTTTTATTCCCTGGTGATCTAGAATAGCGCGGAGGTCAATGGTAACATCAAGTTGTTCCTGGTGGTTATAGTCTCGCTGCTGCCCAAGGAAATAAAGGATATAGGATACCCAATTTGCCACCCTTTAAAGGGCTTGTCCACCAACTCTCATTTCTGCATTGGGAGTTAGCAGTGCCAATTGCTTTGTTTTCTAAATTCTTAATGGAATAAAAAGCAGACACAAGACCGCACAATAACATTTACATAAACTAAAAATCAGTATCAGACATGGGGTAATATTCTTACTTGTCACAAGTGACTGCATTGAGTTTTTGCATTATGTTACACATCTGGCCCAGATCTGGGCTTTGTTCCCCTTACCCCGGTCCGCTGAACACTGTTCTGTTCTACATCGTGCTTTGCAGGTTGCCTGGTGTGCTCCTGTGGCGCCCCAGGACCTGGTCGCCACAACAGCATTGCCCCTCCAAAGGGTTAATGCTGAGCCTGGAGGTAATTGGGAGGTCTATTGGCCAGTAAGTTTAACATCCAACGCAGTTCCTCCCTCAGGCCAGCAGGGGGAGCTCTGAACCTGGAATTCCAAGGAGCATTCCTTAAGCCTGACCTGAGGGAGGGGTTAGTGGTCAGTCTGTAGAGAGAAGTCAGAGCAAGCAGACGCAGAGTGTGCTGTCCTGTGGAACTGGGGCCTAGAGCTGGAGCAGCTTGGCCCAGTGAAGCAGGAGATGCAGAGAGGCACAGAAGAGACTCGGACATCGGAGTCTGTGGCCACCAGGGCCTAAAATACTCCCTGGTAGCCGAATCCGAAGGGCAGGAGAGCTGCAAGCACCTGGCCCATAAACAGCCCGAAGGTACAGCTGCATCATCAGGGCCCGGTGTGGACTCCAGCAGAGAAGCACCAGAGAGGGCCTGCACAGCCTACCACAGAGGGAAAGGGACGTACCACCGGTCCCAGCAGCAAGAGGGCCATTGCTAAATTCAGAGGGCAGGGTCCTATCACAGTAAAGAAAAGAACAGGAGTAGGCCTCATACTCATCTGGCCAAAACGACATCTCAGTTACTTTCTGGCTGGCCGGAGCCCTCTACCACCTGTAACGGTCTCCCAGGACTAACCGTTTGTGAAGTAAAAGAGGAGAAGGTAAAGAGACTGTTGTTTGTGCCTGTTTCTTTCATTGCCTGTCGGCCCTGCACCGTGTTATCCACACAACACCATAGACTCTCACGAGCACCAACAGTGTGCCCGGGGCACCGCTCCACCTGTGGTGAGCAGTACCACCATTGCTGCCATATCATCACCCAGGAGGCCTCACACAGCAGCGGCGGCTTAATAGCCGCATACCACAGGTGGCGTCACAACAACCATAAACTTTATAAACCAGCCCTATTTAACTGACACCCACCAGGGCCACGGAGTCGGGCCCCGCCACCACTGACGACCCCCGGACTAGTCCGGCCCGGCACCGGTTGTCCCATAGCCCTGGGGTGGGCGAGTCAACTTTGGCGTCACGTACAGGATTTCGTGCCCGGTCCCACCGGGTACTGTGCGCCTGCAGAAACTGTGCTTAAAAGACTGTGTTACTGTTTGAAAACTGCCGCCGCCATTAGCCTCGCTGAGCGCAGGAAGAAGGGGGGCGTGCCCGAAAAAGAGCGCGAAGGGAGCGCGCCATCAGAGCGGAGGGTCGTTAACCCCACGCTACCCGGAAGAGATTTTAAAAAGAAAGCGGAGCCTGGTAAGGTCCACTGAGGGGGAGGAAGATGTCCGACACAGAGGGAGAGCAGGTGGCTGTAGTAGCTCAAGACGCAGCAGCACCGGCCGATGTAATCCCAGTCGCCGTCGCCCCAGCCCCCGCTGTAGCGCCGGTAATGCCAATCACAATGCCGTACATCTCGGGAGCAGAATGGCTGCCGCAGTACTCCGGGGAGTCACATACCCTGAGCGACTTCAGAGAAAGGCTGCACAGCTTGTTTAGAGTGTATCCGCTGACTGAGAGCCAGAAGGTGGGCATACTAATGGGGCAGCTAGCCGGCGCGGCCCAGCGTGAAGTGAAGTCCTGGCCTGATACAGATAAAGGGACAGCAACCCAGATACTGGCCAAGTTAAAGAGTACTTTCGACACCCGCAACGCAGCAGAAATAAAGATGAGATTCTTTGGGTGCAAACAACGGGCCACAGACAGCATACGGGACTATGCCTTAAACTTGCAGGAGGCCCTGAAAGCAATTAAACAGGTGGACCCAGAGAGTGTACGTGAAGAAGACAAACTCCTAACTGAGCAGTTCATAGAAGGGCTCCTGTCAGACGCCCACAGGACCCAGCTGCGTATCATGGTCCTGCAGAACCCTGCTCTGGACTTTGCAAAGTTTAAGGACCAGGCCATCCGGGTATTGAGAGAATCTACACCGAATGACCCAGTACCCCTCCGGCCTCTTGCTATCACGTACCCAGGGGTGGTGCCTGTAACACGAGCCGCTGCAGGGGCTGAGGCGCAGTCCCTGGATAAGTGTGGCGCCCCAGGACCTGGTCGCCACAACAGCATTGCCCCTCCAAAGGGTTAATGCTGAGCCTGGAGGTAATTGGGAGGTCTATTGGCCAGTAAGTTTAACATCCAACGCAGTTCTCCCTCAGATCAGCAGGGTGGAGCTCTGAACCTGGAGTTCCAGGGAGCATTCCTTAAGTCTGGCCTGAGGGAGGAGTTAGTGTTCAGTCTGTAGAGAGAAGTCATAGCAAGCAGACGCAGAGTAGTGCTGTCCTGTGGAACTGGGGCCTAGAGATGGAGCAGCTTGGCCCAGTGAGGCAGGAGGAGCAGAGAGGCAAAGAAGAGACTCGGACATCGGAGTCTGTGGCCACCAGGGCCTAAAATACTCCCTGGTAGCCGAATCCGAAGGGCAGGAGAGCTGCAAGCACCTGGCCCATAAACAGCCCGAAGGTACAGCTGCATCATCAGGGCCCGGTGTGGACTCCAGCAGAGAAGCACCAGAGAGGGCCTGTGCAGCCTACCACAGAGGGAAAGGGACGTACCACCGGTCCCAGCAGCAAGAGGGCCATTGCTAAATCCAGAGAGCAGGGTCCTATCACAGCAAGGAAAAGAACAGGAGTAGGAATCATACTCATCTGGCCAAAACGACATCTCAGTTACTTCCAGGCCGGCCGGAGCCCTCTACCACCTGTAGCGGTCTCCCAGGACTAACCGTTTGTGAAGTAAAAGAGGAGAAGGTAAAGAGACTGTTGTTTGTGCCTGTTTCTTTCATGCCTCTCGGCCCTGCACCGTGTTTTCCACACAACACCATAGACTCTCACGAGCACCAACAGTGTTCCCGGGGCACCGCTCCACCTGTGGTGAGCAGTACCACCATTGCTGCCATATCATCACCCCGGAGGCCCTACACAGCAGCGGCGGCTTAATAGCCGCATACCACAGGTGGCGTCACGAACACAAACCCCAAGTCACCAGCCATATTTAACTGACACCCACCAGGGCCACGGAGTCGGGCCCCGCCACCACTGACGACTCCCGGACTAGTCCGGCCGGCACCGGGTGTCCCATAGCCCTGGGGTGGGCGAGTCAATTTTGGCGTCGCGAACAGGATTTCGTGCCCGGTCCCACCGGGTACTGTGCGCCTGCAGAAACTGTGCCTAAAAAACTGTGTTGCTGTTTGAAAACTGCCGCCGCCATTAGCCTCGCTGAGCGCAGGAAGAAGGGGGGTGTGCCCGAAAAAGAGCGCGAAGGGAGCGCGCCATCAGAGTGGAGGGTCGTTAACCCCGCGCTACTCGGAAGAAATTTTGAAAAGTGAACGGAGCCTGGTGAGGTTCACTAAGGGGGAGGAAGATGTCCGACACCGAGGGAGAGCCGGTGGCTGTAGTAGTTCAAGACGCAGCAGCACCGGCCGATGTAATCCCAATGTAATCCCAGTCGCCGTCGCCCCAGCCCCCGCGGTAGCGCCGGTAATGCCGATCACAATGCCGTACATCCCGGGAGCAGAATGGCTGCCGCAGTACTCCGGGGAGTCCCATACCCTGAGCGACTTCAGAGAAAGGCTGCACAGCTTGTTCCGGGTGTATCCGCTGACTGAGAGCCAGAAGGTGGGCATATTAATGGGGCAGCTAGCCGGCGCGGCCCAGCGTGAAGTGAAGTCCTGGCCTGATACAGATAAAGGGACAGCAACCCAGATACTGGCCAAGTTAAAGAGTACTTTCGACACCCGCACCGCAGCAGAAATAAAGATGAGATTCTTTGGCTGCAAACAACGGGCCACAGACAGCATAAGGGACTATGCCTTAAACTTGCAGGAGGCCCTGAGAGCAATTAAACAGGTGGACCCAGAGAGTGTACGTGAAGAAGACAAACTCCTAACTGAGCAGTTCATAGAGGGGCTCCTGTCAGATGCCCACAGGACACAGCTGCGTATCATGGTCCTGCAGAACCCTGCTCTGGACTTTGCAAAGTTTAAGGACCAGGCCATCCGGGTACTGAGAGAATCCACACCGAATGACCCAGTACCCCTCCGGCCTCTTGCTATCACGTACCCCGGGTGGTGCCTGCAACACGAGCCGCTGCAGGGGCTGAGGCGCAGTCCCTGGATAAGGATCCCGCTGCAGAGCTCAGACAGCAGGTCCAGGAGCTGACCAAGACTGTAGCTGCCCTTGCTAAGACCGTGCAGTCTCTACAAGTGACCCCATCGCCTGCAAGAATCGAGTTGGCCTCCAGCCCAGATGACGTCCCATGGATGCGACAGAGGAGGATACCGCCGACCCGAGGAAAGGACACAGACCGGTATGATTCAACTGGACAACCGATCTGCCGCCGCTGCAGCCAGGCGGGCCACATTGCAAGACACTGTCCTTTAAATGGGCCGAGCCTGGGGCCAGGAGCCAACCCCCAGGTGTAAGGAAGCCCGGCTCAACCCCCAGCCGCAGCAAGTATGTGGGAGGACGACCGGTCCTTCCTATTGTGCTGGATGGGATCCCGTTGAATGCCCTCCTGGATACGGGGTCCCAGATAACAACCATCCCTTATAAATTGTACAAAAGATATTGGGCTGATTCAGACATTGACCATGGCCCAGATGATGATTTAACAATTGTGGCCAGTAATGGTCAGCCCTTGCCTCAAATTGGGTATAAGGAAGTAACCATTAAAGTGGGGCGGGTAGAATTGCCATGTCAGGGGATGATAATTGTAGATATTGATCGCAAAGAATCTGACCCACTGCTAACCATTGGTACAAATGTGATGGAAAATTGTCTTGCCGAAGTGATAGTTTTGTTGCAGCAGGCGTCTGAAGGTGCCAGCTCCGGGCAGCAGCGTGCCCTACAGAGGGAGATCAGAGCCCTGATGAGGAGGCAGCAGGTAGAGCTGGCCGGAGGAGAAATTGGCAGTGTAAGGGTAAGTGACCCTCTCCCCATTGCAGTTCCCCCCAAAAGTGAAATGTTGATATGGTGTCGGGCAGCAATAGGCCTCAAGGGTTAAGATTACCAGGCCCTGGTGGAACCTGTGTATTCAGAAAGTAGGCCTGGTGTCCTGATAGCCAGAGGGGTAGCAGAAGTCCGCAAGGGAAGAGTGCCCGTCCACGTCCTGAATTGTGGGGAGGAGGAAGCCAAATTGCCCCGGTAAGCCACTGTAGCAAAACTGTACACTGTCAGTAACAATACCATCAAAGCAGTGGAACCCTTGATCCCGTCCGACCAGGCGGAAGACAATGGCTACAAGGGACAGCTGGAAGACTGGTGCCAAAAATTACATGTGGGCACCGACTCCACCCCCTCACACCAAAAGCATGGGATTTACCGGGTGGTACAGGAGTACGAGCGGGTCTTCAGCAAACACCCCCTAGATTTTGGGCAGGTAAAAGGGGTTAAACATCAAATCCCCACGGGTGATCATCATCCCATTAAAGAGAGATACCGCCCTGTACCCCCAGCGCAGTATCAGCGTGCCAAAGAAATGTTACGGGAAATGAAGGAGGCTGGGGTTATCAGAGATAGTTGTAGCCCCTGGGCAGCTCCACTAGTGCTCGTAAAGAAAAAAGATGGTACAATGAGAATGTGTGTAGATTACAGACAAATTAACCGCATTACACATAAAGATGCTTATCCACTACCCAGAATAGAGGAGTCACTAACAGCCTTAAAGTCAGCTAACTATTTCTCCACCTTGGATCTCACCAGTGGGTATTGGCAGGTTCCCGTGGCAGAGGCGGACAAGGAGAAGACTGCATTCACGACACCAATGGGCCTCTGCGAGTTCAACTGTGTGCCATTCGGGCTCTGCAACACCCCAGGGACATTCCAAAGGTTGATGGAGTGCTGCTTTGGCCATCACAACTTTTAAACCGTGCTTTTGTACCTGGATGACATCATAGTCTACTCCAAGACTTATGAAGACCACCTGAGGCACTTAGCAGAAGTGTTTGAGTCCCTGTCGGAGTATGGCCTGAAGATAAAGCCGTCCAAATGTCACCTCTTGAAGCCAAAGGTACAGTACTTGGGTCATGTGGTCAGCGCAGAAGGTGTGGCACCTGATCCAGAGAAAGTCACAGTAATCAAGGACTGGCCGAGACCCACCACGGTAAAGGAGGTGCGGCAGTTCCTTGGGCTGGTGGGCTACTACCGAAGGTTCATTGATGGTTTCACCAAGATAGCAGCGCCTCTTCAAGATCTCCTGGTGGGCCAGCCAAAGAAGGCTAGGAAGCAAAGCCCTCCATTTGAATGGAACAGCCAAATTGAAACGTTTTTTGTCCGGCTGAAATGGGCTCTCACGGGAGAAGAAATTCTGGCCTACCCTGACTACAGCCAGCCGTTTGTACTGTACACAGACGCCAGCAACGTGGGCCTAGGAGCAGTTCTGTCCCAGGTGCAGGGAGGCAGAGAGAAGGTGATAGCTTACGCCAGCAGGAAGCTTCGTCCCACAGAAAGGAATCCAGAAAACTACAGTTCCTTCAAGCTGGAGTTCCTCGCTATTGTTTGGGCAGTGACTGAACGCTTCAAGCACTATCTGGCGTCGGCCAAGTTCACCATCTTCACGGACAACAATCCGTTGACACATCTGGCAACAGCCAAGCTAGGTGCGTTGGAGCAGCGATGGATGGCCAGGCTGTCTAACTTTGACTTTACCTTCAAGTACCGGGCTGGCAAGAAGAATAACAATGCTGATGCGCTGTCCAGAATGCCTCACTTACCCGAGTCTGGAGAAGACCTGGATGAACTCGAAGAGATAGAGTTACCGGCTTTCCATCACCAAGGTGTTTCCCAGTGTGAGCATGCTGTAGGAGAGAAGCGCTCGAGCCAGCACGAGGTCTCGGTCAACCCATTACTCCACCATAATTGGGAAGAGACACAGAACGGTGACCCGGCCGTGCGATTGGTCAAAGAAAAGCTAGCACAAGCTGAGACCCATCTTGGCCCAGATGCTCCAGAAGAAGCCCAGCAGCTGTGGAAGGAGAGGGGACGACTGTTCACCTACCAAGGCAAGCTATGCAAGAGATATGTCAACTGGCGAACGAATGAACTCGTCTGGCAGATAGTGGTCCCACAGAGGGATGCTCCAATGGTCCTAGCAGCTTACCATGATAAAGCAGGACACTTCGGGTTGAAGAAGTTGGAGACCCTACTCCGTGATCGGTTCTACTGGGTGCACATGAGAAAGACAGTCGAGAAGGGGTGCCGAGACTGTGGTCCGTGTAACCTGAGGCGGAAAGATGGTGCCAGCCAGAGGTCTCCCCTACAGTCAATTGTCACGAAGCAGCCCCTAGAGTTGGTGGCCTTGGACCACGTGAAGTTAACACCGAGCCGGTCAGGCTATGTTTACGCCCTCACCATTGTAGACCATTACTCTCGTTTCCTGGTAGTAGTGCCTGTGAAAGACCAGACAGCCAGAACAGCAGCTAGAGCGTTGCAGGCATACTTTTGTCAACCTCACGGTTACCCTGAAAGGGTACTGACTGATCAAGGTCCTGCATTCGAGGCAGAAGTGTTCCAAGAGTTCTGTAACATGTACGGTTGTAAGAAAATCATAACAACACCGGACCACCCCCAAACCAATGGATTGTGCGAGAAGATGAACCATGTGGTTATTGATATGCTCAAGACTCTACCGCTGGAAGAAAGAAACTAATGGCCAGAGAAGTTACCAGATCTGGTAGACCTGTATAACCATATCCCAGTAAATTCGACCAACTGCAGCCCTGCTTACCTGATGCGAGCAAGACCTGGCAAGTTACCTGTAGACTTGGAGATGGGAACTGTGTCACCTGAAGCAGTTCAAGAGATAGAAGATTGGGATACAGAGCGACAACAGCAGTACCGCAAAGTCCAGGAATGTGTAGAAAAGAGCCTGTCCCAAGCAAGAACGAGACAAGAGCAGAACTACAATCAAACAGCCCCAGCAACTCCCTTAGCACCTGGAGAACAGGTCCTCAAGAAAAAGCGGAGGGCGCATAAATTAGATGGTCAGTGGGAGAATGAACCCTACACCATTTTTCCCTCCAACTTTGACAATAGTAAGGTATGCCTCATAAGCAAAGATGAAGGCAAGACTTATCAAACAGTGTCCAGAGACCGCCTGAAAGCGTGCCCTGAGCGGTGCAAAATCCAAAAAGAAGTGGAAGAAATTCAAGAAAAAGAGGAAGAGATGATACAAACAATCCTTGGCAAATTCCCCAAAACTTGGACCCGAATCAATAACGCCATAGTGGTACCAGTCTTGACGTTCCCGCAGTTGGTCGAGCCAGAGACAGAAGAGGTTCCAGATCCATCTAAGGAACTGTCCGCCCCAAGAGAAGATGACACGCCAGCAGTAGAACAGGAGAATCAACCCCCTGCCAGTGGTGAACCTGTCGTACCCTTGGCGAATCTGAGACCCCGTAGGCAACCAACACGTATACCTGTCAGGGTTAGGCCTACCAGTAACACGGAGGGGGCAGACACTCCAAGTAGCCAGGGACAAACCCCAGAGCTACGCCGGTCCCAACGTAGCACTCGGGGACAGCCCCCTCCAAGGTATAGAACATAGAAAGTAAAATACCTAACAGAATATATATAGTTAGTTGAAATGTCTTGCATAAAATGTTTTTTGTCTTAGTTGATTAAGTAAATGGACAATTGGGCCACTGGACTATGGGTGGCCAACACTCTAGCTGTACATAGTTAGCACCAGTGTGCTCAGCACCCCTGAAGAAAAACCCGTCCGGTGTGCATAGAGTGGGGTCATCAATGCTCTGACGCACGCCCAGAGCCTACGTTGGGGGTTTTATCGTGGCGGGTCCCCCATGGAGCAGTGTAATGGACACCCGGCAGGGAGCCACACTGGACTCTTATAGTTGTTTGTTTAAGGTTGTAACATGTTTTGTTTTGTTTTCTTCAGTCCGGGAGAACTGAGTTTAACTAAGGGGGAGTGTGGCGCCCCAGGACCTGGTCGCCACAACAGCATTGCCCCTCCAAAGGGTTAATGCTGAGCCTGGAGGTAATTGGGAGGTCTATTGGCCAGTAAGTTTAACATCCAACGCAATTCCTCCCTCAGGCCTGCAGGGGAGCTCTGAACCTGGAATTCCAGGGAGCATTCCTTAAGCCTGACCTGAGGGAGGGGTTAGTGGTCAGTCTGTAGAGAGAAGTCAGAGCAAGCAGACGCAGAGTAGTGCTGTCCTGTGGAACTGGGGCCTAGAACTGGAGCAGCTTGGCCCAGTGAAGCAGGAGGAGCAGAGAGGCACAGAAGAGACTCGGACATCGGAGTCTGTGGCCACCAGGGCCTAAAATGCTCCCTGGTAGCCGAATCCGAAGGGCAGGAGAGCTGCAAGCACCTGGCCCATAAACAGCCCGAAGGTACAGCTGCATCATCAGGGCCTGGTGTGGACTCTAGCAGAGAAGCACCAGAGAGGGCCTGCGCAGCCTACCACAGAGGGAAAGGGACGTACCACCGGTCCCAGCAGTAAGAGGGCCATTTCTAAATTCAGAGGGCAGGGTCCTATCACAGTAAAGAAAAGAACAGGAGTAGGCCTCATACTCATCTGGCCAAAACGACATCTCAGTTACTTCCAGGCCGGCCGGAGCCCTCTACCACCTGTAACGGTCTCCCAGGACTAACCGTTTGTGAAGTAAAAGAGGAGACGGTAAAGAGACTGTTGTTTGTGCCTGTTTCTTTCATTGGCTGTCGGCCCTGCACCGTGTTATCCACACAACACCATAGACTCTCACGAGCACCAACAGTGTCCCCGGGGCACCGCTCCACCTGTGGGGAGCAGTACCACCATTGCTGCCATATCATCACCCCGGAGGCCTCACACAGCAGCGGCGGCTTAATAGCCGCAAACCACATGTGGCGTGACGACAACCATAAACTTTATAAACCAGCCCTATTTAACTGACACCCACCAGGGCCACGGAGTCGGGCCCCGCCACCACTGACGACCCCCGGACTAGTCCGGCCCGGCACCGGTTGTCCCATAGCCCTGGGGTGGGCGAGTCACTCCCATGTGATTGTCTGCCGGGGCCTATTTAAGGCCTACCTGTATCATGGTGTTAAGACTTTAAGTGTTCCTGAATTCTATCTGTGGCTTCCAGTACCTCTTTTATCTGCTTCCTTGCATCTAGTATCTCTGCTATCAGGCTCCTTTCTGCCTGAGGCATCCAGTACTTCTACTACTAGTCTCCAGTCTACCATTGGCATCCAATACCTCTGCTACTGGTCTCCTTTCTGCGTCTGGCATCCAATACCTCTGCTACTGGTCTCCTTTCTGCCTCTGGCATCCAATCCCTCTGCTTCTGGTGTTCTTTCTGCCTCTGGCATCCCATACTTCTGCTACTGGTCTCCTTTCTGCCTCTGGTATTCAATACCTCTGCTACTGGTCTCCTTTCTACCTCTGGCATCCAATACATCTGCTACTGCTCGCCTTTCTGCCTCTGGTATCCAATACCTCTACTACAGGTCTCCTTTCTGCCTCTGGCATCCAATACCTCTGCTACTGGTCTCCTTTCTGCCTCTGGCATCCAATACCTCTGCTACTGGTCTCCTTTCTGCCTCTGGCATCCAATACCTCTGCTACTGGTCTCCTTTCTGCCTTTGGTATCCAATACCTCTACTACAGGTCTCATTTCTGCCTTTGGCATCCAATACCTCTACTACTGGTCTCCTTTCTGCCTCTGGCATCCAATACCTCTGCTACTGGTCTCCTTTCTGCCTCTGGCATCCAATACCTCTGCTACTGGTGTTCTTTCTGCCTCTGGCATCCCATACTTCTGCTACTGGTCTCCTTTCTGCCTCTGGTATTCAATACCTCTGCTACTGGTCTCCTTTCTACCTCTGGCATCCAATACATCTGCTACTGCTCGCCTTTCTGCCTCTGGTATCCAATACCTCTGCTACTGGTCTCCTTTCTGCCTCTGGCATCCAATACCTCTGCTACTGGTCTCCTTTCTGCCTCTGGCATCCGATACCTCTGCTACTGGTCTCCTTTCTGCCTCTGGCATCCGATACCTCTGCTACTGGTCTCCTTTCTGCCTCTGGCATCCCATACCTCTGCTATTGGTCTCCTCTCTGCCTCTGGCATCCAATACCTCTGCTACTGGTCTCCTGCCTGTCTGTAACATCCAGTACTTATGCTACCAGTCTTCTGTCTGCCTGTGGCTTCTGGTAAGGGGTCTCTCACACTGGCATATAAAAAATCAGTCCCATTCTCATACAGAAAAGTGGGATGAGTGAAATCTGTTTGGTATTCCAAATGTCATGTGAGTGCTATGTGAGTCCAATTTTTTTCCTCCCCTAGCACCCGTATGACCTCTATATGCAATGTGCGTTTTTTTCTCAGGCGCTATTATTCTACAGTCCTTTACAGGACCATTTACAGTGTTCTATGCTACAGAATGGTAATGTAGCTGTAAAAAATGGACCACATATGGACACCACACAGACATGTCCATGTGGCGTCTGTTTCTTTTCCCGTACCCATTGATTTGCATTGATGAGTCATGTCCAATACGTGAGTGCAATAACAGGATGCTGCAATTTTTTCTTAAGTCCGATTTGAGGTGATGAACAGATGACAGATCTGACCTGATTCATTAACTAACATTGGTCTGAGTCTAATGGATTTTTCTCACATTGCACTTGTTCATTTTATACGCCAGTGTAAGAGGACCCTAACTCTGTTACCGGTGTCCTGTCTGCCTGCTGCTCCCAGTACCACTGATACCTACTTCTTGTGTGCCTCAGCAGGACTTTGGACTTGGAAGATCCATCTAGCGTATGATTACAGTTAGGTCCAGAAATATTTGGACAGTGACACAATTTTGGCGAGTTGGGCTCTGCATGCCACTGTGAAGCCCCACAGGTGTTGTGTCGGTGCATTACCTTCAGGGACTCCACTCAGCTGTATCTTGTCACAGGTAGGAGATCTTCTTCTTGTCGTGACGCCACTCTCAGTATTGCGGCCAGTAGGGACCGCCACTGCAGGTTGAGGGACGCCTGGGGCTGATGGTGAGTGCAGTTAGTTGGAATAGCCTCCTGAGAGTGAGGCAAGCCCCAGGGCCCTGTGTAGGTGCGTAGAACCACAAGGCGCAGAATAACTCCACACAGGCAGAATGTCTTTCAGGGTTTTTACTCACTTCAGGTGGCAGGGTGAGTAACCCGGGCGTAGCTGGGATGAACCAGGCGGGAACCAGGTATCCTTCAGGCTGACTTCTGATGGTGACTACCAACTCGCCTTCCTTAGCCCTTGGTGGTTTGGGGTGACCCCGACTTTTAGTCCCTATGGGGGTCACCCAGGGAAGTTGCTGAAGCCTCACTCCCCTTCGTTTGCCGTTTGCTTGTGGCCTGGACCAGCTCACTCCAGCTGCTTGCCTCCTGTGAGCTATGGGCCCTAACTGTGGCTACGTGGCTGCGGCTTTTGTGGTGTTGTGGTGTGGGCTTTGAGGGCCCCACACCGGCAGGTTTAGCTGGGAAAGGTGGATCTATCCCCGCTCCGGGATCTGCCGCCCGTTTGGGCCTGGTTCTCCCTAGCAGTCTCCTTACTTCCCACTCTGTGCTCTCTCTCTAGCTGGAGATGGGTTTCGGGTAGCACTCCTAGGTGACCGTTCTCCCCCGTCGGTAGCCACTGCGCGGACGCTGTCAGACTACAGCAGCCCAGGGGAAGGGGTCAGCTCTCCTCGGAGCTCCCTGGACTCTGCTCTGAACCGGCTCACATCTGGGACCTTCACTGCTGCTCCTGTCAGAGCTTCACTTTCCTGCTCCTCACTCCTCCACACTCTGCTGCAGACTGTTTACTCCTCCTTCTCTTTTCCCTTTTGTGCCTGCCTACGCCACCTAGCAACCAGACTCTCTTACCACACCCCTTGAGAGGAGATGGAGGCTTTTGGCCCCCTCCTGGGATCCCCAGGGGTCCTCTCATAGGTACATGTGTGAGACCTGATCACTATGCGCCTGTGTAGTCACACCTCGGTCAGCCTTCTGGATTACCTGTATTGTACTGTCCCCAGCATGGGTGCAGTACTCAGTGGTGCCTGACCAGGTCAGGGGCGCCACATTCCCCCTTAGTTATCACCAGCACGTCCTCGGGCTGCAAGACAACATTTTAAAATGCATAAAACAGTAAAACATGTAAAACATTTTTAAAAGCACCAGGTACCATACATCACCACCCTCCACCCACAAGTCCGTTAACCCACCCGAAACCCTCTCACGTTGGCCGCGCCTTCAGCCACTTCTGGCAGGATGTAGAGGCGGCTTTCATGGTCTGTTGGTCTTCAGGGTATACCTGGCCTGGTGGATCCGCGCCTTCAGCCTCTTCTGGCAGGATGTAGAGGCGGCCTCCACAGTTGGTGCTGACCAGGTACCCTCTTTGTGGTGGAGAGCCAGGCCCCATAAACAGGCATGCTCTCTGGTTGCAGGTAAGCCAAGGCCCTATATACGGACGTGCCCCCTGGTTGCAGACGAGCCAAGCCCCTAAACAGGCTGACTCTGGTGGCGGTGGTGCCCTCTGGTGTAACTATTTACACTGCGAGAGTTTGTGGCTATAGCCAGTTCATAGCCTTAAGGTTCATTTCTCACATCAGTTCATGTGGGCACATTCTTAAACTTGTAAAACGTTGCAAAACAAACTTTTCAAACTGGTAACTTGCTTTACTTTACTTGAACTTTATGCAGATTCCTCCTCACCAGGGCTTGGGCCTGTAGGGCTGTGGCACCTGTTGCTTTCTCCATCTCTGTCATCATCTGTAGTGGTCTCATCAATGGGTTCTTTATCTTTTCTTTCTTTATCGCTGTCTTTCCTGTCTTCTTCTTTAGGACATGGTGCTACATCTAGCGCATACCACCCTCTTTCTCCTTGATGCATGGTAAATTGTACGGAGTCTCCCATCTTTAAGTTTCTTCCAGGATGTCCTCTGGGCAAGTGGGCTCTCACATCTCTTCTATTGACGAAGATACCTTCCTTTATACCAGGTGCAACGATGAATCCGTATCCTGACTTCAGGCTAAAGTCTTCCACAATTCCTCTACAAAGGGGTCCTCTGACCTGTGCTTTGGCTCTTCTCAGGAACCGTTTCTCCTCTAGGTCTCTGGCCGTTATGTCATCTCTCTGCTCTGGGGATGGCGGTGCAGGGAAAGACTGGGTTCTACTACGGCGCCGTGTCTTGCGGGCTTGACTCTGCTGGGTGGCTGCTTCACTGCTGGCAGGCTCCCAGGTGAGGTTGCTGGATAAATCTTCCTCTTCATCCCAGCGAGAATATGGCAACATCTCCGGCTCTGGGCATGGATCCACTGCTGGTGGCTCCTGAGTCAGCTCCTCAGCTTCCTGGCCTCCCCTCCCCCTTAGTTCTTCTGAGCACTCCTTTGGTGGCAGTGCTGGGGATGGACTTTCTTCAGCAGGCCCAGGCAGGGATCTCTTTGGCATGATTGCTGCAGGAGTCGTCTTGGGGGTATGCGGAGGGAGTATGTACTGGTCCACCAACCATTGTGGAAACTTGGCCTCCATGTCAGCCTTCAGCTGCCAGTATGCGGGGTCCTCCCCCAGCGTGGGCTTTCCAGCAGGGACCTCTTTGGACTGGGGAGCGGTGTCTGCTCTGGCCCTGCAGGCCGGGGTAAATGGTGATGCAATCTTATCTTGGCGGGCCGCGCCTGGCATGGCGGCGGCCTGGTCTTGGCGGGCCGCGCCCTGTATGGCGGCGGCCTGGTCTTGGCGGGCCGCGCCCTGTATGGCGGCGGCCTGGTCTTGGCGGGCCGCGCCCTGTATGGCGGCGGCCTGGATCGGCGTCGCAGCTGCGATGGGCTCTGTGCAGGCTGGGCTGGGCGTCGCTGCCTCGATCGGAGCTTGGCGGGCCGCACCTGACGGGGCTGCGGCCTGGTTCAGCACCTCACTTGCGGCGCGGACGAGCGTTGCTGCTGCGGTGGGGTCTCGGCGGGCCGGGCCTAGCATGGCGGCAGCCTTGGTCAGCGTCACATCCGCGGCATGGATGAGGGTCGCGGTGGCAGCCGGTTCTCTGCGGGCCGGACTGGGCGTTGTTGCAGGGACCGGGTCTTGGTGGGCCGAGCAGGGCATCGCTGCGGCGGCCGGGGCTTGGCGGGCCGCACCCGGCGTGGTTGCGGCCTGGCTCAGCGTCGCCGCGCCGGGCGCCTCTTCAGGGACTGCGGGCGTGGCAGCAGGGGTCGGGGCACTCGCGACGGCAGGGGCATCACTGGACTCACCCATCGGTGGCAGCATCGGGGTCTGAGTCGTCACCGCCCGGTCTGGCACTCGGCGCGCGGCTCTCCCCTCATAGGCCTGAACCGCGGCAGCCATCTCCAGAAGTTCCATGCGTTCTTCTCTGATCTGCTCCACGACCCGGGTCTCCAGTCGGTCGCAGAACTGGGCCAGCTCCCGATACCACCAGGCAGCGGAGCCCGGTTCTGGGTTTCTGCGGTCAGACGCCATTTCTTCTGCGCCCTCTTCTGTACGATTTCCCAGCAGTGGACTCGTCGTTGCCTCTAGTAGCAAGCTGTTCAGTTTCCGCTCTGCCTCTTTCAGCAGCTCCTCTCCCAGCAGCAGGCTTCTGGCTCCCTTTCTGTCCCGACGTCTCTGGACGCTTCCGCTCTCTTCACAAGCGAGGTCAGAACTCTGCAGGGGATCTCTGGGTAGCCACACCTCTTCGTGGGCGGTAACTTCTCCCAGCGCGGGCTGCTGTTGTTTTTCAGCGCGCTTTTCATGGTGGCAATATGGCGGCGCTTCCAATTTTTCAAGCGGACCGCCCAGGCACATGGTCACCTGTCTGAACAGGTCTAGTCCTTATCCTGTTCGTGACGCCAGATGTGAAGCCCCACAGGTGTTGTGTCGGTGCATTACCTTCAGGGACTCCACTCAGCTGTATCTTGTCACAGGTAGGAGATCTTCTTCTTGTCGTGACGCCACTCTCAGTATTGCGGCCAGTAGGGACCACCACTGCAGGTTGAGGGACGCCTGGGGCTGATGGTGAGTGCAGTTAGTTGGAATAGCCTCCTGAGAGTGAGGCAAGCCCCAGGGCCCTGTGTAGGTGCATAGAACCACAAGGCGCAGAATAACTCCACACAGGCAGAATGTCTTTCAGGGTTTTTACTCACTTCAGGTGGCAGGGTGAGTAACCCGGGCGTAGCTGGGATGAACCAGGCGGGAACCAGGTATCCTTCAGGCTGACTTCTGATGGTGACTACCAACTCGCCTTCCTTAGCCCTTGGTGGTTTGGGGTGACCCCGACTTTTAGTCCCTATGGGGGTCACCCAGGGAAGTTGCTGAAGCCTCACTCCCCTTCGTTTGCCGTTTGCTTGTGGCCTGGACCAGCTCACTCCAGCTGCTTGCCTCCTGTGAGCTATGGGCCCTAACTGTGGCTACGTGGCTGCGGCTTTTGTGGTGTTGTGGTGTGGGCTTTGAGGGCCCCACACCAGCAGGTTTAGCTGGGAAAGGTGGATCTATCCCCGCTCCGGGATCTGCCGCCCGTTTGGGCCTGGTTCTCCCTAGCAGTCTCCTTACTTCCCACTCTGTGCTCTCTCTCTAGCTGGAGATGGGTTTCGGGTAGCACTCCTAGGTGACCGTTCTCCCCCGTCGGTAGCCACTGCGCGGACGCTGTCAGACTACAGCAGCCCAGGGGAAGGGGTCAGCTCTCCTCGGAGCTCCCTGGACTCTGCTCTGAACCGGCTCACATCTGGGACCTTCACTGCTGCTCCTGTCAGAGCTTCACTTTCCTGCTCCTCACTCCTCCACACTCTGCTGCAGACTGTTTACTCCTCCTTCTCTTTTCCCTTTTGTGCCTGCCTACGCCACCTAGCAACCAGACTCTCTTACCACACCCCTTGAGAGGAGATGGAGGCTTTTGGCCCCCTCCTGGGATCCCCAGGGGTCCTCTCATAGGTACATGTGTGAGACCTGATCACTATGCGCCTGTGTAGTCACACCTCGGTCAGCCTTCTGGATTACCTGTATTGTACTGTCCCCAGCATGGGTGCAGTACTCAGTGGTGCCTGACCAGGTCAGGGGCGCCACACCACCACATTGGATTTGAAATGAAACCTCTACAACAGAATTCAAGTGCAGATTGTAACGTTTAATTTGAAGGTTTGAACAAAAATATCTGATAGAAATTGTAGGAATTGTACACAATTCTTTACAAACACTCCACATTTTAGGAGGTCAAAAGTAATTGGACAAATAAACCAAACCCAAACAAAATATTTTTATTTTCAATATTTTGTTGCGAATCCTTTGGAGGCAATCACTGCCTTAAGTCTGGAACCCATGGATATCACCAAACGCTGGGTTTCCTCCTTCTTAATGCTTTGCCAGGCCTTTACAGCCGCAGCCTTCAGGTCTTGCTTGTTTGTGGGTCTTTCCGTCTTAAGTCTGGATTTGAGCAAGTGAAATGCATGCTCAATTGGGTTAAGATCTGGTGATTGACTTGGCCATTGCAGAATGTTCCACTTTTTTGCACTCATGAACTCCTGGGTAGCTTTGGCTGTATGCTTGGGGTCATTGTCCATCTGTACTATGAAGCGCCGTCCGATCAACTTTGCGGCATTTGGCTGAATCTGGGCTGAAAGTATATCCCGGTACACTTCAGAATTCATCCGGCTACTCTTGTCTGCTGTTATGTTATCAATAAACACAAGTGACCCAGTGCCATTGAAAGCCATGCATGCCCATGCCATCACGTTGCCTCCACCATGTTTTACAGAGGATGTGGTGTGCCTTGGATCATGTGCCGTTCCCTTTCTTCTCCAAACTTTTTTCTTCCCATCATTCTGGTACAGGTTGATCTTTGTCTCATCAGTCCATAGAATACTTTTCCAGAACTGAGCTGGCTTCATGAGGTGTTTTTCAGCAAATTTAACTCTGGCCTGTCTATTTTTGGAATTGATGAATGGTTTGCATCTAGATGTGAACCCTTTGTATTTACTTTCATGGAGTCTTCTCTTTACTGTTGACTTAGAGACAGATACACCTACTTCACTGAGAGTGTTCTGGACTTCAGTTGATGTTGTGAACGGGTTCTTCTTCACCAAAGAAAGTATGCGGCGATCATCCACCATTGTTGTCATCCGTGGACGCCCAGGCCTTTTTGAGTTCCCAAGCTCACCAGTCAATTTGTTTTTTCTCAGAATGTATCCGACTGTTGATTTTGCTACTCCAAGCATGTCTGCTATCTCTCTGATGGATTTTTTCTTTTTTTTTAGCCTCAGGATGTTCTGCTTCACCTCAATTGAGAGTTCCTTAGACCGCATGTTGTCTGGTCACAGCAACAGCTTCCAAATGCAAAACCACACACCTGTAATCAACCCCAGACCTTTTAACTACTTCATTGATTACAGGTTAACGAGGGAGACGCCTTCAGAATTAATTGCAGCCCTTACAGTCCCTTGTCCAATTACTTTTGGTCCCTTGAAAAAGAGGAGGCTATGCATTACAGAGCTATGATTCCTAAACCCTTTCTCCGATTTGGATGTGAAAACTCTCATATTGCAGCTGGGAGTGTGCACTTTCAGCCCATATTATATATATAATTGTATTTCTGAACATGTTTTTGTAAACAGCTAAAATAACAAAACTTGTGTCACTGTCCAAATATTTCTGGCCCTGACTGTAGTTATGCTGATTCTTGTCATATCACTGCATTGTTACTGTTTTTCTTCTGGTGTTTGCAAAAAAAAAATATTCCTGCATGCTACAAATTACAACCTGTTCTCTCATTTCTTAATAGCTCAGTGTGTTGTTAGGTTGATTCCCAAGTTAAAGGCCATTGGTTCGAATTGAGGAGCCACCACGAAGAAGATTTCCCAAGAAAATAGGAACAGCATCATCCAGCTCATCGATAGTGGTCACTCAGCAAAGAAAATTGCCAAACTGCATCATGTGAGGCCATGATAGGTGGAAGAATGCAAAATGAAGTCCGTCCATTCATTCAAAAGCCAAGAGGTGACGTCCAGGCAAAATTTCGGAGTCTACAAATTGTCTCATCACAAGGTCTATCAGTTCTGGCGCAACAAACCCGGCAGTGGAGGCGGCTCTCATGCTTCATAATAGTGAGATCACAGACGTCCATGCAAACACTGAGAGAGGCACGTTACACTAGAATGGTGGCCCGAAAAAAGTTGAAGAAGCCTCAACTGTAAAATCATCATAAGAAGCGTTGGCTCAGAAGTGCAAAAAGTGGAGAATAGAGGATTGGAAACGGGAGATTTGGAGCGATGAGATGAAAGTCAATAGATGGCTCCGATGAGGGACATTGAGTTTGTAAGAAACAAGGGAAAATGGGACTAACGGATCAAGAAACTGAAGAAACTGTCAAGTTCGGTGGAGGAAGCCTGATGATATGGGGGTGTTTCACAGCCAAAGGCGTTGGATACTTGACCAGGGTTGATGGTGGTCTTAATGTTGAGATATATATGAGGATCCTACAAGATGAGTTACTTCTTACACTCGAGTACTATGGGTATAAAAAGGACATAGTCTTCCAGCAGAACAATGACCCAAAGCATATGGCGAGATTGGAGAAGAAATGGATCAATGTATGACGATGACGCAGAGGAGCGGGATTGTCCCCACAGTCCCCAGACCTCAACCCAATCCAACACTTGTGGAGAGAGATGGATAAAAAGCTGTATACATCCCCAAGTGAGCCGACCAGTATACACCAACACTTGGAATGTGGAGAAGAGACCTGACCAGTACACACCAACACTGGGAACGTGTAGAAGAGACCCGGGATCAGATTTCAGTGTAGACATGCTTGAATCTGATGGAGAGCCCAGAAGGATTCAGGCAGTGCTGAAAGCCAAAGGTAGATTTAAAAATTACTAACAAAATAATAAAAATGTAGAATTTTAGGAGCAAAATAGTAACAATGCAGTTGCATGACAAGAATCTGTATAACTAATCGTATGCTAAATAGCTGCAAATCACATTTATGTATGAGATAGCCAAGATGATTCTCTATAAAAAGGTCGTCTCACGCTCAAAGCTGTAGAGGATGGTGAGATATTCAACCTGAAAGTCAAAAGTGCAAAAAACATTCATACCCTTCTGCTCGCCTCTGTGTATAAATATACTGTATATAAATGTGACGCCCTGGACTATCAGGTCGTCACAGGGTATTGTGCAATCTGCCCTTCTGTGCAATATCCACCTCCTCCTTGGTTATGGGTCCAGCTGTATGGTTTTGCCTACATCAGTCAATAAAATCCTAGGTACACTCTGCACCACACCCACCAGACACACCAGTGGACGGCCTGAGTGGAATAGGGTCGCCCACTTGGGGGGTTGGTTAAGGAGAGGTCAGGTATGTCAGGAGTAGGTCAGTTGGAGAGTGGAGAGTGAAGGAGGGAGGAGGTCAGGAGCCGGGCTCCTTGGAAGCAACTAGGTGGCAGACGGTGGTCTAGTCCTATTAGGAGCTGGACCCCCGGTCGCAGGGGATCATGACAAGGGGCGCGGAACTGTCAAGGAGGACAGCCGGCAGCCTTGTACCATCACCGGGCTGGGACCAGGGCACGACGAGGTAAGTGGACCCTAGGTAAGGGAGTAGCTTCAGGCAACCTGACAATTTACCCGACGAGAACGGAGCCTTCAAGATCCGTTCTCCACCTGCTCCAAAATCGGGGTACTAGTGCAACGAGGGGGATAGGACTTTCCACTAAAACGGTCCAGAAAATCCCAAGTGTGAACCCTGAGAGCAAGCTCCCACAGTTAGCCACACTGGGGAGCGGCAAAACGATTATTCCTGGCTCACTGCGTTATATATTAGGTGCTCAGAAAAAACAGCAAGTCTAATAGAAAATAATTCCGGCACACTTGGAGAATATATGAAGAAGAGAAAATCTTGAAATGCTTA
This sequence comes from Anomaloglossus baeobatrachus, assembly GCF_048569485.1. Classification (NCBI taxonomy): domain Eukaryota; kingdom Metazoa; phylum Chordata; class Amphibia; order Anura; family Aromobatidae; genus Anomaloglossus; species Anomaloglossus baeobatrachus. The sequence goes on from NC_134354.1 coordinate 773,007,171, forward strand.
AATGGTTTTATTTTGTGCATAGATCAAAAAAAGTGATGATAATTCATCCGTCCGACGTTTCGACCATTTGAAGGTCTTTATCAAGGACAAATTTATCTAATATAACAAGAACATACGCACAATTAGTGCATGAAAATATACAAAACAGCATAGCATGATTATGGCGTTCATTGTAACAACAATCTCTGATGACATCATGATAGCACATAACCAAACGAAGACATACATATGCTTATACAATCCATGTGTTGAAAGCTGTAAAAATAAAAATAAAAAACCTAACAAAGGAACAAAGCTCATAAGGAGTACACTTGTTATTTGGAAATTGAGGGCAGTAATGACCCACCTATATGAACAACTGTATGGTATATGTTCAAGACTATGAAGACATCATAATGCAGTCAAAGAAATGAGCAAAGATGTGATCCTATGTAGGAGACAAAAACAAATGAATATCGTATACATGACATACAATCATGCAAATCAGAAGAGTTTAATTCTTCCACAATAACTATCTACAGGTGTGTCTTTCCCCACTTATACCTTATGCACTGAAGTAAATTGATGATCAATAGTAGTGACCTTTTTCAGAGGGAGTGGGATATAGACAATTCTAAATGCAAGTGGATATAAATATGCGCATTAGAATGATACATGGATTATTTTAACCATATGATTAAAGTGAAATAATGCATCCTGAAGGAAAGTAGTCTACCTGGAAAAACTGTTTCGCTGTCAAAGGTAGATACCTGAGAGCATAAGGGAAAGTTTCGTGTTTCCTTCACTGATGGTTTCTCAGTTGCCTCAGAAGAAGAGGAATATTCTGAGCAAGAGAGTCACATATACTTGCATTAACGCATAGAGTAGGGAAAAGAGACATATACAGTGACTTCTGTGTATTATACAACAAATGGTGAGAAGGCAAAAAACTACCTGAAAAATGCAGAGATAGTATACTGATACTTGCACTGAGGAATTCACAATGGCCTCAGGGTAACATCAGTACTATGGACAAAATATATGAACATCAGGAGTTACAAGCGGGATAGGAAAACCAGTATAAGGTACATGTTGTAGGATAAAAATGTATCAATGTTACCTTAATATTGTTCCAAAAAGGTGAAAGTGTATGGGATCATATAATGAAAAGGACTCCTTCTGGGGTTCTCAAAGAGACCCTATGGAAAATGTATGAATTTAAGTATTAAATAGTATATGTGAAGTAAATAATGGGCTGATATAGACACATACCTGAGGTATTAGAAGTATTAGAGACAGGGAAGGGCTAGTGAGCCATATATGGTGTCACGTATCTAGATGAAATATGGAGAATACATAAATAAGCTGTTCCATCAGGCTAATGGCTCAAGGAGGTAAATACACATACCTTGCGTTGGTGATATAGGGTATGGGCCCCAGGGAGACGTGCACTGTGCGGTGGTGGTGTGTCCTTATGTAGTGGGAGCAGTGCAGCGTCCACCATCCTGCTTCCTGGATGGTGGAACGCAGTGTGAGTCGGTGGAGCGCACGCCGCGCATGCGCAGTGCGACGCGTCGCACCGCGCATGCGCCCGGAGCACAGCACCAGCCCAATGGGAGGAGGTGTGTCAGAGGAGGTGTGTGGGTGTATGGAAACCAGGGATTGGCCCGTGAATCGCACTGAGAGCGCGCACAGCGCCACCTAGTGGCCCAGCACGCGCGCCCAGCACGGAACACTGGCCAAAGTGGGTGACAGAGAGGTAGACATGCCAAGAGGCTGTGCCCAGCACGCACACTGCGCCCATTCACTGGCACCGTGCGCTAGCAGGGCACAAGACACAAGACAGAGGAAACAGACATGCGAAGTGTAACAATTAAATATGTGAATGTGTGGGATCCTAATATAAAGGATAATGGTGTGCTGGCCTGTGGATTGCACATGGCAAGTGCGCTGTGTTGGGCCATTTACACCAACGCATGAGCCAGGTACAGAGCACATGTCAGTAAAAACGTACCAATAGACTACATTATACAGAGTGCACAACAACAGAGAATCTTGGTGATGGTCCCTTATAGATGAGCGTGGCTGTGGTGACACAAGATTGGTGCAAGGACGGTGAAGAGATCAAGTAGGAGGTGGAGCCTGGAACAAAGAAAAAATAATTAGGGAGAGATACATGTCACTATGTGTACTAGAATAATATTCTCACTTATCCTTATACTGGGTTTTTGACAATCATATTGTAGATGACCATTCAGAGGCTGAAAAGCAACAAAAGTCGACCAAACTCAATTAATATAGTAAATATACAAACTAACATAAAAACGAAACCTATCGGACACTGAACTTCATTAAATGCACATGTCGTGTTCCCTATTAAGACCTCTTGGTTCCAGCGTATTCAGGGTAAATATCCAATAAGATTCCCTCTCCTTCAGGGTACGTACTCTATTACCACCCCTTCTGGGTATGGGTACATGTTCCAGCACCTGATACTTCAATTGCGCGATCGTGTGACCATATGTAATAAAGTGGTACGGGATAGGGAGCATCATCTGTTTGCACCTTATAGTGGATTTGTGTTTACTAATACGGTCTCGGACATGTTGGGTGGTCTCCCCAACATATCCGAGACCGCATGGACACTTAATAAGGTAAACTACAAAAGAGGACTCACATGTAAAAAACCCCTGTATGGAAAAAATTCGTCCTGACAGGGGATGAGTAAAGGTGTCACCCCTGGTGAGATTGTTGCACTGTATACAGTGGTGACATGGAAAATTGCCCTTTTTGGGAGTACCGAGAAAAGTTTGCCTCGGTACAGTCTTACTGGAACCCATGTCAGCCCTTACGAAACTATCCCGGAGATTACGATGCCTCTTGTTGCAAAATAAAGGGGGTACACTGAATTCGCTTACTTCTGGATAAGCCTTATTCAGAAGCGGCCAATGTTTGCAGACTATGCTCTTAATAAGAGGAGAGAAAGGATGGTAAGTGTTTATACATGGAATACGTGGGATGTTCTTCCCAGTAGTAGGTCTTTGAGAAAATTTTCTATTGGCAATGTCAATAGGATATCCCCTTTGGAGAAACTTCATACTCATTTCTGAGGATCTTAAATCACGTTGTGCTGGGTCTGATACAATACGCGCCACACGCTGATGTTGGGAAATGGGAAGACTTTGTTTAGTGTGACGGGGATGGCAACTTGTAAAATGTAAAAGACTGTTACGGTCAGTCGGTTTCACATACAAATCCGTGCTAAGGATGCCGTCGGACGATATTACCATGGTATCCAAAAAATTAATATTATGGCTATCAAATTGAATGGAAAAGGTGAGACCTTGTGTGAAAGAATTAATCTCAGTGTGAAACTGTGATAGAGAAGCGACATCACCCCGCCAAATGAGGAAGATGTCGTCAATATACCTTTTCCATGTAATTACATGTTCCAACCATAGTGGATGATTGTATATGTGTAATTCTTCAAAATGTGCCATAAAAATATTAGCATACGGGGGTGCCAAATTTGAACCCATCGCGGTCCCCCTTTTCTGTAAATAAAACTGGTCTTGGAACAGAAAGAAATTATTTTCTAGAACCAGTTGAAGAAGATCAATGCAAAATTGGTTTTGTGACGAAGAGTGAGTACTATGTCTATTCAAGAACCATTTTACTGCCTGTATGCCATCAAGATGTTGAATGCTAGTATAAAGACTATTGACATCAAAGGATACCAAAAGGCATTCAGGAGGTAACGACCCAACAGATTGTAATTGTGTCAAGAAGTCAGAAGTATCCTTTAGGTACGACTTGATGTTGGGTATAAGAGGAGTAAGGATTCTCTCAACCGTGATGGCAAGGGGCGATAAAACGGACTCTGTTGAGGCGACAATCGGGCGACCGGGAGGATGGCTCATGTTTTTATGAACCTTGGGTAAGGTATAAAACACCGGTGTGATGGGGTGGGCTTTAATTTTAGTGGCTTTCTCATTAAAGCCCACCCCATCACACCGGTGTTTTATACCTTACCCAAGGTTCATAAAAACATGAGCCATCCTCCCGGTCGCCCGATTGTCGCCTCAACAGAGTCCGTTTTATCGCCCCTTGCCATCACGGTTGAGAGAATCCTTACTCCTCTTATACCCAACATCAAGTCGTACCTAAAGGATACTTCTGACTTCTTGACACAATTACAATCTGTTGGGTCGTTACCTCCTGAATGCCTTTTGGTATCCTTTGATGTCAATAGTCTTTATACTAGCATTCAACATCTTGATGGCATACAGGCAGTAAAATGGTTCTTGAATAGACATAGTACTCACTCTTCGTCACAAAACCAATTTTGCATTGATCTTCTTCAACTGGTTCTAGAAAATAATTTCTTTCTGTTCCAAGACCAGTTTTATTTACAGAAACGGGGGACCGCGATGGGTTCAAATTTGGTACCCCCGTATGCTAATATTTTTATGGCACATTTTGAAGAATTACACATATACAATCATCCACTATGGTTGGAACATGTAATTACATGGAAAAGGTATATTGACGACATCTTCCTCATTTGGCGGGGTGATGTCGCTTCTCTATCACAGTTTCACACTGAGATTAATTCTTTCACACAAGGTCTCACCTTTTCCATTCAATTTGATAGCCATAATATTAATTTTTTGGATACCATGGTAATATCGTCCGACGGCATCCTTAGCACGGATTTGTATGTGAAACCGACTGACCGTAACAGTCTTTTACATTTTACAAGTTGCCATCCCCGTCACACTAAACAAAGTCTTCCCATTTCCCAACATCAGCGTGTGGCGCGTATTGTATCAGACCCAGCACAACGTGATTTAAGATCCTCAGAAATGAGTATGAAGTTTCTCCAAAGGGGATATCCTATTGACATTGCCAATAGAAAATTTTCTCAAAGACCTACTACTGGGAAGAACATCCCACGTATTCCATGTATAAACACTTACCATCCTTTCTCTCCTCTTATTAAGAGCATAGTCTGCAAACATTGGCCGCTTCTGAATAAGGCTTATCCAGAAGTAAGCGAATTCAGTGTACCCCCTTTATTTTGCAACAAGAGGCCTCGTAATCTCCGGGATAGTTTCGTAAGGGCTGACATGGGTTCCAGTAAGACTGTACCGAGGCAAACTTTTCTCGGTACTCCCAAAAAGGGCAATTTTCCATGTCACCACTGTATACAGTGCAACAATCTCACCAGGGGTGACACCTTTACTCATCCCCTGTCAGGACGAATTTTTTCCATACAGGGGTTTTTTACATGTGAGTCCTCTTTTGTAGTTTACCTTATTAAGTGTCCATGCGGTCTCGGATATGTTGGGGAGACCACCCAACATGTCCGAGACCGTATTAGTAAACACAAATCCACTATAAGGTGCAAACAGATGATGCTCCCTATCCCGTACCACTTTATTACATATGGTCACACGATCGCGCAATTGAAGTATCAGGTGCTGGAACATGTACCCATACCCAGAAGGGGTGGTAATAGAGTACGTACCCTGAAGGAGAGGGAATCTTATTGGATATTTACCCTGAATACGCTGGAACCAAGAGGTCTTAATAGGGAACACGACATGTGCATTTAATGAAGTTCAGTGTCCGATAGGTTTCGTTTTTATGTTAGTTTGTATATTTACTATATTAATTGAGTTTGGTCGACTTTTGTTGCTTTTCAGCCTCTGAATGGTCATCTACAATATGATTGTCAAAAACCCAGTATAAGGATAAGTGAGAATATTATTCTAGTACACATAGTGACATGTATCTCTCCCTAATTATTTTTTCTTTGTTCCAGGCTCCACCTCCTACTTGATCTCTTCACCGTCCTTGCACCAATCTTGTGTCACCACAGCCACGCTCATCTATAAGGGACCATCACCAAGATTCTCTGTTGTTGTGCACTCTGTATAATGTAGTCTATTGGTACGTTTTTACTGACATGTGCTCTGTACCTGGCTCATGCGTTGGTGTAAATGGCCCAACACAGCGCACTTGCCATGCGCAATCCACAGGCCAGCACACCATTATCCTTTATATTAGGATCCCACACATTCACATACTTAATTGTTACACTTCGCATGTCTGTTTCCTCTGTCTTGTGTCTTGTGCCCTGCTAGCGCACGGTGCCAGTGAATGGGCGCAGTGTGCGTGCTGGGCACAGCCTCTTGGCATGTCTACCTCTCTGTCACCCACTTTGGCCAGTGTTCCGTGCTGGGCGCGCGTGCTGGGCCACTAGGTGGCGCTGTGCGCGCTCTCAGTGCGATTCACGGGCCAATCCCTGGTTTCCATACACCCACACACCTCCTCTGACACACCTCCTCCCATTGGGCTGGTGCTGCGCTCCGGGCGCATGCGCGGTGCGACGCGTCGCACTGCGCATGCGCAGCGTGCGCTCCACCGACTCACACTGCGTTCCACCATCCAGGAAGCAGGATGGTGGACGCTGCACTGCTCCCACTACATAAGGACACACCACCACCGCACAGTGCACGTCTCCCTGGGGCCCATACCCTATATCACCAACGCAAGGTATGTGTATTTACCTCCTTGAGCCATTAGCCTGATGGAACAGCTTATTTATGTATTCTCCATATTTCATCTAGATACGTGACACCATATATGGCTCACTAGCCCTTCCCTGTCTCTAATACTTCTAATACCTCAGGTATGTGTCTATATCAGCCCATTATTTACTTCACATATACTATTTAATACTTAAATTCATACATTTTCCATAGGGTCTCTTTGAGAACCCCAGAAGGAGTCCTTTTCATTATATGATCCCATACACTTTCACCTTTTTGGAACAATATTAAGGTAATATTGATACATTTTTATCCTACAACATGTACCTTATACTGGTTTTCCTATCCCGCTTGTAACTCCTGATGTTCATATATTTTGTCCATAGTACTGATGTTACCCTGAGGCCATTGTGAATTCCTCAGTGCAAGTATCAGTAAACTATCTCTGCATTTTTCAGGTAGTTTTTTGCCTTCTCACCATTTGTTGTATAATACACAGAAGTCACTGTATATGTCTCTTTTCCCTACTCTATGCGTTAATGCAAGTATATGTGACTCTCTTGCTCAGAATATTCCTCTGTTTCTGAGGCAACTGAGAAACCATCAGTGAAGGAAACACGAAACTTTCCCTTATGCTCTCAGGTATCTACCTTTGACAGCGAAACAGTTTTTCCAGGTAGACTACTTTCCTTCAGGATGCATTATTTCACTTTAATCATATGGTTAAAATAATCCATGTATCATTCTAATGCGCATATTTATATCCACTTGCATTTAGAATTGTCTATATCCCACTCCCTCTGAAAAAGGTCACTACTATTGATCATCAATTTACTTCTATGCATAAGGTATAAGTGGGGAAAGACACACCTGTAGATAGTTATTGTGGAAGAATTAAACTCTTCTGATTTGCATGATTGTATGTCATGTATACGATATTCATTTGTTTTTGTCTCCTACATAGGATCACATCTTTGCTCATTTCTTTGACTGCATTATGATGTCTTCATAGTCTTGAACATATACCATACAGTTGTTCATATAGGTGGGTCATTACTGCCCTCAATTTCCAAATAACAAGTGTACTCCTTATGAGCTTTGTTCCTTTGTTAGGTTTTTTATTTTTATTTTTACAGCTTTCAACACATGGATTGTATAAGCATATGTATGTCTTCGTTTGGTTATGTGCTATCATGATGTCATCAGAGATTGTTGTTACAATGAACGCCATAATCATGCTATGCTGTTTTGTATATTTTCATGCACTAATGGTGCGTATGTTCTTGTTATATTAGATAAATTTGTCCTTGATAAAGACCTTCAAATGGTCGAAACGTCGGACGGATGAATTATCATCACTTTTTTTGATCTATGCACAAAATAAAACCATTTAAGCATTTCAAGATTTTCTCTTCTTCATATATTCTCCAAGTGTGCCGGAATTATTTTCTATTACACTGGGGAGCGGGACCTGACTAGTTTTATGCTACCGTGGCCAACTAAGAAGAGAACTAAGTGCCAGGAGGAAGGTCACAGATCACCAGGCAGCACCATCGGGGATGGGACCCAACCTAGCTCCCCTCAGCGGCAGCGGTGTCCAGAACTTTGGTTTATCCAGTTGTCGATGTCAGCTTTATGGACTGTGTGAGTACAAAAGTGTCCCTCTTTGCTCCCCATGGCATCCCTCCAGCTCTCATCACCTGTGACGCCCTGGGCAAGCCAGGGGTCACAGGTCACAACACCACCACACCCTACACCCCAGTTAGGAACATCTAAGCTAACCCAAAATCCTTGTTGCCTTCCTCCAGGGGCTGATGTTCACACCAGGGGGTGGGCCAGGCGGTTGGCTCCGCCCACCGAGGAGTTCACAGCCCTGGAGGCAGGAAGAACCAGGCAGTTGAGTGGAGGAGTTTAGCTCAGGCAGAGCTTGAGTGAGGAACAGAGTTAAGCTAGGGAAGTGGAGGAGTAAACAGTGAAGTGGTAGAAGAGCTAAAGAGTGAAGCAGAAGTCAAGTGAAAAGAAAGAGTAGTAAAGCTTGAAGTTGGTCCGGGTGTGTGCCCCGGACAGTGACAGCAAGGTCAGCAGACGGCGGTGATAGTCTGCAGGGGGACTGCTCGGAGGTTGCTGGAAGGACCGCGGACGGGTGGTGACCCGGCGGTCTGGAGCAGTATACGAAGAACAGTCAGCACCAGGGCAGGGGCCTTTCGGATCCCGGCAAGGCTAGGAGTCGCCATAATTTGCCAAATCCGTCAGTGAAGGGGACGTCTATCTCCTAACAACCAAGTCCCGATTGAAGGCAACAGTCCAACCGCAACGGAGAGACACCGCCACCGCCAGGGCACCAGTTTCTCAGGGCCAGCGCCTGCGGGCAAAGTAGGGCTCCTCCGGCCCATATCCAAGCCGGGGAGCGGGTTACTGGTGGGAACCCATCGCAACCATCATCACTTTAGGTGCAGGAAAAAGGGACCGTCACCGTCACCTACTGGGGAAAGCAAGTGCAGCCGTCCGTGGGAACCGTCTTTCCAGCCGTGTGTTTTACCGAGAACTGTGTCATCGTCTCAGGCTGAGTGAGTACCACAGTGCCGCAAGGCACAGCGCTGCCCCCGCGTCCCTGCGCCCACCAAGCCCTGCATCACCCACCTCATCACTGGGCCCCGGGATCACCAACCCCTACCCACGGAAGGGCAATACCACAACTGGCTGCTCCATACCATCCTTCTTGGGATCCCCATACAGAGCAGCGGTGGTGTTAATAAATCACCACAACCGTGGGTGGCGTCACGGATAATAAACAATCCCCACACCCAAAAACCCCCTTTCACTCACGGGCGTGGAGCGCCGCTCGAGTCCCCGGGATCCGGCCCATCGCTCGAGCCACCGAGCAGCGGCAGGCCACAGCAGCCGCAGTGCCAGCCGGACCCGAGCAGTGGGAGAGCGTGGCGTCCCCTCCTCCGCCCACGACACACCGAGTCCTGGGGCATCCCCCCTACCCGTGGAGGGTTCTAACATCCGGCTGCCCCACTCCATCGCCCCCGCGTACTTCCAACTGCAGCGGTGGTACTCCACATTACCACATACCATGGGTGGCGTCAGGAACTCTAAATATACAATCCCCTGTAAATACCCCCTTCGTTTGAGTGGCCGTACGCCCCCCGGGTCCGGACGCCCCTCGAGCCACCGCGGATCTGGATCCGAGCAGCCCGGGGGCGGCACACATATAAGATTCAAAAATTATCTTTTATATTTGCTCCCAGATTTAAGGATTTTTTTGTATCTATGATCACCTAATTCTAAAGACAGAAAAGGAGCTTGGCATCTAACCTTTACTGATTGTTGGGCTTCAACATTGTGTGATGGAAAAGCCCATCATAGGCAGAATCCTATAACCGAAAATTATGGAGCGGTTTGTTTCTTGGAAGGAATAGTGCAGCCCCCAGTTTACGAAGACCTCCACCTGTGTCTATACAGCAGTATTCGGCCATAATGAGCACAATTGCCTGTGGTCCTGAATGCTACGTGGGCTTCCATTTCCGCTGGTTGTATAAATGCTGCAGATGTGATTGCTCAGTACGGCCCCCCCCCTTATTCTATCTGCTGATAATATAACCTATTCTGCTATGTAGACCTACGCTTTTCTCTTTGACACATTCATCGACATTGATGCAATTACGGCTGCGCTCAACAATAGTCATACTTTATGCTTTGACCCTTTCGTTTGGTTTTAAAGAGGACCTAACAGTTATGGGAAAACATAAAAGCTGATGTCAGATGAAAGGACCAGTGTACATTGCTTCTACAGCACTAATCTGTAAGAATAAAACATAGCGGCTTGTAAAGACTTACGCGGGCTTTGCACGTTGCGACATCGCAAGCCGATGCTGCGATGTCGAACGCGATAGTCCCCGCCCCCATCGCAGGTACGATATCTTGTGATAGCTGGTGTAGCGAAAATTATTGCTACGCCATCTTCACATGCACTCACCTGCCCTGCGACCATCGCTCTGGCCGGCGACCCGCCTCCTTCCTAAGGGGGCAGGTCGTGCGGCGTCATAGCGACGTCACACGGCAGGCGGCCAATAGCGGCGGAGGGGCGGAGATGAGCAGGATGTAAACATCCCGCCCACCTCCTTCCTTCCGTATAGCCGCCGGCGGCAGGTAAGGTAAAGTTCCTCGCTCCTGCGGCGTAACAGACAGCGATGTGTGCTTTCGCGGGAACGAGGAACAGCATCGTACCATCGCTGCAGCAAAATTATGGAAAAGTCGGAGCTTGCAACGATGATACGATAACGACGCTTTTGCGCTCATCTATCGTATCATCTAGGATTTACACACTACGACATCGCAAGTGATGCCGGACGTGCGTCACTTTTGATTTGACCCCACCGACATCGCACCTGCGATGTCGTAGTGTGCAAAGCCGCCCTTAGGCCCTGATTCATCAAAGCAATTTAGCCAGAATTGTGGCCTAATTGCTTTGATAAGCCGCAATATTTTGTGACTCTTTCCATTTTCACACAAGTTTCACCCAGCTAAGCCAAATTTGGCGGAGCTGGTGTGTGATAAGGGAACGGCGAGGGTGTGACGCCAAGGCTCGGCTAATTCATGACAAGCTGTGGCGTTCCTGGAGTCAGGAATCTTACTCCAGTCAAGGACTAGTATACGTTTCATGCGGTGGCATGCATAGGTCCACTCGTCAGAACCTTCTGATTCATTAGAAGAGTATCTCTTCATGAGTCAGGAGAATCTGACTTTACTATATCCCCTCATCAAGCCCAGTGAGAAAATTCTTCATGAATAAGGGACATAATCTCCAAAAGAAGACGTAAGATACCTGTCACGTCACCACCGGAGTCTGCTCCTGCAACTTCTGCTTCAATCACCAGGCGACGCCGTGTTCCCACCATGGATAGTGCTGGTGATGGGAGAGGAGTCAGTGCCAGTGGTTCTGGTGGGTGCAGGCTCCGCTCATGCACTAATATGGGTTTCCCTGGGACCTGCAGTACCACAGGCTTACTGTAGGTGGCGTGTGTCTTCCAGCTGAAGTTACCATCATTCAGCCTCAGCCAATGGGAAGACACCACACCCTTTTAATTCAACTCCTGTCTGCTGACCACTGCCAGAGATAGTTCTGTTTTCCCTGTTACCTGGCTCCCGCTCTGTTTTGCTTAGTGACCCCCTGTGTTTGGACTTTTGCTTGTTTTCTGACTACTCTTCTGCCTGCCATTTCTGTACCTCGCCGCCAGTCCTGGATATGACCTCTGCTTGGTTTCCTGATTACGTCCTTGCCTGCCTGATTCTGTCCCTGTTCTGTAATTCCTGGTTTGACCCTGCCTGACGACTACTCTCTTGGACTGCAGCCTTCCACAGGTAGTGATCACCGGGGCCCTGTGTAATTCCAAATCCCTGTATAGGGGTTAAAGGGTTTCAGGGTTCTTGGGGTCCTGCTTGGTAAGTGGCTTTCCTCTAGCATGTCCATTACAGCCAGTCTGAGTCTGTGGTTCCAGGCAGGCATTACAATACTGTGTCTCCTCGAAAATAAGCCCTAGCAGGAATTTTCAGCCTTTTTGGCTTAAGGGTTAAATATAAGCCCCACCCTGAAAATAATCCCTAACCCAAAAATAAGCCCTACCCTGAAAATAAGCCCTAGCAGGAGTTTTCAGCCCTTTCGGCTTCAGGCTTATAGAGACCCTGTCACCAGATTTGGTGACTAGAAGCTGCGGCCACCACCAGTGGGCTCTTATATACAGCATTCTAACATACTGTATATAAGAGCCCAGGCCACTGTGTAGAACGTAAAAATCACCGGTCGGACCGGTGCAGACTGGTCAGATGGGTGTCTCCGTTCTCCAGGTGCGGCGCCTCCTCTTTGGACCATCTTTGTCCTCATTCTTCTGAAGCCTGGGTGCATGACGCGTCCTACGTCATCCACACTTACCGGCATTGAGGTCCTGCGCAGGCGCACTTTGATCTGCCCTGAGTAGATCTGTCACACCCGGAGAATCGAGACACCCATTCGACCAGTCTTCACCGCACCGACCGTTTAGGTGAGTATTATAAAGTCATTTTTACATTTTATAAAGCGGCCTGGGTTCTAATATACAGAATGTTAGAATGCTGTATACAAGAGCCCTCTGGTGGTTGCCGCAGCTTATAGTCACCAAATCTGGTAACAGGTTCCCTTTAAATTTAAGCCGTGCAATGAAAATAAGCCCTAGTCGCGATTCAATAATGAAGTGTCCATGCTGCTAAAAAAAGTTAAAGAATACTGCAGGACACTTCATTTTAGAAAGCAGACATCCCCAAAAGAAAGGATAAAGAAGACCCCGCAATCATACTCAACAGATGCTGAATGGGAGGACCTGCAGTGGAACGCAACAAGGACCTGCGGTGGAGCGCACACCCACACACATAAGATTGCACACACACACATCAGATCATGCACATACACATCAGATCGCACACACAACATCCGGCGGTACCGATTGCGGGGGAACCTGGGACCCAGTGCAGTGCGAGAACTTTCAGTGGAACACATGTGACGCCCTGGGCAAGCCAGGGGTCACAGGTCACAACACCACCACACCCTACATCCCAGTTAGGAACACCAAAGCTACTAAAATCCTTGTTGCCTTCCTCCAGGGGCTGATGTTCACACCAGGGGGTGGGCCAGGCGGTTGGCTCCGCCCACCGAGGAGTACACAGCCCTGGAGGCAGGAAGAACGAGAGAGATGAGCTCAGGGGAGTGAAGGAGAAGGAAGTGGTAGAGGAGCTAAATGAAAGTGAAGTAGTAGTGGAGCAAAGAAGAAAAGAGTAAAAGTGAGCGTAGAAAGGCCTGAAGTTGGTCCGGCTAAGTGCAGGACAGTGTCAGCAAGGTCAGCAACAGCGGTGATCGTCTGGAGGGGGACTGCTCGGAGGTTGCTGGAAGGACCGCGGACGGGTAGTGGCCCGGCGGTCTGGAGCAGTATACAAAGGACAGTCAGCACCAGGGCAGGGGCCTCTCGGACCCCGGCAAGGCTAGGAGTCGCCAGAATTTGCCGAATCCGTCAGTGAAGGGGACGTTGATCCCCCAACAACCAAGTCCCGACTGAAGGCAACAGTCCAACCATTGAGGAGAAACACCGTCACCGCCAGGGCACCAGTTTCTCAGGGCCAGTGCCTGCGGGCAAAGTAGGGCTCCTCCGGCCCATATCCAAGTTGGGGAGCGGATTACCGGTGGGAACCCATCGCTACCAACACAGAAACACTAGGTGCAGGTCAAAGGGACATCACCGTTACCTACTGGGAGAGCAAGTGCAGCCGTCCGTGGGAACCGTCTTTCCAGACGTGTGGGTTACCGTAAAACTGTGTCAACGTCTCAGGCTGAGTGAGTACCACAGTGCCACAAGGCACAGCGCTGCCACCGCGTCCCTGCGCCCACCAGGCCCTGCACCCTCCACTCCATCACTGGGCCCCGGGATCACCAACCCCTACCCACGGAGGGGCAATCCAACATCTGGCTGCTCCGCATCATCACTCCCGGGATCCCCATATTGAGCAGCGGTGGTGCTACAAATCACCACCACCGTGGGTGGCGTCACGGACAATAAACCATCCCCACACCCAACAACCCCCCTTTCACTCACGGGCGAGGAGCGCCGCTAGAGTCCCCGGGATCCGGCCCAACGCTCGAGCCACTGAGCAGCAGCAGGCCGCAGCAGCCGCGGCAGCCGGACCCGAGCAGCAGTGGGAGAGCGCGGCGTCCCCTCCTCCGCCCGCGACAACTTGGCGTCACGAACAGGATCTTACCGCTCTGCCGTTGGGTAGAGGTGCGCCTTGTGACCGCCGGAGGTATCCGGCTGAAAATTTCCAGAAGTCGCCATCTTTGGCGCGAAAAGTTCCCGCTCGAGCGTCTTCTCGAGTAGCAGAGGCGCGAAGGCCAAGACTCCGCCCCAAAAGAGGAGTGGCCGGAAGAAGCTAAGGGGGACAGAAACAAGATGTCTGCGCCCGACGGAGCCGCTGGAGGAGCGGTGGTCGCAGCCGCAGCGGCACCCGCGAATGGGAATGGGCCTGCCCAGGTCCCGGCCCGCTGGCGGGAGGTGCTGCGGCCCCCGCGCTCGTTCAGGTCATGCCGTTCTCCTTGCCCTATGCGCCCGGAGCTGCCTGGCTACCGCAGTATGACGGGAAACCGGATGCCTTACAGGCCTTCCGGAAAAAGCTTAACCCATTGCTAGAGCTGTACCCCCTGACCGATAAGCAAAGGGCAGTGATAGTACTAGGCCAGTTAACCGGTGCGGCTGAGCAAGAGGCGGAGACCTGGGCTGAGGGGGACCGGCTCTCTGTAGCCACCATCTTTGAGAAGCTACAGACTGCCTTCGAGACCCGGACTGAAGCTGAGCTGAGGATGCAGTTTTACCAGTGCCGGCAACGGGCTGTGGATAGCATTCGAGACTATGCTTTACGTCTGCAAACCGCCCTCCGCACGCTAAAGCGGGTGAATCCTATTAATGAGGCGGATAGCAACAAGATGTTGGTAGAGCAATTTGCGCAGGGGATGAGATCCCCTGAAGATCGTAAACAACTCCGGCTGTGGGCCCTGGAACACCCCCCTATCAAAGAGAGGTACAGGCCAATTCCCCCTGCACACTACCAGTGTGCCAAAGATATGTTGAGGAATATGAAGGAGGCAGGGGTTATTTGGGACAGCTGTAGTCCCTGGGCCGCTCCGTTGGTACTGGTCAAGAAAAAGGATGGTACCATGCGGATGTGTGTGGACTACCGGAAGATTAATCAGATAACCCATAAAGATGCATACCCACTGCCCCGTATTGAAGAATCTTTGGCCGCACTGAGAACTGCGAACTACTTCTCTACCATTGACCTCACCAGTGGGTACTGGCAAGTGGCCGTGGCCCCAGAAGACCGGGAGAAAACCGCCTTCACCACCCCGATGGGGCTCTGTGAATTCAATAGTATGCCGTTCAGGCTGTGCAATGCCCCAGGAACCTTCCAACGGCTGATGGAGTGCTGTCTGGGACACCTAAACTTCGAGACCGTCCTATTGTACTTGGATGATGTGATTGTTTACTCCCAGACGTATGAAGCCCATCTGGAACACCTGGCCGAGGTGTTCGCGTCCCTTGCCAAATACGGGATGAAGTTGAAGCCCTCTAAGTGCCACCTGCTGAAACCCAGAGTGCAGTACCTGGGGCACGTGGTAAGTGCAGAAGGTGTTGCCCCCGACCCCGAGAAGATCACTGCCATCCAGGGCTGGCCGAGACCAACCACCGTGAGGGAAGTAAGGCAGTTTCTGGGTCTGGTGGGGTACTACCGGCGCTTTATCAAAGGGTACACGAAGATGGCTGCCCCCATGCAAGATCTCCTCGTGGGACAGACCAAAGGTGGTAGACCCATCGGAGCCCCACTGGTGTGGGAAGAAAAGCATGAGGAATCTTTTTGCCAGCTGAAAGCAGCCTTGACCGGGGAAGAGGTCCTGGCGTATCCTGACTATGGCTGCCCATTCATCCTCTACACAGACGCCAGCAATGTGGGACTCGGAGCAGTCCTGTCCCAGGTCCAGGATGGGAAGGAGAAAGTGATTGCTTATGCTAGCCGGAAGCTTCGGCCAACTGAAAGGAACCCTGAGAACTACAGCTCCTTCAAGCTCGAGCTCCTGGCATTGGTGTGGGCTATCACCGAGAGGTTCCGCCACTACTTGGCTGCAGCAAAATTCACCGCTTTCACGGACAACAATCCGTTGACCCACCTGGACACGGCCAAGTTGGGCGCGTTGGAGCAGCGGTGGGTGGCCCGGCTAGCCAACTATGACTTCACCATCAACTACCGTGCTGGTCGTGTTAACATCAATGCTGATGCACTCTCCCGAATGCCCCATTTGTCAGAAGAAGGGTGCGAGGATGACGAACTCGAGGAGATCGAGTTGCCTGCATTTCACCAGCCATCAACTGAGAGGGTACAGGTCTACCAACAACGGGTGGATTTGGACCCACGGCCCAGTCAAGAGTGGCAGGAAGCTCAAAACCAGGCGCCGGCTGTCCGCCTCGTCAAGACCCTGGTGGAACAAGGTGCTGTTGGAATGGACCCTGCCGCCCCAGCTGAAGCCCAGCGCTTGTGGAAAGAACGGAAACGGCTGTACCTACATCAAGGGAAGCTGTACCGTGAGCTGATCAACCCGAAGACTCATGAGAAGATGTGCCAGTTGGATATTCCCCAAGCCGATGTAGCTACTGTTTTGCGGGCATACCATGATGGTGCCAGGCACTTCGGGTGGAAACAGCTGGAGATGCTGTTGAGAGAGCGGTTCTACTGGAGTGGGATGCGGGAATCGGTAGAAGCCTGGTGCCGGGAGTGTGGTCCTTGCACGCTGAGGAGGAAGGACGAGACCAGCCAGAGGGCGCCCCTACACCCGATCATCACACATCAGCCGCTGGAACTGGTCGCCCTGGACCATGTCAAGCTCACCCCCAGCCGAAGTGGGTACGCCTACGCGTTGACCATCGTAGACCACTATTCAAGATTCATGGTGGTGGTCCCTGTCAAGGACTTGACTGGTCGAACAGCCGCTCGAGCGTTCCAGGCGTATTTCTGCCGACCGCATGGATATCCCGAAAAGGTGCTTACTGACCAAGGCCCGGCTTTTGAAGCAGAGGTGTTCCACGAGTTTTGCCAGTTGTACGGCTGTAAGAAGTAGAGATGAGCGAACCGGTCGCGGTTCGGCTCGAGGTCGGCTCGCCGAACGGGTGTCCCGTTCGAGTTCGGTTCGTCGAACGTTCGACGAACCGAACTCGAGCCAATAGGCTATAATGGGAGGCAATCACAAACACAGAAAAATGCATGATAAATGTAAACAGTTAATAAACATTGCCATAACACTTACCGGTCCTCGCGATCCCTTCTGCACTCTGTCTCCTGCCGCTATTCCATCCGATGATCGCTGAATCCTCCCGTGACCGGCACTGCCAGCAGAGATGCAGGACCTGTCATGACGTCAGAATAGCCATGTGACCAGTCACGTGGCTATTATCTCATTGACTACAGACTGGTCACATGACTATGACGCGTCATGTAGGACCTGCGAGTGCATCTCTCCGGTACACGGTGCACATATGTGTATCGCCGTGTACCGGCGACATGCTCTAGCACACGGACGACTCCCCGTTCCGTTAGGGACCGGCTGTCACAGCCGGTCATTAACGGAGATCACCGTTGCCATAGCAACGCAGTTAGCGGTGATGTCACCGCTAACCGCGGCTCCGAGAGCACCGTTGCTATGGTAACGCGTCTGTCAGCTTTACCGCTGTTACCGCTGACAGCCAGCACTGATCACTCACGGAGTGAAGGCTGCACGATTGTAGTGAGCATTGTAGTGAGGATGGAGGTTCCTCAGCCCCAAGTGATGAGCTGGTGAATCTCATCCTCACTACAATCGTCACTACTACTACACTAGTGAGGATTGTAGTGAGCATTGTAGTGAGGATGGAGGTTCCCCAGCCCCAAGTGATGAGCTGGTGAATCTCATCCTCACTACAATCGTCACTACTACTACACTAGAAAGAAAGAAGACAGAAGAGCAGGATCGTGGAGGGCTGACAGGGGGTAATAAAGATTGAGTCTCTAATATGTCTGTGTATTTATTTCTATTAAAGTATTTTTTCTCTGTGTGGTGTTTTTTTTAACCCTTTATTGGAGATTCTTAATGGCCGGGTCAAACGTGCCTGACATTAAGAATCTCTGGCTTAATACTGGCTAGTAAAACAAAGCCAGTATTAACTCATGATTACCCAACAAGCCACCCGGCTCCAGGGCTGTTGGAAGAGTTGGATACAGCGCCAGATGATGGCGCTTCTATGAGAGCGCCATTTTCTGGGGCGGCTGCGGACTGAAATCCGCAGTAGAGGGGCCCAGAAACCTCGGGCTAACCTGTGCTGCGGATTCCAATCCCCAGCTGCCTAGTTGTACCCGGCTGGACACAAAAATGGGGCGAAGCCCACGTCATTTGTTTTTTAATTATTTCATGAAATAAGTGAAATAATTAAAAAAAAACGGGCTTCCCTATATTTTTGGTTCCCAGCCGGGTACAAATAGGCAACTGGGGGTTGGAGGCAGCCCGTGGCTGCCTGCTGTACCTGGCTAGCATACAAAAATATGGCGAAGCTCACGTCCTTTTTTTTGTAGTTTTTTGGCAAAAAAAATAAAAAATGCTTCCCTGGATTTTCCATTGCCAGTGAAGGTAACACCAAGCAGTGGGGGTTAGCCGCCAGTAGCTGCTTGGATTACCCTTAGCTAGCAATACAAAAAATGCAGCGGGAGCCCATATATATTTTTTTTAATTATTTATTTAAATAACTAAAAATAAAATGGGCTTCCCTGTATTTTGATTGCTAGACATCACAGTGCTGTAAAAATAAATCTTTAAAAATATGACGTAGCGCTCCGCGGTATTTTTGATTCTCAGCGCAGATAAAGCAGACAGCTATGGGTTGCCACCCCCATCTGCCTGCCGTTACCTTGGTTGGCAATCAAAATACAGGGAAGCCCATTAATTTTTTCTATTTAAAAAATGGTTAAAAAAAAAAATGACGTTGGGTCCCCCCATTTTTGATAGCCAGCTAGGGTAAAGCAGACGGCTGTAGCCTGAAAACCACAGCTGGCAGCTTTACCGTGGTTGGGGATCCAATGTGGAGGTCCCCTCAGGCTCTTTTTTATCATTATTTTATAAATATTAATAATTACACAATAAAAGTAGGGTCCCCCCCAAATTGGATCACCAGCCAAGGTAAAGCGGACAGCTGTGGTCTGGTATTCTCAGGGTGGGAAGGTCCATAGTTATTGGGCCTTCACAGCCTAAAAATAGCAGGCCGCAGGCACCCCAGACGTGGCGCATCCACTAGATGCGCCAATCCTGGCGCTTCACCCCAGCTCATCCCGTGCCCTGGTGCAGTGGCAAACGGGGTAATAAATCGGGTTGATACTAGCTGTAAAGTCACCTGAGATCAAGCCCAGCAGTTTGTGATGTCATGGCATCTATTAGATACCCAACATCATAAACTGTCAGTACTAACAAAAAAAAAAAATCGACAAAAGAAATGTATTTGAAAAAACAGTCCCCAAAACATTTCCTCTTTCACCAATTTATTGTAAGAAAAAAAATAAAGGGGTCCCACGACGACTCTGGACCGTCTAGAATATGGGGGGGAGACACTCAGGGAACGTATCCCCCATTTTCTAGGAGTGCGGACCCTTCATGTGAGGAGTGTGGGTGCAATGAATCTGCACTCACTCTCCCCGGGTCCACAGCAGCAGAGTCCATGTCGTAATGGTTGCTACCAAAGCTGCAATGCCCTGCTCATGAGGTAAGGGCATGCCCAATCAGGAGAACTACTGTAGAGGAAGCTCTGCTCACTGGTATATAGGTGCTCAGAGGTAATAATAGATAAAATTAGTGAGTAACCTCGGCACTCTAAATCTCCCAGACTAAGTCAGTAAGTCACAACGGATAGTAATGCAAAATCACTCTTTATTGGTCCGTATTAAGAAAAAAAATTTTTTCATAAGCATATATGTTTTTGTCCAAAACAAGTTACAAATGACGTTTCAGCCTGAGCCTTCGTCAGATTGGACTTATCTGCATGTAATCATGAAAAATGACAATAATCAGTATCACATAAGAGTGAGAGAACAATAACATAAACTCGAACAATGTAGAGGTACAATTGGGATGCAGCAAAAAAATTGCAACACAGCAAGAAATGAAACACATGATACAAATGTCATAATACAGTACAAGGACAATATAGTAATGACAAATATGGGGTCAGAGTAGGCTTAGACAGCTCTGGTACGAAAGAGATGTCAATCATAAAGTAACATGTGCAGTAGGTGTAGAGCTACAGTATGCATGGCAGAGCTAATGGGTAGACCGACCATAGAAAAAGAACGGAGAAAAAGTGGAGAAAAAGTGGAGAAAAAGTGGAGAATAAGTGGAGAAAAAAATGGAGAAAAAGTGGAGAAAAAGTGGAGAAAAAAATGGAGAAAAAGTGGAGAAAAAGTGGAGAAAAAGTGGAGAAAAAGTGGAGAAAAAGTGGAGAAAAAAATGGAGAAAAAGTGGAGAAAAAGTGGAGAAAAAGTGGAGAAAAAGTGGAGAAAAAAATGTAGAAAAAGTGGAGAAAAAGTGGAGAAAAAAATGGGGAAAAAGTGGAGAAAAAGTGGAGAAAAAATGGAGAAAAAGTGGAGAAAAAGTGGAGAAAAAGTGGAGAAAAAGTGGAGAAAAAGTGGAGAAAAAGTGGAGAAAAAGTGGAGAAAAAAAATGGAGAAAAAGTGGAGAATAAGTGGAGAATAAGTGGAGAATAAGTGGAGAATAAGTGGAGAATAAGTGGAGAAAAAGTGGAGAATAAGTGGAGAAAAAGTGGAGAAAAAGTGGAGAATAAGTGGAGAATAAGTGGAGAATAAGTGGAGAAAAAATGGAGAAAAAGTGGAGAATAAGTGGAGAATAAGTGGAGAAAAAGTGGAGAAAAAGTGGAGAAAAAGTGGAGAATAAGTGGAGAATAAGTGGAGAAAAAGTGGAGAATAAGTGGAGAATAAGTGGAGAAAAAAAATGGAGAAAAAGTGGAGAATAAGTGGAGAAAAAAATGGAGAAAAAAATGGAGAAAAAGTGGAGAAAAAGTGGAGAAAAAGTAAAGAAAAAAATGGAGAAAAAGTGGAGAAAAAGTGGAGAAAAAGTGGAGAAAAAGTGGAGAAAAAAATGGAGAAAAAGTGGAGAAAAAGTGGAGAAAAAGTGGAGAAAAAGTGGAGAAAAAAATGGAGAAAAAGTGGAGAAAAAGTGGAGTAAAAATGGAGAAAAAGTGGAGAAAAAATGGAGAAAAAAATGTAGAAAAAGTGGAGAAAAAGTGGAGAAAAAAATGGGGAAAAAGTGGAGAAAAAGTGGAGAAAAAATGGAGAAAAAGTGGAGAAAAAGTGGAGAAAAAGTGGAGAAAAAGTGGAGAAAAAATGGAGAAAAAGTGGAGAAAAAGTGGAGAAAAAGTAGAGAAAAAGTAGAGAAAAAAATGGAGAAAAAGTGGAGAAAAAAATGGAGAAAAAGTGGAGAAAAAGTGGAGTAAAAATGGAGAAAAAGTGGAGAAAAAATGGAGAAAAAAATGTAGAAAAAGTGGAGAAAAAAATGGAGAAAAAGTGATCATTGAACTGTCTGCATATTGCTCTGCTGCATATATATATATACATACATACAGACATGCATACTACTTTACTACATATATACATACATACATACAGACACACATACTGCTCTGCTGCATATATACATACATACATACAGACACGCATACTGCTCTGCTGCATATATACATACATACAGACACGCATACTGCTCTGCTGCATATATACATACATACAGACACGCATACTGCTCTGCTGCATATATACATACATACAGACACGCATACTGCTCTGCTGCATATATATATACATACATACAGACACGCATACTGCTCTGCTGCATATATACATACATACAGACACGCATACTGCTCTGCTGCATATATACATACATACATACAGACACGCATACTGCTCTGCTGCATATATACATACATACAGACACGCATACTGCTCTGCTGCATATATACATACATACAGACACGCATACTGCTCTGCTGCATATATACATACATATAGACACGCATACTGCTCTGCTGCATACATACATACATATAGACACGCATACTGCTCTGCTGCATATATACATACATACATACAGACACGCATACTGCTCTGCTGCATATATACATACATACAGACACGCATACTACTCTGCTGCATATATACATACATACAGACACGCATACTGCTCTGCTGCATATATACATACATACAGACACGCATACTGCTCTGCTGCATATATACATACATACAGACACGCATACTACTTTGCTACATATATACATACATACATACAGACACGCATACTGCTCTGCTGCATACATACATACATACATACAGACACGCATACTGCTCTGCTGCATACATACATACATACAGACACGCATACTGCTCTGCTGCATATATACATACATACATACAGACACGCATACTGCTCTGCTGCATACATACATACATACATACAGACACGCATACTGCTCTGCTGCATACATACATACATACAGACACGCATACTGCTCTGCTGCATATATACATACATACATACAGACACGCATACTGCTCTGCTGCATATATACATACATATAGACACGCATACTGCTCTGCTGCATACATACATACATACATACAGACACGCATACTGCTCTGCTGCATACATACATACTTACAGACACGCATACTGCTCTGCTGCATATATACATACATACAGACACGCATACTACTCTGCTGCATACATACATACATACAGACACGCATACTACTCTGCTGCATACATACATACATACAGACACGCATACTGCTCTGCTGCATATATACATACATACACGCATACTGCTCTGCTGCATACATACATACATACACTCATACTGCTCTGCTGCATACATACATACATACAGACACGCATACTACTCTGCTGCATACATACATACATATAGACACGCATACTGCTCTGCCGCCTCCAGGACTGTGAACTCCTCAGTGGGTGGGGCCAACCACCTGGCTCCACCCCACCTGGTATGGACATCAGCCCCTGGAGGGAGGCAACAAGGATTTGTGTGTGACTGGTGTACCTAACCGGGTTGTGGGGTGTGTTGTTGCAGTACCTGTGACGACCTGGCTTGTCCAGGGCGCCACATTAGCGCATTTTTTGGGGCAAAAAATAATAGAAGCAGTGTCTTCTTTTCGGAGAAACACGGTACCTATAAAGGGTTGAGTCTCCCACTACATGCTGAGAAGCTTGTGATAGGATTTACCTCAGTTGCTGTTTCTTGCCTCTTATTGCGGCTTTTCCATAATATATAGAAATACATCTTACATTTCTTCTTACATCATTATCTCGATTGGGGGTCACAGCCCGATGGCTGTTCCGATCTCAACCATTTTACTTTTTGGCTATAAATGCAATGTCCTTAAAAAGTTAAATGCTCACTGATTTTACAAAAAACTGCAAAAAATCAATATTAAAGAAAAAACTTTGTATACATTATCTTCTCCCTCAAAACTCATCTTACATTAAGATGGACTCCAGGCTCACTAAGGGATCAGATTACTGCTGCCTATGTAAGTCTATAGAAAGGGGTGGTATGAGGAGGAGGGAGGATCAGAGTTCATGAAAGAGGCAGAGACATAGACAGATTATGCTGCTGCTGTCTAATGAGTGTTTATATTACCCCGGAGGTGGAGTCACAGCTGCACTGCTCAGTACTACTATCATCCATTCTGCTGCTGCTTCTGAACATGTGCTAGATAGAGACAAGAAAGCAGGAATCCCTCATGTCTTGGTGTGTCTGTACCATGTATAGGAGACATCACAGCAGCTCATCTACACCTAGTAGCTCAGAGACAACTGAAAGCTAGAGATAGAGCTTGTAAAGTCAAAAACTTGTGAATAAAACTCTCATGAGTGTGTCGCCCCCTGCTGAGACCTCGGGGGGATTTGGGATTAGAAGGTAACAGCGTTTAGTTGATTTCAGATCTGTTTTAAAACCAAGTCATCATTTATCCTCAGTAGGAGCATATTTAATTCCATTTGGTGCTGAAAGGGTTAAAGTCCTACTGAGATGGACTAGTAGCAGTTAATCTCAGCTGGAGCCATGCCCTAAGCTATATGAACCCACTCCATACTCTCTCCTATGCCGGCTATAGTTCATTCTATGCTGACCTGTGAAGGAGCTGTCTCTGGAGAAAGCTGTGATGATCTTTCCAGCAGGATTCAATGGAGTCCCTCCTAAGTGAAGAATTAGAGATTCTGTTCTTTTTGTTTTCCCATTTTTGTCTCCTCTTACTCATGTTGACTTTATAGTAGTAGTAAGAATAGTGTCTTGCTAGCCTGCCCACTAGTCAGGGCAAGTCCAGGGTCAGCCAGGGCCTAGGCTTGTGATCACACACAGGGGAAGGACCCATCTAGGGACGTTAAGGAGCTCATGGATTAGTCACAGTTCAGTTAGGTAGTGACCCCTCTCCCTAGCGTCAGGGCCTTCCTTTACATCCTCTCTGGCATACCCCTCCTCTTACGCCTCTCCCCGGGGTGACAGGAGCATCTAATGGCCAGAAATATTATTACTCATGCATACTTTAAGTAGGCAACTGACAAAATTGAGAAGTAAATTTACACCAAAATGGAGCTCCTAAATATACAGTATGGTGTCTGCATGAAGTGATAATGCACTCAGGCCAAAATATGACAGTACACAGGATACAAATGTGAGCGAAAACCAGTTCTATGCTACAATGCTAGAAATATTTTATCCTAATTGGTTACATTTCCAGTATTGTTCATGCTCTTAACCTCCCCAAGAAGGTTAATGGACCATGTGAGAAAGGTTGTGAGCCTCCTCTGAGATGCAATTACAGACCTAAGGGTATGTGCGCACGTTGCTTTTTACCTGCTTTTTACCTGCTTTTTTGCTGCTTTTTCTTCTGCGCTGTTTAATGCCAAAATGGATGTGTTCTTCTATTCAAGCAAAGTCTATGGGAATTTGGGTTTCTTGTTCACACTATGTTGTTCAAAATGCTGCCTTTTTGTGGCAGAACTTTGGTCAAAAACTCAGCTTTGCAGTGCAAAACCCAAATGGCAAAAACAATTGACATGTTGCTTCTTTGAAAAGCTGAGTTTTTGACCAAAGTTCTGCCACAAAAAGGCAGCATTTTGAACAACATAGTGTGAACAAGCATTGAAAAAGCAGAAGGAAATGAGAATAGAAAGAGTTCAGAAGTCTCTTGACATCTTTTACTATTTGTCAAAATTGACAAATTGTATTCTTCCGTATTTTTCCCGTTAGTGTGTGGAGGTGCTGACATTGACCTTCTTCTTTGTGAAGACAATGCGTGTGCAATCCGCTCCACCTTGGAACTTCAGCATTTATCTCATCCCGAAAGAAAAAAAATATATATTATTTTTGTTTGATTTCTTATTTTTCCTTTTATTGTAGCTCATATGGTGTTAAATTTTGATGAGTACATTTGTAAATCCATCTGTGCTCCTCCAGAGCTGTTTACATAATTCTGCCTGTTGTTATCGTGATCTGTCAACAAGTTTTGTGACAGGCATGTCTGAAAAATTTACGTAATTCAACCACTCGGTGTCACAATTTTGGCCTTTTTTTTATTAAATTGCTTTGACAAGTGACAAAATTCCGTGCAACAAAGAGATACTCCAAAATTTTGGGACTTTTGGCATTTTCACACCAGATTCTCCCAGCTATTCCTAATGGGCGGGGATGGGTGGAGCTGCGGCGTGACGGGGACACAGTGGGGGTGACATCATGACTCGCTGTCATGCTGTACAGTGCTTTGCTCTCCAATGTTCTCTATTATGCTCTAGGTTACAGGTGGCTTCTCAACCTTCTGGTCCTGCACTGGTGCGGGCAGGGGCCTGTGTTTAGGCGCCTCGTTGAAGGTGAGTGCCCGGCTTCATTAGTGAGCAACTTCACTCGGAACGCTGCCAGTCATAGTTCCTGCTCTGCAGTGAGTTCTCTGGCTCCCAGGAGTTTTGTTGTACTGATCTTGCAAAATAGCTGGACCAGCAGGGGAGCTAAATAATGGTAGAGTAAACCTAAAACATAACTTTTAATATATATGCAGATAAAAGTGAACTGCGTTCACTGGTGAGAATTAAAACCAAGGTACCAATGGTCCACCAAATTGGAGACCGAATGGTTAAGGCACATAAATACAGCAAAATCCCCAATACTCTGGTCCAAAACAGCCATAGAAATAAATCCCTTAATCAACGGGAACGGTCTTACCAGATCCAGAGGTTAATAGCGGGCAGCATACCAGGATAGTGGCTCTGAAGGAGGCTGTCAGTCAGCACGTCAAATCCCATAAAGAAGCCAAGACCTGTCTCAGGCAATTAACAGATATTCCCACTCCCAACGTTTCATGTATGGATCATCAGGGGATGGCTTCTGACTTCCGGTTTGTACCCTGACCACGGCTCTGCTCGTTCCCTGTGTACCTTATCTGAATTCTTGGCTTTTGACCTCTGGCTTGTACCCTGACCTCGGCTCCACTCGCTGTGTACGTTATCTGACTTACTGGCTTCTGACCACCAGCTTGTATCCTGATCCCAGCTCGGCTCGCTCCCTGTGTACCTTATTTGACTTCCTGGCTTCTGACCTCTAGCTTGTACGCCGAGCTTAGCTCTGCTCACTCCCTGTGTACCTTGTCTGACTTCCTGGCTTCTGACCTCCAGCTCGTACCCTGCCTCGGCTCCGCTCGCTTGCTGTGTAACTTATCTGATTTCCTGGCTTCTAACCTCCAGCTTGTACCCTTACCTTAGCTCTGCTTGCTCCCTGTGTACCTTATCTGACTTCCTGGCTTCTGACCTCCAGCTTGTACCCTGAGCTTAGCTCTGCTCACTCCCTGTATACCTTATCTGACTTCCTAGCTTCTGACCTCTGTCTTGTACCCTGACCTCAGCTTCGCTTGCTCCCTTTGTAACTTATCTCACTTCCTGGTTTCTGACCTCCGGCTTGTACCCTGACCTTAGCTCTGCTCGCTCCCTGTTTACCTTATCTGACTTCCTGGCTTCTGACCACCAGCGCATTTGAGTTCCTTGTCTCTAGTAGCTTCTAGTGACATCTAGTGGCATATCGTCGCACTTGTCTAATTCATGACGAGCTGTACTTTTCATTGGTGTCATTTTGTGACTTTTTAATCACTTTTTAATGGCTCTCTGGAATACAGAAAAACGAAAAAAAAAAAATCTGTTTTTAGGGATTAATAAAAAACATTATATCTGGAATTAATTATTTTTTTTTTTTTACATAGCTCACCCTGCTGTATAATGGATATGCTTTACTATGCATCTCGACGCACTTATTATGATGATTCACAATTTCTACTTTTTCATGTCTTACAACTATTTATATACTATTTCTATTTTTGTTTTTACAGTATTATATTTTAGCTTTTGTTTTTTGTGTTTTGTGCTATTTTTACAATTTTTTAATACTATAACTTTTTCAAGTTAAAGAGCCAGTGGTAACGAAAAGTATCTTTCACTCTGGAGGAGCCTTCTGTACTGCATTACAAAGACAACCTATTGATTTTAACCCCTTCACGACCTTGGTGGTATGAGTACGTCCAAGGTCATGCCTGTCCCTTTAATGCTGGCTCAAGCGGCTAGCCTGCATGCTTCCCCACACGTGTAGCTAACTGGTAGATTGGAGATCCACCTGCGCCTGAAAACAGTTAAATCCTACTGCCAATCTTTGACAGCAAGATTTAACGCGCGGCAGGGAGCGCGTCATTCCCTGCCCCTACCGGTGGCCCTGTGACGTGATGGGTTATCATGGCCGCCGGAGGTCATCTGATCACCTCTGTCACTGTTATGACGTAGTTCCTGTGAGCGCCGGCGTTCACAGATCAGCACTTCTGCTTTATAGAATGAGGCTGATGCTGATGATGATGCCCTGCTCTGTACAGCAGAAGCGATCGGAGTGTCAAGCCCTCTAAATAGACTAGTAAAAACAATAAAAAGTATAAAAAAAAGTTAAAATAAATATAACAAATAAACAACAATTTAAGAAAAAGAAAAATATACATGAGTGGTATTGATCTATCAAAATATAAAATATAAAATAAATTAATCTGATTACTTTTTTTTGGTGATCAATCATTACATCTACCCAAAAATGGTATGATATAAAACCTCAGCTCAAGATGCAAAAAGAAAGCCCCATGTAAAGGTCACAAGTACATTGGGTATACAGCCCCATGTCAAGGTCATATGTACGTTGGGTATGCAGCCCCATGTCATGATCAAATGTACGTTGGCTATGCAGCCTCATGTCAAGGTCAAATGCACGTTGTGTATGCAGCCCCATGTCAAGGTCATATGTACGTTGGGTATGCAGTCCCATAACAAGGTCAAAAGTATGTTATGTATGCAGCCCCATGGCAAGGTCAAATGTATGCTGGGTATGCAGCCCCATGACAAGGTCATATGTATATTGGGTATGCAGCCCCATGACAAGGTCAAATGTATGCTGGGTATACAGCCCCATGACAAGGTTACATGAATGTTGGGTAGGTAGCTCCATGACAAGGTCATATATACATTGGGTATGCAGCTCCATGACAAGGTCATAAGTATGTTGGGTATATAGCCCCATGACAAGGTCATATGTATATTGTGTATGCAGCCCTATGACAAGGTCATATGTATGCTGGGTATGTAGCTCCATTACAGGGTCATATGTACATTGGATATGCAGTCCCATGACAAGGTCATATGTATAGTCGGTATGTAGCCCCATGACAAGGTCATATGTATGTTGTGTATGTAGCTCCATGACAAGGTCATATGTACATTGGTTATGCAGCCCCATGACAAAGTCATACGTACATTGGGTAGCCAGCTCCATGACAAAGTCATAAGTACGTTGGGTATATAGCCCAATGAAAAGGTCATATGCACGTTGGGTATGTAGCTCCGTGACAAGGTCATATGTACTGTAAGTTGGGTATGTAGCTCCAAGACAAGGTCATATGTATGTTGGGTATGTAGCTCCATGACAAGGTCATATGTACATTGGGTATGCAGCTCCATGACAAGGTCATAAGTACGTTGGTTATATAGCCTCATGTCAAGGTCATATGTACATTGCATATGCAGCCCCATCTCAAGGTCATATATATGTTTGGTATGCAGTCCCATGTCAGTCATATGTACATTTGTATTTCTATGGGCATTTCGAAGCCTGATGAGCATGCACACATTGGTGCCCATATATTCTCAACACGCCCCGGTAAGAATACTCTTCCGGAACTGCTTTATCCCAGATGTTTTCGGGTGCTTTTGGCAAAGCCGCTGCTCGGTTGAACATTTTGTTCCTATGTGGCATAATTGTTTTAAGATTGCATTTTCTTCATTCTGTTGTCCTTGTAATTTATATGCACAGTAATTTGGTGAAACTGTTCCATTTTCTGTCTGGCAGAAAGATGTGACCTGATTATATAACCTCAGTCTATAGGACCACAGGGCTGCTCACCTCTACACGACCCACTTCTGGTCTGTGCTTTATTTATGCAGAACTCAGAACATGGAGTCTATATACAGTCTTTGTTTTATTGAGCTATCGGCGCTCACAGTGCCGCCATATGGTAACATTTCTGCAATTTCATGTTTTAGATTTTCAATGCAGCCCCAGGCCAGGTTCACACAGGGCAATTATTGGATGAGACGTGAATACAAAAGTGAAAAGGGAGTTTTTCTCAAACAGGACCCCTTCGCATAAGAAAAAAAACATGAAAAGTCAGGGTAGATGAAATAAGACTTTTCTCATGTATGTGTCATCATTACATCAGATGATTTCCCTCGGTAATACAGGGAGAAAGGTTATACTTAAATGTCCCCATAGCTAGCGCAAAGTTTTGTGAGATCCTCTCTTCTGAGATATAGTATTAGTGTGCAAAGAAGAAACTTATGCTCAGATCTGGAAGGATCAGTCTTGTTTTAGTGTTCCATTTTTTCCCATGCACCCACAAATCACCAAAATAAAAAATATAGTTAGCTGCATCTAAAGGAATAATATGCTACAGGATGACACAGCAGCATCTAAAAGGATAATATGCTACAGGAGGACATAGCTGCAACTAAAATGATAATATGCAAGAGGAGAATATAAGTGCATCTAAAAGGATGAACTGTAAATAGAGGACATAGCAGCATCTAAAAGGATAATATGAAAGAGGAGGACATAGCTGCATCTAAAGGGATGACCTGCAAATGGAGGTCACATCAGCATCTAAAAGGATAACATGCAAGTGGAGGACATAGCTGCATCTAAAATAATTGCATGCAAGAAGAGGACATAGCAGCCTCTAAAGGACTGACCTGCAAATGGAGGACATTGCAGCATCTAAAAGAGTTGCATCTAAGAAGAGGGCTCAGCTGCATCTAAAGGGATGTCCTGCAAATAGAGGACAGCAGCATCTAAAAGGATAATATGCAAGTGGAGGACATAGTAGCATCTAAAGGGATGACCTGCAAATGGAGGAAATAGCAGCATCTAAAATAATTGCATGCAAGAAGAGGACATAGCAGCCTCTAAAGGACTGACCTGCAAATGGAGGACATTGCAGCATTTAAAAGAGTTGCATCTAAGAAGAGGGCTCAGATGCATCTAAAGGGATGTCCTGCAAATGGAGGACAGCAGCATCTAAAAGGATAATATGCAAGTGGAGGACATAGCAGCCTCTAAAAGACTGACCTGCAAATGGAGGACATTGCAGCATCTAAAAGAGTTGCATCTAAGAAGAGGGCTCAGCTGCATCTAAAGGGATGTCCTGCAAATGGAGGACAGCAGCATCTAAAAGGATACTATGTAAGTGGAGGACATAGCAGCATCTAAAGGGCTGACCTGCAAATGGAGGACAGAGCAGTATCTAAAATAATTGCATGCAAGAAGAGGACATAGCAGCCTCTAAAGGACTGACCTGCAAATGGAGGACATTGCAGCATCTAAAAGAGTTGTATATACGAAGAGGACACATCTGCATCTAAAGGAATGTCCTGCAAATAGGGGACAGCAGCATCTAAAAGGATAATATGCAAGAAGAGGACATAGCTGTCTCTAAAGGGCTGACCTGCAAATGGAGGACTTAGCAGCACCTAAAAGAATTGCATGCAAGAAGAAGACACAGCTGCATCTACAGGGATGACCTGCAAATGGAGGACATAGCAGCACCTAAAAGGATAATATGCAAGAGGTGGACATAGCCACATCTAAATGGATGACCTTCAAATGGAGGACATAGCAGCATCTAAAAGGAATTGCATGCAAGAAGGACATACTGCATCTAAAGGGATGAGTACAAATGGAGGACATAGCAGCATCTAAAAGTATTGTATGCACATAACTGCATTTAAAGCATCACTCCAGTGTTTGTTTTTTTATTTCAGCGCTGGAGTGGAGCTACGTCTCTGCACCTGCTATTATACTCACCACCTGCTGTCTTCAGCTTTTCACAGCGCCACTCCAGTCTTAACTTGTGACTGTAACTTCTCTCTGATCAAAAGTCAGAGGTAATAATCACAAGTTCTTAATGCAAGTCTAATAGAACCTCGTTCTGGCTTTCATACAGTGACATTGCGTTGTCAGTAGACATGGGGTAAAAGCAAAATAAACAAAGGAGCGAGTAAGTACTGGTAACAAAGGAGATCCATATAAATTAGGAGTGCTCATCTTGAGAGGGTATTCCTGGTATCTGCCTCTTTGGTGTTTATGACTGTATAGACAACATATAGTCCTTTATATCTATTTCTCTGCCACTTGAAAAAGAGGCTGCTGAGCCAAGAAACATGTTGTGTACTCAGATTTTAATAACGCAGTGTTTAATCACTTTACGCCAAGTCTCTTTTGGAGTTTAGTTGAGAACTACTCAACAAATGCTTGGATACATTACATTGAGTTCTGACGTCCGGATCACCCAGCCATCATAGTTCACAACCTGCTGAAGACTGACCGGAGTGACGCCGAGAACAGATGAAGAAGGCGGTGGGTGAGTATAAGAATAAGTGCAGGAGTCTTACATTAGTGGCATCACAGCGCTGAAATAAAAAAGAAAATCAGAGTGGTGCTTTAAATGATGATATTCAAAAGGAGGACATGGCTGCATCTAAATGAGTAATATGCAAGAAGAAGACATTGCTGCTCTCAACACCTTAACAACCAGTGCCGTACATTTACGGCGATAGTTGACAGAAAATAAAAGAAAGAGTCCGCTTCATTCCTGGTGTTGATGTCTGAGTCATTAAGAATTCATCTCTCTTCAATAGGCACAAGTAGATAGAGAGGAGTCATTCTCTGACATTGACATTTACAGTGCTCTTATCCCTGATGCTCATAAAAGATGATTGAAGGCTTATATGCGCCAAGGGGACTAACACATACACAAAAAATAGAACAAAAAGTATTTAGAAATATTTTTTAAAAAAAACAAAAATCAAATTACACCACTTGTCCCTAATTTTGAAAATATATACAGTATATTTTTTAAAAAAAATGCACTTTTGGTATCCATAAAAGTCCAATCTATCAAAATATCAAATGAATGAACCCAAATTATTATCTAATATATAAAGCTGAATGTGTGTGTGTGTGTGTGTGTGAGAGAGTGTGTGTGTGTGTGTGTGTGTGTGTGTGTGTGAGAGAGAGTGTGTGTGTGTGTGTGTGTGTGTATGTATGTGTGTGTGTGTGTGTTTGTCCGGGATTGGCATCTGCACCGTCGCAGCTACAGCCACAAAATATTGCACACTCACACTTCTGGACTCCGAGAGTGTCGTAGGCTATGTTTTGAGGGGAAATTTTAACCCCGCGCTTTACAGTTATTCACCAAAAAACCTGCCTCCATTAAAGCGAATGGAGCTGGGAGCCACAGTGCAGCCAGAACTTCAGAAGAATGCACAGCCACGCCCTTATATGGAATGTTGGCGTGTCACAATGCAGCCAGGGAAAGAGACAGACACAGACAGGGAAAGAGGCAGACACAGACAGGGTAAGAAACAGACATAGACAGGGTAAGAGACAGACACAAAGAGACAGACACAGACAAAGAGACAGACTGGCAGGGAAAGAGACAGACAGGGAAAGAGAGGGAAAGAGAGAGACAGGTTAAGAGACAGACACAGACAGGTAAAGAGACAGACACAGAGATACAGACAGACAGGGAAAGAGACAGACAGGGTAAGAGACAGACAAAGACAGGTAAAGAGACAGACAAAGAGACAGACACAGGGAAAGAGACAGAGGGAAAGAGGGAAAGAGACAGACAGGGAAAGAGAGGGAAAGAGACAGGCAGGGAAAGAGACAGACAGGGAAAGTGACAGAGGTAGATAGACAGACAGGGAAAGAGATAGACAGGGAAAGAGATTGAGACAGACAGAGAAAGAGACAGGGACAGTCAGAGAGAGACAGGGAAAGAGACAGCCAGACAAAGAGATAGAGAGAGAGACAGAGAGATATATACAGAGGGGGAGACAGACAGAGAATGGGAGAGAAACAGAGAGACAGTGTTACGGGGGGCTGTCTGATAATAACCGAAAGGAGTATCAGACAGTCAGGGTCCACCGTGCAAAGACTTTGCTGCAGACTATGGCAGAGTGCAATACCTCTGTTAACTCACAGAAGGATATAATAAGTAAGTAAAGCAATTCCTCCCTTACTTGGAGGGTGTGTGGAATGATCTCTGTTAATAATCACAGAGACAAAGGCAATGTGTGCGAAATGGCACCTACCTAGGTCCGCTCTTCTAGTGGTGCAAAAGAGACGAACAGCAGCGTAAGCCGCACAAAGCTCCTACCTGCGTTCGCTCCACTAGTGTGCGAGGACACGAACCACTAGATATGGCACCTGCCTAGGTCCGCTCTTCTAGTGGTGCAAAAGAGACGAACAGCAGCGTAAGCCGCACAAAGCTCCTACCTCTGTTCGCTCCCCTAGGGTGCGAGGATACGAACAACTGCCAGACGCAGTATAAGGAACGTTACCCTAGCGGCAACGTCCACCTACGAGTAGAATCACAAGGCCCAGCCAGACCATGTGCCTCAGGCACCTGCCTATGTCCGCTCCCCTAAGAGGTAAGGATACGGACAGCAGCTGAAGCTGTAAGGTATAAGAACGCTACCCTGCCGGTAGCGCTCACCTAGCATAGACAGAGGAATGCCTAGAGGAACGCGCACAGAGCGTCTACTCATATGCATGAACCAAGAGGACTGAGCACCATGCGGCGTGTGTCAGGGTCTTATATAGACTCTGTGCCTCATCCAAGATGGAGGACACCAGAGCCAATCCGCTGCCAGAACGACAGGAGTGACGTCATGCTGGCCTATCACCGAGCAAGACGTCACAAGCACATGACCAGCGACCAATCGGCATAGAAGGTGTCAGAGACATGTGACCTCGTGTCAGCGATGATGTCACCCGCACATGTGCAATGGCTCCAAGATTGGACTTAGTCTCCGGCGCTCGCACATGTGCAGTAGCAAGAAATCTGGACTTAGTCTCCAGCGCTCGCACATGTGCAGTAGCAAGAAATCTGGACTTAGTCTCCAGCGCTCGCACATGTGCAGTAGCAAGAAATCTGGACATAGTCTCCAGTGCTCGCAGCAACCGTAACAGTACCTCCCCCTCAAGGGCCCCCCTCCCGGCGACGCAGGTAATCGGCAACTAAGTCGGGAGCATGGACAGCCTCCTCAGGCTCCCAAGAGCGATGTTCCGGGCCATAGCCCTCCCAATCTATCAAGAAGAACCTGCGCCCTCTAACCATCTTAGAACCAACTATGGCTCGTACCTCATAGCTAGAGCGAGAGGAATCAGAGGCAGGAGAGTGCACTTCACGAGCGTGAGGTAAAATAGCCGGCTTTAGCAGTGAGACATGGAATTTGTCATGGATCCTAAGATGGACGGGTAACTTCAATTGGTAGACTACAGGATTTACCTGTCGAAGAACCTCATAAGGACCCAGGAAGCGAGGAGCAAATTTGACAGAGCTCACTCTAAGTCTCACGTGTTTTGCAGAGAGCCACACAAAGTCCCCTGGAGAAAAGACAGGAGCTGGGCGACGAAACCGATCGGACACCGTCTTCATACGGTCCTTAGCTGCTTGGATCGACTCTTGAGTCCGATCCCAAACCTCTCTGGCATTAGTTGCCCAGTCGGCCACAAGAGGAGGAGGTGCAGCAGCGGGAAACGGTACCGGTACCCTAGGGTGTTGCCCATTATTGAGTACGAACGGTGTCTGCCCAGTAGCCTCAGCCAGCGAATTGTTATGGGCAAATTCTGCCCAGGGTAGGAGGGAGGACCAGTTATCGTGGTTCTCAGCAACAAAGTGTCGAAGGTATATAATCATAGATTGATTGGTACGTTCAACCAAACCATTAGTCTCCGGATGGTATGCCGAAGAGAGATTCAACTCAATTTGCAGAAGGCTACAAAGATCTCGCCAGAAACGGGAAGTAAATTGCGGGCCTCTATCACAAATGATACGATCTGGCATCCCGTGAAGCCTAAAGACATGCTTGAGGAATAGTTTGGCTAGTACCCTGGAAGATGGGATTCTCGATAACGGTACGAGATGAACCATCCGGGAGAAATGGTCCGTAATGACCCACACAAATCTATGTCCCTGTGAACATGGAAGATCACCCACAAAGTCCATGCCTACCACCTCCCATGGTCTATCTGGCACTGGTAAAGGATGCAAGAGCCCAGCCGGTCTCTGCCGTAATGGACGGTTGCGAGCACACGAGTAGCAGGAACCGACATATCTCTTGACGTGGCTGGCTAAGTGTGGCCACCAATACCACCTTTCCAGTAACTCTCGTGTCCGCCTAATACCAAAATGCCCACCCACCTTTGAGGTGTGGGCCCATGACAGTATATCATTCTGTCGATCAGGCGGAACAAAGGTCTTGCCCGGTGGGATTTGGTCTAACGTCACAGGGGAGAGCGTATGAAAAACCCTGGAGGGAAGGATAAGACGAGGTTCGTCAATCTCTTCCTGGGTAGAAAGCATAGAGCGAGACAGGGCGTCTGCCTTGTTATTCTTACTCCCAGACAGATAGTTGATGGAGAAGTGAAAGCGGGAGAAAAACAAGGACCAGCGGGCTTGGCGAGGATTCAGACGCTGAGCGGTTTGTAAGTACGTCAGATTCTTATGGTCTGTATAGACCTGGAAAGGATGTTTCGCTCCCTCCAGCAAGTGACGCCACTCCTCCAAGGCTAATCTCAAGGCGAGCAGTTCCCTATCCCCAATGGTATAGTTTCTCTCTGCCGGTGAAAAGGTTTTCGCAAAGAAGAAACACGGCCTTTTTCTACCTGCACCGTTCTTTTGATACAAGACCGCACCAGCACCCACTGAAGAGGCATCAACCTCTAAGAGGAAGGGCTTATTCTCATCGGGTCTTTGAAGAACGGGAGCAGTTGAAAAGTGTCTTTTTACTGCCTCAAAAGCCTGAGATGTCTCAGTAGACCAGGCTTTGGGATTAGCACCTTTCTTAGTCAAGGCCACCAAAGGGGCCACCAAAGTAGAAAAATGGGGTATGAACTGCCTGTAATAATTTATGAATCCTAAGAAGCATTGCACCGCCTTCAAGGAATGAGGTTCGGACCATTGCAGGACAGCAGAGAGCTTCGCAGGATCCATAGCCAGACCCTCTTGTGAGATAATGTAACCCAAAAAAGGCAATGAGGACTGCTCGAATACACATTTCTCGAGTTTAGCAAACAATGAGTGCTCCCTTAAACGGGAAAGGACACGAACGACATCCTGACGATGAGTCTCCAGATCAGGAGAAAAAATCAGGATGTCGTCCAGATACACCACTACTGAGGATAACAGTAAATCCCTGAACACATCGTTTACGAAGTCCTGAAATACTGCGGGTGCATTACATAACCCAAAAGGCATGACGAGGTATTCATAGTGACCGTCTCGGGTGTTAAAAGCGGTCTTCCATTCGTCACCCTTTCGAATTCGTACCAAGTTATACGCACCCCGCAGATCCAACTTCGTAAAAACTTGAGCTCCTCTCAGTCTGTCAAAGAGCTCCGAAATTAAAGGTAATGGGTATTTGTTCTTTATTGTGATTGCGTTGAGACCCCTGTAATCTATGCAGGGACGCAAATCACCCTCTTTCTTCCGAACAAAGAAAAACCCAGCTCCCGCAGGAGAGACAGACTTACGAATGAACCCCTTTTCTAAACTCTCTCTTATATAGGTCGACATGGCCTCCGACTCAGGTATCGACAGGGGGTAAACCCTGCCTTTAGGTGGAACCGAACCTGGGATAAGGTCTATGGCACAGTCATACGGCCTATGGGGTGGAAGAACCTCAGCACCCTGTTTGGAGAACACGTCAGCGAAATCCAAATAGGGTGTAGGTATGGGAGAGAGATCAGTTGATGCAACCGCAACGACCTTAGGTGGTAAGGGAAGACATCGGGACTGACATTTCGAACCCCAACTAATAATGGTGTCAGACTCCCAGTCAATGTGAGGAGCATGAGTCCGAAGCCATGGGAGACCCAGAAGGACGTCGTCTATACCCTCAGGCAAAACAAGAAAAGAAATCTCCTCTATGTGACCCTGAGACAGGGAAAGGCGCAAGGGAACTGTCCTCAATGTAATGGAGTCAGACAACATAGTTCCATTAACAACACGGACAGGAATAGGCGCCTCTAACATGATAGAGGGAATATTGTGTCCCTTTACAAATCCTGAGGACACAAAAATCCCATCAGCTCCGGAATCCACAAAAGCCATAATAGGCCATGTATTCTCAGATAACGAGAGCTGACCTGGGATACAACACTTAGAGGGTGCAGAAGACGTCTCTAGTAACCCCCCTCTAATGGTTACTAGGCCAGGGAGTTTCCCTGACGACTAGGACACTTGTTGGCATAGTGCCCAGCCTGACGACATACGTAACATATAGGAGGACCAGACTTGCGTAGTCTGGAGAACGTATGACCTAACTCCATAGGAGTGGGAGATGTTTCAGATGCTGAGGAAGATGGTAGTGGACCCTCAACAACTGGAATAGCCCGATGCTTAGGGCGTGAGGAAGAGACCTCGAGTCTACGTTCCTTATGGCGTACATCGATCCTCGTTGCTACTGTGATCAAGTCCTCCAGAGAAGCAGGGACCTCACGAGTAGCAAGGGCATCCTTGACATAGCCTGCCAACCCTCTCCAGAAGATAGGAATCAACACCTTCTCTGGCCAATCTAGTTCTGCCACCAGAGTTCTAAAAGCAATGGCATAAGAACTAGTGGATAACGAACCCTGAGATAGATCTAAGAGTCTCAGGGCCGCATCATGGGTAACCTGCGGACCCATGAATACCGCTTTAAGAGCATCAAGAAAGTCTTGATGTCTCAGAGTAACCACATCAGAGCGCTCCCATAGGGGAGTCGCCCATTCTAAGGCTTTGTCCTGAAGTAAGGAGATGATAAAGCCTACTCTGGACCTCTCCGTAGAGAAGCGAGAAGAGTTGACCTCTAGGTGTATCTGACACTGACTAATGAAACCACGACATGATCTGGCATCGCCAGAATATCTGTTTGGCAGAGCAAGTCGAGGATCATGTGCAGATGTCACCATGGTCTGAGGTTTATCCTCTATACTCTTGAGCCGTGACTCAAGTACTTGTATGTAACGGTGTAACTGCTGATATTCTGCCATAACTGCCAGACCCTTGGCTCAGTCCTAATGTTACGGGGGGCTGTCTGATAATAACCGAAAGGAGTATCAGACAGTCAGGGTCCACCGTGCAAAGACTTTGCTGCAGACTATGGCAGAGTGCAATACCTCTGTTAACTCACAGAAGGATATAATAAGTAAGTAAAGCAATTCCTCCCTTACTTGGAGGGTGTGTGGAATGATCTCTGTTAATAATCACAGAGACAAAGGCAATGTGTGCGAAATGGCACCTACCTAGGTCCGCTCTTCTAGTGGTGCAAAAGAGACGAACAGCAGCGTAAGCCGCACAAAGCTCCTACCTGCGTTCGCTCCACTAGTGTGCGAGGACACGAACCACTAGATATGGCACCTGCCTAGGTCCGCTCTTCTAGTGGTGCAAAAGAGACGAACAGCAGCGTAAGCCGCACAAAGCTCCTACCTCTGTTCGCTCCCCTAGTGTGCGAGGATACGAACAACTGCCAGACGCAGTATAAGGAACGTTACCCTAGCGGCAACGTCCACCTACGAGTAGAATCACAAGGCCCAGCCAGACCATGTGCCTCAGGCACCTGCCTATGTCCGCTCCCCTAAGAGGTAAGGATACGGACAGCAGCTGAAGCTGTAAGGTATAAGAACGCTACCCTGCCGGTAGCGCTCACCTAGCATAGACAGAGGAATGCCTAGAGGAACGCGCACAGAGCGTCTACTCATATGCATGAACCAAGAGGACTGAGCACCATGCGGCGTGTGTCAGGGTCTTATATAGACTCTGTGCCTCATCCAAGATGGAGGACACCAGAGCCAATCCGCTGCCAGAACGACAGGAGTGACGTCATGCTGGCCTATCACCGAGCAAGACGTCACAAGCACATGACCAGCGACCAATCGGCATAGAAGGTGTCAGAGACATGTGACCTCGTGTCAGCGATGATGTCACCCGCACATGTGCAATGGCTCCAAGATTGGACTTAGTCTCCGGCGCTCGCACATGTGCAGTAGCAAGAAATCTGGACTTAGTCTCCAGCGCTCGCACATGTGCAGTAGCAAGAAATCTGGACTTAGTCTCCAGCGCTCGCACATGTGCAGTAGCTAGAAATCTGGACATAGTCTCCAGCGCTCGCACATGTGCAGTAGCAAGAAATCTGGACATAGTCTCCAGTGCTCGCAGCAACCGTAACAGACAGTTACTATCCCGGGCGTTAATATATTCTATTTATACATTCTATCCCGGGAATGTTAATACATTCTATTTTGTTAACAACAGTTATTAACCCGGACGGAGCCGGGTAGTACAGCTAGTATGTTATAAAAATTAAGAAATTGGAACACTAGAATTGCAAATTTTTTTTTTTTAATTTTTTTTTAGTTGCCAAAACTGCTCAAAAAATACAATAAGAAGCAATCAAACATTATATATTCCACAAAATAGTAGTAGTAAAAACAGTAGGTTGCTATGCAAACAATAACCCCTCACATAGCCCAATCAACTGGAAAATTAAAACATTATGGGCCCCGTAAAAAATGCACCCAAAAATTATTTTTTTTTTACGAATTTCAGATTTATTTTTTTTTTTACCACTAAAGTAAAAAAAACAACTATGCAATTTTGATATCGCCATGACTGTACTGATCTGTAGACTCATATTTCCAGGTCATTTTTGCAGCACAATGAATGCCATAAAAACAAAACATAAAAAAATAAAAATGCAGAATTGCTGAGTTTTTTTGCATCTTCACCTCACATGTTTTTTCCACATTTTCCAGGACATTATATGGCAATCTAAATGGTATCATTCAAAAGTACAACCCGCACTGCAAAAAAAAGTCTATAAGTGTGGAAATATAAAAAGTATGTCTCTTTGAATAAGAGGAAAAAAACCAAAAATGAAAAATTGCATGATCCTTAGGGAGTTAAAAAATTAATCTGCAAAAAAAAAGCAATCAGCTATCTGTAAAAGGTTAATCTGAGTCTCCCACTACATACTGTACACAGACAGACAGCCACTGACACAGCACACACAAGAGAAGGCTAGGACAGGATTTACCTCTGTTGCTGATTCTATCCTCTTCCTCTTCCTTTTTCGCAGGATCCTTCTTACATTCCCTCTTTATAACATTCAGCATAAAGTAAAGGACAACAGTAAGACAGCAACACATAACGCCCCTGTATTTTCATGCTATACACTCCCAGTCTCCTTATTATAGAGTACTGTATATTCTCACAGTTGAGAAGCAGGAAGTCTCACACAGCTGCTGAATAGGTAGACAGTGGAGAGCAACTTCACCAAAATTCATTCTCTATTTCCTAAAAGGTCAAAGCTTTCATATCCAAATTAAACTGGATTTTTTTTTTTTCATTTTCTTCATTACAATAGTAAGACAGCAGCACATAATTCCCATGTGTTTCCATGTTACACACTCCCAGTCTACTCTCTATAAAGTATTTTCATCCAGCTGAGAATCAGGAAGTCTCACACAGCAGCTAGAATAGTGAGACAGTGGAGAGCAACTTCACCCAACTTCAGTCTCTATTACTAAAAAGGTCAAAGTTTTCATATCTGAATTAAAGTGGATTTTTTTTCCATTTTCCTCATTAGATATATTTGAGAAATATTTAGAGAATGTCCATGTGAGACAGCGGAAAATCCATAGCTAATTCTGCTGCAGCATCCAAAACAAATTGTGTTACTGCAACTTTCACCCTATGCATTGCAAAAGGTGTATAGCGCTCAGACCCGATCCCGGCGTGGCACCACTGCATGCTCTCACTCCCATGCCTCAGCGGGGGCGCCATTCTTACCTGTCCGGTGGTCCCAAGTGTCGCGTTCCTGCCCCGGGGCCTGCCGCAGCCTCTTCCTGCTTCCAGGCCACACGCAGGCCTTCTGTGAGTACCCAAAGGGTGCGCGCATGCTTCTTTCTTAAAGAACTGGCGTGCTATTACCCGGAAGTGACCCCTGAGTTCAGCAATCACCCTGAAGGTATTTAAGGCACTCTCCCCTTACGGAATATGCCTGAGCAGCGTTGCCTATACATAGTGTGTTGCTAGTTCTCAGGTCCTGTACCCGTTACTGTGTCTAGTTTTGCGTGTCATGTTCTAGTACCAGTTTCTTGTACCCGCTAACCTGTGTCTCTTTCTGGAGCCTGTTTGCTGCCACTATCTCTGTGCCTCCATGTCTGAGTCATCACCTCTGTGCCACCACATCTGAGTTATCACCTCTGTGCCACCACATCTGAGTCATCATCTCTGTGCCGCTACGTCTGAGTTACCACTTTCGTGCTACATCTGAGCAAATCCGTATTTTACTTCAGAGACTCTCCAGTCCATCTGACCCGACACCACTGGTACTGACAGTCGTGCATTTAGGCCCCCTGGGGCTGCACCTGACAATCCCTGTATAGGGGTTAGCTCCTCCAGGGGAGTCCAATGTACGGCCCAGTTGGTCTACTCTCGGATGCTCGCCGCCCCTCAGCAATTGGAACAAGGTGTAATTTGTTTTGAAAAGCCAGGGCATGAATTGATAGGCATCAGATCTACAGCACAGGCCAATTTGTCCTGTAGATATTGGTGCAATGGGTGGATGACATAGTTGTTGACAAATTAAGCAAATTGTCTCTTCAAGGAGGAAGGAGACAAACTCTAGTGCCACCTATTGGAAGTAGCAATCCTAAAAGTCAAAAGTGGCTCTTTATAACAAGCCTTTTCATATGACCTAGGATTTATGTCAGATCAGAACCTCAATTTGCAGACACGGTGTTTCAGAATAATTGTCCCTCATCAGTGCAAAGTATGAAGTCTGATTTGGCTTTATGAGAAGCTAAAGTGGGGTCTAAGGGGAGAACTTTTCTCCTTGCGGAGACCGACAAACCAATCTGGCTGTCAGTGGTGAGGAGTCTTATAGCTGCAATGCTCCTCTAGGAAATATTCAAACAATCTCTTCACGGAGGAAGGAGATAAACTCTAGTGCCACCTATTGGAAGACTTTTGAAAAGGCTTGTTATGAAGAGCCACTTTTGACTTTTAGGATTGCTACCTCCAATAGGTGGCTCTAGAGTTCGTCTCCTTCCTCCCTGAAAAGACAATGTGAATATTTCCCAGAGGAGCATTGCAGCTATAAGACTCCTCCCCACTGACGGCCAGATTGGTTTGTCAGTCTCCGCAAGAAGAAAACTTCTCCCCTTAGACCTGACAATTTAGGGACATTTTAATGACTTTTCTTGCAAATTCTCCCAATGCTGCCAGGAATTGACCAGGGTTGTAGAAACCTTGCCCCCACCAGACTGCACTGAGTGCCCTAAATATTGGTATATTTTACACTTGCTTTATATAGAGTGTTTATTGCGCTATATGATGTTATGATTAATATATTATTACATTTATGAAGATCAGACTTAATACACAATAACATGAAATGTCACCTCCTGAGATGGTGAACCCGGTGCACGCCATGTATTCTTCGTAGAGATAATTGGCATAAACCATTAAAAAGATTCATCATTAGAACGTC
Organism: Anomaloglossus baeobatrachus; assembly: GCF_048569485.1. Taxonomy (NCBI): domain Eukaryota; kingdom Metazoa; phylum Chordata; class Amphibia; order Anura; family Aromobatidae; genus Anomaloglossus; species Anomaloglossus baeobatrachus. The sequence goes on from NC_134354.1 coordinate 773,050,548, forward strand.
TGGAGCTCGTAATCTGCGATGCATGAAGACATCTCAGCTTCGTCTTCTCTTGAGGTTTTTAAAGAATATTACATATTGTCACTTTATAAAGGTTTTAATTTGACGCAAGTAAAAAAGGTGGAATCGCGTTGACAAGATCATCTGAAAGTGCAGTGAAAGACTGGTCTCCGACACGAAGATAATTTTTATTTCTTTTCTTCTAATCTTTTATCTCTGTTTAATTTTTCCATTGTTTCTTTTGTGCAGGATGAGATGTAATTTTTAATGGTACCATTTTAGAAACATAGAATCTGTTCAAAAATTCTGGAATTTTTCATTTTCTTTTTTCTATGTTTCCTTAATTTATTTTTTTTTAATTTTTATTTTATTTTTCCTTCGTCGGTGCTTTTTTTTAAAGTGGTGGTTCACCAATTTTCATTACTAGTATTACTGATTACTGGTATTACTGATATGTTGAGAAACAAAGTTTCTCTCAAATACCTTGTGTTGCCAATAGTGCCTGTGAGCGGCGCTATTGTAGCCCTGGAGATCTGTGACCTCTGATGTCCGGTGATGTCACATCAACTGAGGCGGGCCACAGATTTCCTGAGTGACTGGGCTGTGGGCGATGTTACACCGCTCGGCACAGCTCAGTGTCACATCCCATTATCTCCCTGCTCCCTCCTTCACTGCAGAGCGACGCAAGCAGGAGCGATGCTGGGCTGTCACAAGTTGTGAAACGCCACCCACAGCCCAGTCGCTCAGGAAGACTGGGGTCGGCCGTGGTGAAGTCAGGTCAACTGAGGCAGGCCGCAGTCTTCCTGAGTGACTGGGCTTTGGGCGGCATTTCCCTGCTCGTCTCAGCCCAGCACCACAGCCCATCATCGCTCTGCTCCCTCCTCCTTCACTGCAGAGCATACAAGCAGTAGAGGCGCTGGGCTGTGATGAGCGGTGAAACGCCACCCACTGCACAGTCACTCACGGAGATTGGGGCCAGCCATGGTGAAGTCAGGTAACTGAGGTGGGCCGTAGTCTTCCTGAGTGACTGGGCTGAAGGTGGCATTTCACCGCTTGTCACAGCCCAGCGCCACACCCACATTTCCGTGCTCCCTCCTCCTTCACTACAGAGCATGTAACTAAGAGAGGCACTGGGCTTTGACTCACGAAGGCTGGGGCCAGTCGTGGTGAAGTCAGGTAATTGAGGTGGGTGCAGTCTTCCTGTGTGACTGGGTTGAAGGCGGCATTTGACTGCTCATCAAGCCCAGCGCCACAGCCCATCATCTACCTGCTCCCTCCTCCTTCACTGCATAGTGCGCATGCGGGAGACACGCTGGGCTGTGACGAGCGGTGAAACGCCGCCCACAGCCAAACACTCATGGAGACTGGGGCCGGCTGCAGTGATGTCAGGTCAACAGTGACATCACTGGACATCAGAGGTCAAGGAGCTCCGTGAAGTGAGTGGACCACAATAGCGCCACTCACAGACACTATTGACAATACAAGGTACTTGAGAGAAATCTTGTTTCTCAACATAATATTGATGTGGCCAGAAATGAAAAGGGGTGAACCACCTCTTTAAACTGTGGTGATTCGTGTTCTCCCAAAATTTGGTCATTTTTGCAGGAGCTTGGCAATGTATGCCACCAAAAAAAATGTGATCCTAGGACATGATAGATAACAATATCCCCACAAGGCACTGAAACAACAAACAAAACCAATTGGTTGTAATGTATGTCACCTGCAGATGATTGCGGAGGTACAAAGGCAGTACATAACCCAGATAATGGCAGCTCTAATCAAGGGTGTCGCAACAGGTTGTTAAATCCAGGTGGCAACTAACACTTAACATTTATGAGATGGGCTCAGCATTCAAATGTACAGCACTTTGCATTAAGGCTCAGCCACCAGCGCCATTATTTATATACCGGGCGGGTATCAGTCATCAGCCACCACTGACTCCATAATTCATGTAAATAATTTTCCCATTGTTGATGCTTTTACATCCAGATTGTTTTCGATTAGGTTCCTTGCACTTAGGTACATAGTTGTCGGCGCCTCTCCTCATTCGTCTGACAGAACATACATTTACTACATTTGCTAGATTTGTTTCCTTGGAAACAAATCATTTTTGATGTTTGACTTGTACAGTCCATCTATATCTCTCCGGAGGGCTAGAGGATCCATAGACCGCTCATTAGACACATTGAAGCCCCCAAGGGTTTTCGAAGTCTGTGGACTTCAATATAAAAGAAAATTGTCCACCTTACCACAATACCATCTTATTATAAATTCCTACAAATATGTCCCTTCTTAGCTTTTCTCTCGTGTTGACATATCCCGAGATGAGTGACATAAGGAGACCAGTAGTGATGAGCGAGCACTAGAATGCTCGGGTGCTCGGTACTCGAATAGAGCAAATCGGAATATTCAATGCTGATGATGAAAGTCAATGAGAAACTAAAGCATTTTTCTGGCAGACCTTCCCAAGAGGTCTGGAGAGGCTGCCTTTGGATTTTCTAACCGACAAACGTTCCTCCTGAGCAGTTGTCTTGCGCGGTCTGCCGGACCTGGGCTTGTCAAAAACATCACCAGCCCCTTCAAATATTTTTTTAATTCTTTGTGCTTGACGCTGAGACACATTAATGGTGTCAGCCACCTCTGCAGGGGATCTGGTCTTCAGCCTCTTGATAATCAAGGCTTTTGTCGCAGGGTGGATTTTTGGCATGTTGTCAGAGGTCAAGTTGCAGTTCAAGTGAAGGTCTGGGGGGGGATGGGTTTCTTTTTATACACACCCACTAATTAAGCAATCATTTAGTGAGCACAGGTGAGTATGTAAACTAGTATTGGGTGCATTATATGACAAGGCAACAAAACCTTTGTCTTGCCAAAATCTGACCTTTCTGTGTTCATTAAATGATCAATATTTCAGCTTTGCAGCAACTTTATTTTCATAACCTAAACCAAATTTGGGAGGGTTTCCGCTTTCAAAAGAGTAATTTATAAAACCAATGGATGAATTTAAAGTCAGGTTATATTATAAGCTTTTATTTACATAACATGGATAAGCGACAGAACTTCTGTCAGGGAGTGTAGTATGCATGTGCAATTTACCAGGGGTGAGCATCACCAGCTTTGTATTTGATGATCTCCATTGGTTATTATACATATGCACTTTATTGCTGGGCTTGTTACCCCCTTCTGTGCAATTTTTCCACTCTGGCTGCTATTATGCATAGGCACTTTATACCCATGTCCCAGTAATTCTATCTGTTTTTGGGTGTTCCTCCCTTTTGTTAATCCTCACCAGCACTATACCTTTTAATTTATATGTTGTGGTGTTACTATATTTATGGTTATTTCATAAATAAAATTATTCTTTATGTTCGCCATGGTAGTTTTATGACTCTTTTTGATCTATAGGTTATGTTAAACTTTTCCGGGTCTCTACCACACACTCTGGAATTAAGTCCGTATTTAAGGTGGATTTTGATTTACACTGTAGGTCATCTTCACGTCCCCTTCTATGTTCAGATGTTGCTGACGTAGCATGGGGAAGAAGCCTGGACGCATCTCTGACTCCCAGGTCGCTGCTGGGAACATCATTGCGAGAGACTTACGGACTGACAATAAAACATACAAAACTAAAGATATCATGGATTTTACAGGAAAGAAAATGTTCGGAAACATTCTTTCCTGTATACTGACTTGTATATAAAGCAAATTTAAAGAGAGAGAACGCAAAACACTCCTCCAGCCCTCAGGCTACTGTATGATCACATATAGAGTTTTCTCTGTGTTTTTGCACTCTTATCACTTTAAATGGTAAAAAAAAAATGTTGCAAAAACACTGAAAGAATTGACATGCTCCTTCTTTCAATAAAATTGAGCAGTTTTCCATTTCAGTTAGAAAAAAGGAATCATATCCATGAAATTTCTGAACTGTTTTCCCATTTGGTAAGGAGTTAGTACATAGGCTTTACCAGTCTAGGAGTCTAAGTGCAAGGCCTATCAAAAATTGAAAGGAGGGATTGCAATACACCCTGGGAGACACATAGAGAATGGTCTCAGAAAACAATTTCTCCACATTTGGAAGGATTGGGACTCTTAAGGGGGCTTTACACGCAACGATATCACTGGTGAAAACACCCGCCCCCGTCGGTTGTGCGTCACGGGCAAATCGCTGCCCGTGGCGAACGACATCGCTCGGACCCGTCACATGGACTTACCTACTGAGCAACGTCGCTGTTGCCGGCGAACCGCCTCCTTTCTAAGGGGGCAAATCGTGCGGCGTCACAGCGGCGTCACTAAGCGGCCGCCCAATAGAAGCGGAGAGGTGGAGATGAGCGGGCCAAACATCCCGCCCACCTCCTACTCCCGCATTGCCAGCGGCCGCAGGTAAGCTGCAGTGCATCGTTCCCGAGGTGTCGGGAATGACGAACAACCTCCGTCCTGCAACAATCAATGATGTTTTGAAAATGAACGACGTGTCAACGATCAACGATAAGGTGAGTATTTTTGATCGTTAACAGCCGTTCGTTGGTGTCACATGCAACAACGTCACTAACGATGCCGGATGTGCATCCCGGCATCCGTGACCCCGGCGATATATCATTAGATACGTTGTTGCGTTTAACGGGGCCTTTAGACTGGTAAAGTGTATGTGTGACGCCCTGGACTAACCAGGTAGTCACAGACAGGCCCTTGCACAAACACCCGTTCCCCTAAAAAGGTAACAGCAGCCAACCTAAAAACTTTGGTCACCCCTCTCGGGTCTTGACGTTCACAACAGGGGCGTAGCCAGGTGGTTGGCCACGCCCACAGAGGAGTTCAGATAGCCTGCGGCGGGATAAACAGAGCAGATTAGTTTTGGAGGTGAAAGAGAGAGGAGTTGAGGAGTAAACGTCTGACAGGGGTCTAGGTCGTAGCCTGGACACCCTTTAGCCAAGTGGCAGATGGTGGTCACCACCAGCAGGAGCCGGGAAGACGGCATGGTGGAACCGTAAGGGATCGGGACAGGGTAGTGGCCCGCTGGTACCGAAGCACAGAGGGGGGTACTCAGACCCTGAAACGAGGTCCCGAAACTACCGGACTAAGTTAATTCACTGATTGAGGTCTGGAATTTAGGTCCTTTCCCAACCAAGTCCCGACTGAAGAAACAGCCCAACGAGGGGGATAGAAAGCTACCGCTCAGGCAGAGAGATCCCATGGGCCAGCGTCTGCGGGCAAATGGGCTCTCCCGACACACACAGCTGGGGAGCGGACTCCCGTCGCTGAAGAGCAGGCAGTCCAGAGCTACAAAACAAGGTGCAGGAGAAAGGCGGGCACCACCAAACCGGGTGGGGGACCAGTCGCAACCGGCTGCGGGCACCGACTACCATCTTTTTGGCTTACCAGAGACTCCGGTGTATCTGTCAGAGTGAGTACAACTGTGCCCTCAGACCGCGCACCGCCCCGCACCACACCAATCCGTCCGCACCCTCACAACCGGGCCCCGGGACCATCAAACCCCTACCCACGGAGGGGGTCAACACCTGGCTGCGCAACACCGTCCCCGGGGGCCTAGTAAACAGCAGCGATGGTGTCTACATTCACCACAACCCGTGGGTGGCATCACAAACTTAACCCAAACCACGGCCCCGACCGTAAACCTACCTACCGACCCCCTACGTAGCGCCAGCATCCTTTCAGAGCGACGTGAACCAGGTCCGGAGGCGCTCGAGCCAGCCACCGACGAGCCCGGATCCGAGCGTCTTGGCTGCAGCCGAGTGCGGGGCGGTAGACATCGACTCTTCTGGCGTCACGAACAGGATACTTACCTAATCACCTACCTGGTGAACTGCGCCTTGAAGTCAAAGTCAGCGGTGACCCGTTAAAAAATTTCAGAATCCGCCATCTTGCCGCCATCTTTTGGCACGAAGTTTCCCGCCAAAGCCGTCATCCCCACAAAAAGAGCGCGAGAGTTGAAGCTCCACCCCCTGGGAACTCGGATGTGCAGAAAAGTGCGCGGCCAAAAAACGAAACTGAGCAGCAAAAGAACAAAAGAGTGCTGCGAAAAGACCAAGGGGGGCAGGTGAAGACGCAGTGTCATGTGATCGAGAAGATAAAGGGCAGGGACTCCAGGACTCTGCCACCCGTTTGGTTCCTGGACTCCAAGAGTGCACCATGTCCGCCCCGTCTGGCAAGCCCGCAATCCCGGAGGCCGCGCCTGGAACAGCGGAATGGGTAGAAGCCCGGACGACACTAATGTGCTGCCGCTTGCAAGCCCAGGTGCGGTTCCTGATGGAACGATGGGTGGTCGAGATGGAGGAGATAGCTGCGGCCGTGTGAGTTCGTGAAGTGGAGGCAAATTTTGGAGAGCGGGTAAGCGACCCACGCCCCTATGTCCCCGAGGGACTGGCCGACGTGGCTGAGGGACCCGGTCTGCCCCTGTCCTCCATGTTGCTTCCCTCACCACCCGTATCGGTCACCGCTGCTTTGCTGCTCGGTCCGTTGCCCCCGACACCGGCAGTGGAGTCCGTCCCATCCGCCCACGAGAATCCACCTGTGGAGGCAGCCTGCGGACGGCCTATAGTACGGCCTGCACCGAACCCGCTCCCGTGGAAGATCAGTCCTCGGAAGATGCCCATTCCCGGAGTGGACCCGCCGGTCCTGGAAGTGACTGCACCACAGGAGATCCAGGCCCCGGCAGTCCGCCCAGCCAAGGCAGAGATAGAAGCCGACCGGAGGAAGGCCCAGCAGGTAACGCTGGCCGCTCCCAGGTCCTGGGCCTCGGCTGAGGTCCCGTGGGATTGCCGCTGCCAAGCAGCAGAGCCGGCCGCAACACAGCGGGGTTCCCCAAGGAGGGACACGGGGGAGCTCTGGCTGGGCCCAACCCCCGCACAGAGAGACCCAGAGCAGGTAGACGCTCGGTATTGGGAGCGGCAGCAACACCAGCTGGGACGGGAGATAGCGGCCCAAAAAAAGCAGAAGGCCGAGGTGCTGGCCCGAACCATCCAGGAGAAAGAGAATCTCCGCAGCATCACCTATCGGGTGTGGGGCCTGACCCGTGAAGGCCAGGTCCGGCAGTTTGACCCCCGGCGTGGATGGGGGTTCATCTTTGAACCGGGCCTGGAGGCCAAAATCTTTGTTACCGGAGGGACGTGTACCCTCACCTTCCGATGGGTCACCTGGAACGTGACCTGGAGCCCGGGGAGCTAGTCAGCTACACCCGTCATTGCGGGGAGAGGGGCTGGTTCGCCCTCGATTTCAGAAGGAGGGTGAGCCGTAGTGTTCCGGAGCGGCCCCAGTCCCCTCCTTCGCCGTATGGGCCAGAGAAATATGAAGCAGAGTAAAGGTAGCGGATCCCGGCTACTATACTGCCCGTCCCCGTTGGGACCTTGTTGATTTCCTGTTGTAGCCCGTTATATCGACAAGGCCGAGAACTGGCAGGCCACCCAATAACTTTTGGGCTTGTAAATAATCCCGGACCACCCTTTCCCGTCCCACAGTCTCCGGAGAGGCTGGTTGGAGGAAGGGCCTGCGGCAGAGGAGGCCGAGGTCCCGTCACCATGCAAACCGATGACAACCCTCCGGCTCAGGGGTCCCCTGGACGTGGGGCCTCTGAGAGACTGCCGGGTAAGGAACTTTTTACCCGACCCGTATGGGCAATACCCGGACTTGACCCGATTCCTGGACTGGGGAAAAGGGGTGCTGACCTGGTTTTAGAGGCAGCATCAAGGCTAGGTTTGCTTGGGTGGGCAAACGGAAGGACCTGATCCCGTCCCGTTCCCGTTAATAAAAATGTTTTCATATTGCTGCAACGTTTAAGATATATGCCTCCCGCAAGGGAAGAATCTATAAAAGAGTGCTTAATGTAAATAATGTTATTATAAATGTAAATGTTTTTCCGTTTATCTTTTCAGTTACAAAAATAAACCGGTGGTGGTCGGGCAGCCCACGGACAGTCTGCATTTAACCAAGGGGGAATGTGACGCCCTGGACTAGCCAGGTAGTCACAGACAGGCCCTTGCACAAACACCCGTCCCCCTAAAAAGGTAACAGCAGCCAACCTAAAAACTTTGGTCACCCCTCTTGAGTCTTGACGTTCACACCAGGGGGCGGAGCCAGGTGGTTGGCCACGCCCACTGAGGAGTTCGGATAGCCTGAGGCGGGAAAAACAGAGAAGATTAGTTTTGGAGGTGAAAGAGAGAGGAGTTGAGAGGAGTAAACGTCTGACAGGGGTCTGGGTCGTAGCCTGGACACCCTTTGGCCAAGAGGCAGACGGTGGTCACCGCCAGCAGGAGCCGGGAAGATGGCCTGGTGGAACCGTAAGGGATCGAGACAGGGTAGTGGCCCGCCGGTACCGAACCGGGGAACCGACTGGAAACCGGAGCACAGAAGGGTGTACTCAGACCCTGAAACGAGGTCCCGAATCTACCGGACTAAGTTAATTCACTGATTGAGGTCTGGACTTTAGGTCCTTTCCCAACCAAGTCCCGACTGAAGACAACAGCCCAACGAGGGGGATAGAAAGCCACCGCTCAGGCAGAGAGATCACACGGGCCAGCGTCTGCAGGCAAACGGGCTCTCCCGACACACACACAGCCGGGGAGCGGACTCCCGTCGCTGAAGCTCAGGCAGTCCACAGCTACAAAACAAGGTGCAGGAGAAAGGCGGGGACCACCAAACCGGGTGGGGGACCAGACGCAACCGGCTGCGGGCACCGACCACCATCTTTTTGGTTTACCAGAGACTCCGGTGTACCTGTCAGAGTGAGTACAACTGTGCCCTCGGGCTGTGCACCGCCCCACACCACACCAATCCGTCCGCACCCTCACAACCGGACCCCGGGACCATCAACCCCCTACCCACGGAGGGGGTCAACAACTGGCTGCGCAACACCGTGCCCGGGGGCCTAATAAACAACAGCGGTGGTGTCTACATTCACCACAACCCGTGGGTGGCATCACGAACTTAACCCAAGCCACGGTCCCGGCCGTAAACCTACCTACCGACCCCCTACGTAGCGCCAGCATCCTTTCAGAGCGATGTGACCCCGGGTCCAGAGGCGCTCGAGCCACCCACCGACGAGCCCGGATCCGAGCACTCTAATATGTCGCGGGCGGAGGAGGGGACGCTGCGCTCTCCCACTGCTCGGGTCCAGCTGCTGCTGCTGCTCGGTGGTGGCTCGAGCGGTGGGCCGGATCCCGGGGACTCGAGCGGTGCTCCTCGCCTGTGAGTGAAAAGGGTTGGGATCGATTGTGGGGGATTTAGTTATTGTCCGTGACGCCACCCACGGTTGTGGTGATATTGGTGACACCACCGCTGCTCTGGACGGGGATCCCGGGAGCGGTGACTGGGAGCAGCTTTGTTGTTAGTTCTCCCCTCCGTGGGTAGTGGGTTGGTTGTCCCGGGGCCCGGTGATGGGGTAGGGATGGATGGCAGGTGGGTTACGGGGCCTGGCGAGGTGCAGGGTCGCGGGGGCAGCGCTGTGCCGCACGGCACGGTGGTACTCACTCAGCCAATGATGAGGACACAGTTCTCGGTAAAACACACGGCTGGATGGACGGGTCCCACAGACTGCTGCGGTTTTGTTTCTCCCGGCATGTTGGTGATGACTGCCTTTCCCTGAACCTATGTACGGTAAACGGTTCCAATGGGTTCCCATCCGTAACCCGCTCCCCAGCTTGGATATGGGCCGGAGGAGCCCCTTTTGCCCGCAGGCTCTGGCCCTGGGAAACGGTTGCCTTGGCGGTGGCGGTGTCTCCCTCTCTTGGTTGGACTGTTGCCTTCTGTCGGGACTTGGCTGCTGGGAAACCCAGGAGGTTCCCTTCGCTAACGAATTTGGCAAATTCACGGCGACTCCTAGCCTTGCCGGGGTCCGTAAGCCCCTGCCAGATGGTGCTGACTTCTCTTTGCGTACCGGTCCGGTACCGCCGGGCCACCGCCCGTCCACGGTCCTTACGGTAGACTCCGATAGGCCACTCCTGCAGACGGTCACCACCATCTGCCAACCTTGCTGTACCGCCCGGGCCACACACCCGGACGCTATCAGTTAGTTGCTCCACTACCACTTTCCTTCCTCTCACTTTCACCTCCAACACTAAACTGTTTACTTTTCCCGCCTCCAGGACTGTGAACTCCTCGGTGGGCGGGACCAACTGCCTGGCCCACCCCCCTGGTGTGAACATCAGCCCCTGGAGGAAGGCAACAAGGGTTTTGTGTCTGACTTCGGTGTGCCTGCTGGGAGTGTGGGGTGTGTGGGTGTTGTTCTCTGTGGCCCCTGGCTTGTCCAGGGCGCCACAAATACACCATGGAACATTCATAGATTAGGGCCTCTGAAAACATTAACATTTAGAAGCAGTGTGGCTTCTTTGACCAACAACGAGGAGTCATGGATTCTAGGCCACTACTCAGGGTACAAGGTGACACAACAAGGAACTCCAGGCATCCGACTCCAATTTTGCTCCAGGTTAGGTGGGTAGTAGTTCCTCCTGTGCCGGCTAATGGCATCAGATATCCCCGAGGCTTCAAAGAGATTGGAGCAGTGGCTTCCAAACATTTTTTTTTATCTCTTGGAGACTTTTGCGAATGAAAATTCATGAACCATGGGGGGTAACCTCTCCAACCCATCTTAAGGAAAGAACATCACAAGTTCCTTGTACATTAATTTACACGAGAGGTGCATTTGGGTCTGTCTCCCATCGTATGAATGCATTTTATTTTATTTACACACAGAGTGAAGGCAAATCTGAGGCTCTCAGGCTGCAGTCACTGCTCCCTCCCTGCTTAAGTTGATTCCATGGGTTTTTAATGTCACTGGGAGCATAATAACTAGTAGGCGCATCATTCTGTCAAATGAAAATGCTGACAGGCTAATGGTTCTCAAATTAACAAGGCCTGGATTGGCCCCGACTACTCAACTCCATGACAGCAGCGAAACATAAAGCTAAATCAAATGTTCCTTTTTCTCTGGTGTATTTCCATGGATTCATTCTCCTCCCAAAAAAGGGTATATGGTTTAGAGTTTAATATTTTTATTGTCCTTTTCCTCCTCCTTCTCCTCCTACAGCATAGCAAAGGAGTTAGGCTCTGTGCCCACGTGTGCGTATTGCATGCAGTTACGCTGCATTCTGCACCGCAGCGTAACTGCATGCATCCTGCGTCCCAGCACAATCTATGAAGATTGTGCATAATCCATGTGCACGTTGCATTTTAGAACGCAGCGGTTTGCATGCTGCCAAATCCCTGCGTTCTAAAAAGCAACATGTCACTTATTCCAGGCACATAGCCTTATCATGCGGTCCTCACTCCAAATTTTTACAGGGCCATCAGGTGTCCCTTACTCTTAATTTTACTCATGCTTAGCAGCAGCAAGGTCTGTAAGTTTAGAACCCTTGCCTACAAGCTTCTAATGCACTATCCCTTCTCCAGCAGCTTGCCCTCTACTAAATGCAGATAAAAGCGGCATTATAGAATAGGATAGATGTTATATGCAGCGACTTTAAGGGCTATAAAGCTACAATCTACCCATGAGACTCTAATACACTTAGGCGGGCTTTGCACACTGCGACATCGCAGGTGCGATGTCGGTGGGGTCAAATTGAAAATGACGCACTTCCGGCATCGCATGCGACATCGCAGTGTGTAAAGTCTCGATGATACGATTAACGAGCGCAAAATCGTCGTAATTGTATCATCGGTGCAGCGTCGGCGTAATTCATAATTACGCTGACGCGACAGTCCGATGTTGTTCCTCGCTCCTGCAGCAGCACACATCGCTGTGTGTGAAGCCGCAGGAGCGAGGAACATCTCCTACCGGCGTCACTGCGGCTTCCGTAGGATATGCGGAAGGAAGGAGATGGGCAGGATGTTTACATCCTGCTCATCTCCGCCCCTCCGCTCCGATTGGCCGCCTGCCGTGTGACGTCGCAGTGACGCCGCACGACCCGCCCCCTTAACAAGGAGGCGGGTCGCCGGCCACAGGGACGTCGCACGGCAGGTGAGTGTGTGTGTGAAGCTGGCGTAGCGATAATTTTCGCTACGCCAGCTATCACCACATATCGCTGCTGCGACGGGGGCGGGCACTATCGCACTCGGCATCGCAGCATCGGCCTGCGATGTCGTAGTGTGCAAAGCCCGCCTTACACTCTTCCTTCTCCAGCAGCTAGCTCTACACTGATTGCAGTTAAAAGTGGTATTATTAGAGAATATAATTGATTTAAATTAGCCCTTAAAAGGACTTTTTGAGTCTGTAAAGCTAGAATCTCTGCCTACATGCCTCAAATACACTGCCCCTTCTCCAGCACGTTGCCCTACACTAAATACAGATAAGAGCAGTATCATTATAGAATAGATTCTTACATTGCAGCAGCAAGTCTGGAAAGCTAGTATTTCTGCCTACATGACACTAATACACTATCCCTTCTCCAGCAACTAGCCCTATCCTAATTACAGTTAAGAGTTGTATTATTAGAGTATAGAATTGATTTGAATTAGCCCTTCAAAGGACTTTTTGAGTCTGTAAGACTAGAATTTCTGCCTACATGCCACAAATACACTGTCCTTTCTCCAGCAGCTTGCCCTACACTAAATACAGATAAGAGCAGTATTATTATAAAATAGAATAGATTTTTATATAGCAGCAGCAACATCTGTAAAGCTAGAATTTATGCCAACAGGACACTAATACACTATCCCTTCTCCAGCAGCTAGCCCTACACTAATTGCAGCGAAGAGCGGTATTATTAGAGAATAGAAGTGATTTTAATTGTCTATTAAAAGGACGTTCAGGTTAACATTGCAGTCGCAAGATCTGTAAGGCTAGAATCCCTGCCTAGATGCCTCTAATACAGTATCCCTTCTCCAGAAGCTACCCTAAACTAATTCCAGATTAAGAGCGGTATTAGAATAGAACAGAATCTAATTCAATTAGCAATGAAAATGACCATTGCTTTATGATGGACCAGCAGGTATTGTGACGCTATAAGACACTGTCCCTTCTCCAGCAGAAACTCTCCCTAAACTATTTCCAGGTACAGTCCACCGAGTATGGTGTCACTGCGTCTTATATAGACCTGATGACGCTATGCGGCCAGTCAATCACAGTAATGCCAGTAACCAACATGGCTACAGCATTCCCATGAATGGCAGGCAATCCCCCCATGTTTAGTGGCTGGAAAACAGCCACAAAACAAGCAGGTCGGGGAAATTAACATGGCTCCTGATTACACAGATGCTCGATTGAGTGCTAAATAGTGCTGAGCACGCTCACCCATTACTAGTGACCACTTTTGAAAAAAAAAATAAAACTTGATTACATGATATTCTGTAGAGAGTTTGCGGTTTATCAAAACTTTTGTTAGTGGGTCATAATAATATATTGCATTTATGTCACAAGAAATTGGAGTCCTTATTTAAATTTGGGGGAAAGTAACAATGGACATATCTGTATATTCAAAGTTTGGTTTAGTTTGGTTTATGTATTTTAATATATGGTAAATTAGATCTCCTACCAATATTTTGTGGGAAGGGGTCTTACACTAAGCTGATTCCTGCTCCTTTTCTGTCTACCCTTTACACTTGATGCTTCCACACTGTGGCAGTCATTGCACATTCCAACCATTACAGAATACAATTGTTAAGCTGCCACCAGGGGGAGCCGGAGCTCTGCAGCAGAAGACAGTAAACGGAGCAACGAGAACCAGAAAGTAAATACACAGTGTTCTCGTAGACTGACTCACAGCACAGCTGGGGAGCAGAGCTGCGGGGCGTGCGAGGAATAGTCAGGCGAGCCGGGTCAAGCACAGTACTGGCAGAAGGAGTACTGGAGAAAAAAGCAGAAGTGGAGTCAAAGTTAGGCCGAGGTCAGTACCAAAGGAAGCAACTGAGTGTGGAGGTAGGAGAGGGGACAGAGGACTGGAGGGACGACCAGGGGACGGAACACAGACAAGGGCACAGGGGCACAGGAACAGACAGATCAGGATATCACTCACAGGACCAGGAATCACAGGAAAAGCAGCGCTAAGCTTATAGCCGGCGCTGGTTCACTGGAAATGTCAGCTTTTAAGGCATCCAGGCTCCGGAAGTGAGGCCCGGTAGAAGGTTCCACCCCCTAGTGGAGGCGAGCGATGAGAACAATGTAAACTTACCACCCTCGACGAGAAAGGACTTCAGAGATCAGCACCACCCTATATCTCCTTATCTCTATCTACTACCCTATCCATTCTCTCACAAGTACTCCACCACTCTGCATCTCATCCTTATCTCTGACTATCATAGAACCCAATTTCTCCACATTACTGGACTGCCTTATATCTCCTCTTTATCTCTGTATACTACACTACCCATACTCTCCACAGTTCAGCGCCACCTTACATCTCCTCCTCATCTCTGTCCACCACCTTTGCATGCCCTGCACAGTGCTGCAACATCCAAAAGCCACTCCTCATCTGTCCACCCCCTGTCTTGCTAGGTACGGGAAAGTAGCAATCGTGCGATGAAAGGGAATGGAAACCCTGTGTCTAGGGAAGGGTAGATGGTGACCCCTGACTAAGCCTACCACTAGGACCTGGCTTCCCTCACTACCCTAGATAGGTTCTGCACCTATGCGACAAGCTGGATACCTGACCCTGACTTACCCTGAAGTAAGCCCTAGGTAGGGAGTGGATGGGATTAGTCAACCCTACTAAGTTCTTAAACAAACAGGGTAAAAGTGAACGAATAGCTTATCTCCAGATGACTCAGGGAGAAGAACAACAACAAATGTTTTCTCCAGATGTATGCAAGCCAACTGCTTATATTGAAGACTTGTTGATGTTAGTAGAGCTATCACCACCACAGAGTAAGAGGAAATAAAGGTATAAAAAGACACCAAGGGAAGTGCTGATGAAAAACAGCTGAAAGGCTGAGGAACTCTGCAGGGTCCTAAACAGAAAAGGATAAAAACCAAGCAGAAATAATAGAAGGTCAGGGAGCAGTTTGGGCAGCGAAATGCTGTGACCTTCTAAAGCTGGATACCACAGGACTGTCTGCCACCCGTGACACACCCATGACACCACTTTCCCGTGCCCTCCTCAGTGCTGCGCCACCCTACAGCTCCTCCTCATCTCTAACATTCTATCTGTCCCCTCCACTGTGCTGTACTGCGCTACAGCTCCTCCTCATCTTTGACATCTTATATGTGCTCTCCACAGCATTGGATAATCTTACATTGCCTTCCTCAGCTTTCTACAATCCTACCTGTCCTCTCCAATGCTGTAAAACCCTACTTTTGCCATCACAGTGCTGTACCACACATCATTTACTCCCTTATCTTTGTTTACCACCCTACCCATGCTCTCAACAGTGCTGCACTATGATACATTTACTCCCCATTGATGCCCTCCATTTCTCTAATGATCTAACATCAAACCTCTGACTTCCATGACCAAGACTTTTCTTGTGCTGCACCAATTCTCTGAAATGCACTACAAATATTACATTCTAAATTATATTCTCCATAAAGTTGTATCTCTTCTTCTAGTCCTTCTCTCTTTCTGGCATCAAGTAAGAAGTCTCCCATTTCCACTTACTAAGTATTTCATCTTCAGTGAGTAAAGTCAACTTGGGCAGCCTCTGTCTCTTAGGTTTTTTGCTGCCAGTTTTGCATTTCTCTGGCTCCTGGAGCTTTGCCGTTGCCTTGAGCAGCACCTAGCAGCACTCAATGCCAACACCACGAGCTTTTATCACCTTTTTGCCCTGCTCAGTGCGCATATCCTTCAGCCATCCCTACTTGCCACATCCAAGGCACCTAACCCAAACCCCCAGCAGGGGAATGTGGCCCCATCATGGGTGCTCATTAGGGATGATCGAATACTTCAATTATTCGGCTTCGCGAGTATTTTCCGAATACCTCGCCGCTATTCGACTATTTGCGAATATTCGATGCACAATGTAAGTTTATGGGAATCCCAAATAACAACTATTTTGTACTATTTGGGCTTCCCATAGACTTACATTGCTCATCAAATAGTCGAAGAGCAGCGAGGTATTCGGAAAATATTCGCGAAGCCGAATATTTGAGGTATTCGATCATCCCTAGTGCTCATATCTTATGATGGTGCTCATACCTGGCTTCTTCATCATCTTCTGAGTAACTGGTGGACTTGCCATGTCACAGCAAATATCAATTAATCAACTCCTCTTTAACTGCCACCTCTAACTGTCCAAAGGTGATATGTATCATGGTGGTCACTATGTTAGTGCTTTGAAACTACAGACTATTATTGTAATATTCCATCAGCATGATACACAATTCTCTGACTGTAAATCTCTCTGGAACAGACAACGCTAATGAGTCATCAGTAGGTTCATCATTCTATAGAATATCTCGAATGTCAGACAGATTCACTGTATCAGCCTGATCCTTACGAGAAGTCGAGAAAATGTCAAAGTCAGATAAATAGACATTATATGTAAAATAAATGTAAGAATGTTATTTCATAGTTTGAGAATGAATTAAGATTGGTTTCAAATATGATATAAAAGGATTTAAAGCAGAAAACTTGAGTCTCTTTCGTTCTGTCAATTCGAGAGTTCCGGTTCTTGATCATTTTCGGAGCTTGTAGAGGGCGATTTTTCCGCTTTTCACTCTGACACTGACAGATTGTAAGGGAAATGCAAAAATATAACTTTCACACATCTCTCCAATATACTTTACATCTTAATTTGGGAAGCTGATAGAGAGGGTGCTGCTACTAATGTCAAACATCAGCTTTGTAGGATGTGTAATCTTACAAGATGTATCCACAACTTCAACATGTGGTCTTCCAAGTGTCATGCTTAGTAAAGATGTCAAAAATGATCTGTCTGTCCCACACAACATCCAATGGTCTCATAATTTTCTGGGCATTACTCTATTCTGCCCTTGTGCGTATTCTGGCTGGCAGATCCCTACAATCAGGGGCAGAACAATTACGGTTGCAGGGATCGCGACCGTGACCGGGAGAAGGGGGTGAAGGGGGCCCACTGACTCTATCCCCTGTTTCAGCTGGAAGTGTCCTAAGGCGCGCATCACAGTGCAGATACCTGTCGTGTCCCTTGCACTGCTATATAAGCTGCTGACTTTATCCGGCAGATGACATCGGCGTCCACATGACTGATGGCGGTGCATGACAGTGCCATCATGCAATAGCAGGGACGCCGATGTCAGCTGCCGGTCACTGCAGGCTGTCTACTCAGGAGGGTGAGTATAATGTTTTGTTGGGTTTCTTTGCCATAAGAAACAGAACTGAGACATATTTACCAAGAGGGGCCCAGGATGGGGACATAGATACCAGGAGGGGCACATGTATAGAAGGAGGGGGACATGTATACCAGGAGGTAAAATATATACCAGGAAGTTCCCAGTATGAGGCCATATATACAAGGAGGGGGCCATTTACCATGATGGGGGACATATATTTACCAGGATGGGAGACATATATACCAGGATGGGCTCAGGATGAGAGAAATTTACCAGGATGGGGGACATAGCTACCACAATGAAGGACATATCTACCAGGATGGGAGGCATTTATACCAAGGTGGGGACAGTTTTTCCAAGATGGGGGACATATCTACAAGGATGGGGGGCATATATACCAAGATGGGGAATATATTTACCAGGAAGAATCCCAAGATGGGGTGCATTTGAACATGATGGGGGACATTACTATTTAATGGGGGAGAGGGCAACTCGTATGTCTTTATAGGATTGAGAATGCTAAATGTATAGATACATATACATTAATATGACCAACATGCAGGGGGGCCCAGGTCCAAATTTTGCACCAGGGTCCATCAAACTTTAGTTACTCCACTGCCTACAATACCGTTTGTTAGAGGCTTTGATTGATGACGGTCATGTTGCATCGCACACACTGTTTGCAAAAATGAAGGAGCAGAAATGCTTGGTTGGTTGTTGCCCTCTTTTGACATAAAACGGCAAACTCCATGAACTCCATAAACTTTCTGTTGAGACCAAGTTCAATCTTATTAATGTCCAAGTGACCTCAACATGGTCATGGTCGAAAGTATTGGCACCCTTAAAATTATTCTTAGAAAATAATTCCAGTTACACATGTTTTGTTACAAACATGTTTATTTTATTTGTGTGTATTGGAATAAAAAATGTAAATTGGGCAGAAGTTCACACAAATCCCCGAAGGTGGCGGGACAAAATTGTTGCCACATTTCCAAAATTGTGGGTAAACAACATGTTTCAAGCATGTGATGCTCGTTCAAACTCACCTGTGGCAAGTGACAGGAGTGGGCAATATGAAAATCACACCTGAAACCAGATAAGAAGGAGAGAAGTTGACTCAATCTTTGTATTGTGTGTCTTTCTGTGCCACACTAAGCATGGAGAACAGAAAGAGGAGAAGAGAACTGTCTGAGGATTTGAGAACCAAAATTGTTGACAAATATTAACAAATATCAACAATCTCAAAGTTACAAGTCTATCTCCTGAGATGTTGATGTGGACGGCAGAGAAAAATTGATGAAAGGTTGCAACGCATGATAGTTTGGATGGTGGATAAACCCCAATCAAGCTCCAAAGTAATTTGAGCTGGCCTGCCAGGCTTAGGGTGCATATGTGTCAGCGTGAACTCTACGTTCACATCGGAATGAAATGAAATCCTATGGAGGAGACCCTGGAGGACCCCACTGCTGACACAGAGACATAAAAAAGCGAGACCGCAGTTTGCCAAAATGTACGTAAGTAACCAAAATCCTTCTGGGAAATCATCTTGTGGGGAGATGAGACCAAGATAGAGCTTTTGCACATCATTCTACTGTTTACCAAACAGATCTACAATGAAATATGGTGGTGATTCAAATATATTTTGTGGTTGTTTTGCTGCCTCTGCCACTGGGTATCTTGACAGTTTGCAAGGCATCATGAAATCTGAAGATTACCAAAAGATTTTGGGTGGCAGTGTCGTGCCCAGCGGCAAAAAGCTGGGTTTGCGTCCTAGCCTAGGTCATGGATCTTCTAGCAGGACAATGACCCCAAACACTTCAAGAAGCCTCCAGAAATGGATGGAAACAAAGCGCTGGAGAGATCTGAAGTGGCAGCAATGAGTCCGGATCTAAATCCCTTGTGGAGAAATCTTAAAATTTCTCTTGGGAGAAGAGAAGACGCTTTCAAATATGAGAGACCTGAAGGTGTTTATAAGGAAGAGTCCAAAATTCCACGTGAGAGGAGTAAGAAGCTTGTGGACAGGTATAGGAAGTGACTGATTGCAGATATTTATTACAAAGGGCAAAGGGTAAAGGGCGTGCAACCAAATATTAAAATGTGCCTATTCTGGCACTTCCCAGTGCAGTGGTAGCTGGGGTAATGGTAGTTGGGGTTAATGTCAGCTGTGTAATGTCAAGTGGCAGCAAGTCCTGATTTTAGAAATGTAGAGGCGACTATCAGACACCCCCATTACTAAGAATAACCGAATATGTGAAACCATTCCAGACCTAAATTAAACAATATAGGAAATAACTGGGAGTGGATTCAGATTAACAAGCTGCAGAGAATAGCAATAGCAATGTCTCAGTATGAAAACCTTAACCAAGGAGATGGGACTCCGGACAACCATCCATCCAGAGATATAGCCAGCACTGAGGCATGTTGGAAGGGATTATAAATAGCCCCTCCCAAAATATGATTGGGCAAACCAAACAAGAAAGTGCACACACCTGAATACAAGTGAAATCGCAAGGCAGAGAATAAGAAACCCAAGAGATCCTTCAGCAGTTGGATCAACATCACACAGGCTGTGATTAAACCATGAGTGCACAACAATCAAAGATCTCTGCTTCGAACCCCAGAGTGGAGCCATGACAAAGAATATCCTGTCTTTCTTTCTCACTTTTTATGTCTGTCAAGTTTCTATTTGTGGACTATGTTGGATGGGTTGACTAGTTCGGATCTACATATTTTTTTTTTTTATAAATTAGTACACCAGGGCTAGAGTTAGGGAGTGTTTTTAAAAATTTTATTTTGTGTGTGTCTGTTTTATTTCTTTTAACTTAGTGTGTTATTAATGGGGGTGTCTGATAGAAGCCTATCCATTACTTACACCAGGGCTTGATGACAGCTGTCAATTCACAGCTGACATCAACCCCAACTACCGTTACCCCAATTGCCACCGCACCAATCAGGAAGAGCCAAGGCAAAGCGCTAGAATTGGAACTTCTGGGGAGGCTGAGGGCTTCTATTTTTAGGCTGGGAAGGCCCAATAACCATGGACCTTCCCAGCCTGATAACGTCAGCTCACAGATCTCTGCTTTACCTAAGTTAATTTTTGAAACTGGGGGGGACCCCTCATCCAACTTCATTGATTTTCCTTCCTCCCCAGCTCTCCTCTTAGCATCTTCTGGAAAAATCCTTAAGTTTCCCATTGACTTTCATTGTACTCAGTTCTCAAGTTGAGGGTTTGACCTGCTCAATTAGAGTACCGAGAACTTCAGCATTTTAGTGCTTGCTCAAGTCATTACTAGTGCCAACATTTTCGCCCATGACAATATCTGCCTAGGGGTAAGTGGCTGGTAGCTATTCATTACCCCTCTCTTCTCACTCACTATCTGTAATGATTACAGAATTAAGTATTTCCCTCCTTATCTCTATTGATATGCTGTGACGTCCTCACACTGTCCAGATTCACCATGAAATGGTTGCTCCATTCCCTGCCTCTACTTTTATACAGGCTATGATAGTCCCCTCTGACTTTGTTCTAATGTGTGATGTGATAACGGCAAAATATTATCGGAAAGTTCGCCTTAGCTCATGTGAGCCTTTTCTGCCTCATGTTATCATCTGTTTTGTGCAAAACTGTTGCAGGTATTTTTTGACTAGCCATGCAAATCAAATTACAAATTATTTGAGCTCTCTGAGTCCAGAAAATTTAACAAGAATTTGATTCCCTCATCTCTACTGGCTTTACATGATCTTTGTAAAGTATTTTACATTTTTAGGTCACTTTTAACTACTGGCTATATGTACTTATCCACAGGCTATAAGTTCTCTGATAGTGGCCAAGTGGTTTCCAAGTGGTTTGTAAAAATTTACAAAATACTTTATCTTTTGGTCTAAAAATCAAATCCATTTTTGCTATTTAAAATCAAGTATGGTCAATATATAGATGACCTCCATTTTTTTTAAGGGGCTGGGCTGTGTCGGGGGGGGGGAGGAGGGTCATGTTGTAGATATGTCAGATTTCTTTTTGAAGCTGAATGCTAATTCTTTTTAAAAAGTCACTGTATTTTCATCAAACTTTGCATAAATCAATAGTACATAGGACTAGGGCAGAGCAAATATAGTGAAAAGAGGACAAAATCTGAGCCTGGTAATTATAGGGCGGTAAGTTTAATCTCCACTGTTGGTACAATCCTTGATGGGTTCCTCAGAGATGCCATCTTGGATTTCTCGAGAAGAATAACCTCATGACCCAGTATCAACATGGGTTTACAAAAGATCGGTTCTGTCAAACTAATCTGATCAGCTTCTATGAGGAGGTAAGTTCGAGACTGGACAAGGGATGTTGTCTATGTGGACTTTTCAAAGGCATTTGATACAGCGCCTTGCAAAAGATTAGTACTAAAGATGATAATAATGGCAAAAGGAGAAAATATGTGTAACTGGGTTAAGAACTGGCTCAGTGAAAGGATAAAAATGGTGGTTATTAATGGACCACACTCGGACTGAGTCGCAGTTAACAATGGGGTACCTCTGGGGTCAGTATTGGGTTTTCTTCTTTTAACATATTTATTAATGACATTGTAGGTGGCATACAAAGTAGAATTCCAATATTTGCAGATGATACTGTACTCTGCAGGGTAGTGAATACAGAAGAGGATAATAATGATATTACAGAAGGAGTTATGTAAGTTGGAGGATTGGGCTGAGAAGTGGCAATTGACGTTTAATGTGGATAAATATAAGGTAATGCCCTTGGAAACAGTAAATACATTTTATGATTATGTACTTGTAAAACACTGGGTAAACTATCACTGAAAAAGACTTGAGTGAAAAAGGTTTGAATGTATGGGTGGACGGGAACCTCAACTTTACTGACCAGTGTCAGGCAGCTGCTGCCAAAGCTAATAAAATAACGGGATGCATTTGTAAAAGCAGAAATGCTCATGAGAAGAACAAAATTTTACCCCTGTACAAGTCTCTGGGGCGGCCAAACTTAGAATACTGTGTACAGTTTTGGTCTCCAATAGATTCTGTGATGGGGCGTTGATCCAGGGAACTAGTCCGATTGCCATATGTGGAGTTCGGAAATAACTTTTCCCCTAACACAGAGCTTAGCAAGGGCTTTTTGCCTTTCTCTGGATAAACAAGCTAGGCTATAGTTTGAATTTGATGTAATTAAGTCTACCACCAAGCTTAAAACTGAAACAATCAAATATCAGATTGGTAGGGGTGTGACACCTGGCCCCCACCGGTCACTTGCTCTTGGTGCCAGTGGCTGGAAGTGCTTGGCTATGGAATGGATCTACGTCAGCGCTGTATAGTGGAGGAAGCGGGGTACTACAGATCCACACATATCCATTCGCTGAGGAGGACATGGCCGAGGTCAATAAACAGCTCATGGAGCTGGCTCTACAGCTCCGAAACTGAACACTGTCACCCTTCACCGGCACAGATTAAAGATGATCACTGGTTGTAATGACAAGGCTGATATTGATGATCTATTCTATGACCTACCAATACAATGTACTGGACAACTTCTTCTATATAAGGAGAGACAAACAGAAGAAAAAACAGCAAATTGAAACACAGGCAGCTGGTGCTGCGGTATCTAATTTTATCTAACTTCAATACTGGATTCACATCCACCATGGTCAGTAAAGCTGTATAATGTCCTCCATGCAGCTGCTGATTCTGAACATGTGATGAAAATGAGACAGAGGAGCAGAAATCCCGTATATCTGTATGTACTGTATATACAACAAAATGAAACACAGGCAGCTGGTGCTGCAGTTTCAAGCAATTTTTTTTTCTCACGTCAGTACTGGATTCACAGCTACTATGCTCAGTAAAGCTGTATAATGTCCTCCATGCAGCTTCTAATTCTGAACATGGGATAAAATTAAGACAGATGCGCAGAAATCCCGTATATCTGTATGTACTGTGTATACAACAAAATGAAACACAGGCAGCTGGTGCTGCAGTTTCAATCAAATGTTTTTTCTAAAGTCAATACTGGATTCACAGCTACCATGCTCAGTAAAGCTGTATAATGTCCTCAATGCAGCTGCTAATTCTGAACATGTGATAAAAATAAGACCGAGGCGCAGAAATCCCATATATCTGTATGTACTGTGTGAACAACAAAACGAAACACAGGCAGCTGGTGCTGCAGTTTCAAGCATTTTTATTCTCACGTCAATGCTGGATTCACATCTACCATGGTCAGTAAAGCTGTATAATGTCCTCCATGCAGCTGCTGATTCTGAACATGTGCTAAAAATGAGACCGAGGATCAGGTATCAATTATATTTGTATCAATTATATCTGTATGTAGTGTGTATATGAGACATCAAAGCAAGACTAGTTCAGCTGATTCTGAACTTGTGATAAAAATAAGACAGAGGAGCAGAAATCCCATATATCTGTATGTACTGTGTATACAACAAAATGAAACACAGGCAGCTGGTGCTGCAGTTTCAAGCAAATGTTTTTTCTAACATCAATACTGGAG